>NW_027675864.1:1937500-2390000 GCF_046562875.1 Panthera onca | reverse complement strand
TTCCAATTTTCTACTTTCTCTCCAGCTGCTTTTGGGGAGGCATCCTTTTCCTGTATGTTTTCTCCCTGCCCCAGTCTGTCCTCTCTCTGACCACAAAATGGGTTCCCTACCTTTTGGGGCTTCTTGCTCCCCAAGTTCAGCTCTTTGTGTCGCATACTTGCTGAATAATGTGGTTCAGGTTGTGCAGACTGTTGTGTTAAACTTCAATCAGTTTCTAGGTGTGTAGGATGGTTTACTGTGGGTCTGGCTGTATTTCATGGATGTGAGACACACAAAAAGCTTCCATGCTGTTCTGCCCTTCTGGCTCCTCCCCCAGGATATCATTTATCTTAGCTGAGAGTGCAGTATCCTTCATTATACCTGGGAGGGTGAATACATTCAATCTGCCTGGATATGCTGTCAACATTTTCCTGCCCTGGAGAGCAATATTCATTACATTCCCTTCGTTGCTGTGTCTCTTATACTGCCTGAGAGTATGATCTGTTTAATTATGTCTAGAGTAAGATTTCTCATTTATTGCCTTGAGGAGGAATCCCAGTCTCCTAACATGGGAGTGTCACCTTTTTCTCCTTTTGGGAAAATGGTTTCCATCATTTCCATAAATTTTCCTGGGAGCATGATCTCCAACATTTTCCCTATAGGGCAGTCTACAATTCCTGCCTGGACGTGTCATCTCTGTCATACTTCGTGGGTGTGAGAAACCATAATTCTGCATAGAAAGGCCAACTCTTTCATCCTGCCATTGAGCACAGTCTGCATAATCCTGACTACAGGTGACTCTCCCTCTTCCAGCCTGGGAGAGTGACGTACTTCATCATGCTTAGCAACAAGAAATATCTCATTCTGTCTGGAATTCAAGTTCTCAGACATACCGTCAGGAACATGATGTTGGTCAACCTGCCTGGGATTGCTGTTTTATTCATCCTACCTGGTAGCACATATCTTGCATCCTGCTTCAGAGAACCCTATGGTCATTTACCTTGCTAGAACAGTCATCGTCATCCTGCTTGGGAGTATCATCTCTTTCATCCTATATCAGGGTCTGGAAGAAGCACCTCTTTCATCAGTACGCTGGAGTACCATCTACAAATTCTACTTAAGACTGCATATCTGTCACCCTTCCTCAGAGCACAATCTCCAGCATCCTGCCTATGAAGACTGTCTTCATCATCCAACCAGGGAGCATCTTCTCCAACATTTTCCCTGGAGCACATCTCCTTATCCTGCCTGGAAGATTGGTTACCTTCATCCTGCATGGGACATCCATCTCCGTCGTCCTGTCTTGGTGCCTGGAAGAATGGTTTTTCTTTTCATCCTGCACTGGAGTGCCGTCTAAGAAACCTGCCTGGTAGCACTTATTTGTCATCCATCATGGGGACATGATCTTCACCATCCTGCCTCATAAGACCATATCCTTCATCCTGCCAGGGAGCATGTTCTCCAACATCTTGCCTATGAACATGTCTCTCTCACCATGCCTGGAATAGTGGTCCCCTTCATCTCTAGGACCTCTACCTCTGTCATGCTTCCCAGGAGCGCCAACTCTGTCATCGTGGCAGGAAGCACAAACTCACTTTTGTCATGGGGAACCATTTCTCTCATCTTCTCTGGTAGTGCAGTATCCCTCATCCTGTCATGGAGGGCCTTATCTCTCTTTTTGTCTGGGAGCACCATATCCATCATCCTGCCTAGGTGTGTGGTCTCCCTGTCCCCCTTTTCCTGAAAAAGGATGGTATCCTTCTTCATGCCTTGGATCATGATCTCTGTCATGCTGCCTGGGTGCGGATCCACGTCATCCTGTTTAGATGGCCATCTCAGAAATCCAGTCTGGGAGCATGTTTTCAGACATTCTACCTGGGAATGAGATGTACTTCATCCTGCATGGGAGAGGACTCTCCATCATCCACATGTGGAATGCAATTTCTATTGTTTTGCCTGAGTAGCGAGCTCTGTCACCCTGCCTGGGGACATGGTCTCCTTCCTTCAAGGTGGAAACACCATGTGTCATTGTGGCAGGGAACGTGGAAGCCACATAGTTCCTGGTTATACTATATCCACCATCACCTGGGGACATGAACTCCATCTCCCTGAAAAAAAGTGCTCTTATGTCAACCTGTCTAGGAGCACAATATGCCTTATCTTTTGTGGGAAAGCCTCCTCTTCATCTTTTTTGCAGGCACAGTCTCAGTCATCATGTCTTGAAGCATGATATTACTCACTCTACTTGAGAGTGCCCCGCCCTTCATTGTACCTGAATGTGTGATTACCTTCAAACAGACTGGGAGTGCCTTCTCAATTATCTCATCTCAGAGCACGATCTCCATCATGCTCTTGTGGTGTATCATGTCTACCGTACGGCCAGGGAAGGCCATGTCTCTCATCATGCCTGGATGCACAATATCCTTCAACCTACCTGGATACCCAGTATATGACATCCTGTCTCAGAGTGCCTTCTATGTCACCCTTCCTGTTATCATTTTCCCCATCCTCCTGTCTTGGAACACTATCTCTATCATCTTACCTTGGATCATTGTCTCTTTTATTTTTCCCCCTGGGAGCACAATATCTATCCTCCTGCCTGCCTAGGAAACTGTGTCCATCCTCCTATCTTGAGGTATGATCTATGTCATCCAACCTGGAAGTGCTATCTCCATCCTCCTTGCCATTACCCTGCCTGTGAGTGCATTCTTTGTCATCCAAATGGGAGGACGTAACTGTCATCCTTCCTGGGTGGGTACTACCCTGCATCCAGTGAAGGTAAGCTCATCTCTTTCATCCTGCCAAGGAGCATTTTCTCCATACCTTGCCTGGGAGTGCATCTCCCTCATCCTGCCTGGACCAATGGTCCCCTTCATCTTACCTGGGAGTGCCATTTCTGTCATCCTTCTTGGGAGTGCCAAGTCCTTCGCCCTTGCAGAATGCATGATCTCCCTTTTTCTGCCGTGGAGCACCATTTATGTCATCCACCATAGTTGTGCAGTATCATATTCCTACCTTAGAGGGCCTAATCCATCATTTTTCCTGGGAGGGCCATTGTGGTCCTCATGTCTGGGACTACCTTCTTTGTCTTTCTTCTTGGAGCAATGTCTCCATCATCCTGCCAGGATGCATGATCTCGCTAATCCATCTGGGGTGGAAGTCTCATTCATCCTGATTTGGAGAAAGATCTACGTTATCATGTTCTGAGCATGATTTTTTTTTTTTTACTTATAACTTGAGAGCTTTATTTCAGACATCCTACATGGAAGCGCGATTTCTTTAATCCTTCTGGAGAGTGTCCTCTCCACCATCCATTTGGAAAGGGTATTTCTTTTGTTTTAACTGGAAATTCCATCTCCATTGCCATGACTGAGAATAATATCTCTGTCCTTCATGTTGGAAAGGCCATCTCTGTCATCCTGATTGAGAGTGTGGTGTTCACATCACTCATAGGAACATGACATCCACCATCGTCTGGAGTCATGAACTCCATCATCCTCCTGGGAAGCACCATTTTGTCATGTTGGCAGGAGAGCTATATCTCTTATCCTGTGTGGGAGTGCCTTCTCCGTCATCCTTCCTGCTAGCGCATCTCTGTTACCCTTCTTGAGAACAGGATATCATTCATCATACTTGAGAGTGCTGCGCACTTCATTATAACTGGGAGTGTGATTACCTTCAACTTGCTTGGGTGTGCCGTTTACCTTATCTTGTCTTGGAGAGCGATTTCCATCATGCTCCCTTGGTTGCTATGCCTGTCATCCTGCCTGACAGCACAATCTCTGTAATTGTGCCTAGAGGAAGATCTTGGATTTACTGCCTTGGAGAGCTATCTAGGTGTTCCTGCATCATCTCCATTCCCTTTTCACGAACCTGACTCCCATCATATTTTTCCCCTGGGAGCTCCTTCTTTGTCATCTTTTCAGGGAGCATGATCTCCTAATTTCTGTGCTGGAGTGCAGTCTACAATTCCTGCCTGAGAGCGTCTCTCTGTCATACTTACTGGGAGTGGGACATCATGATTCTGCATAGAAAGGTCATCTCTGTCATCCTGCCAGGGGGCAGAGTCTCCATAATCCTGCCTAGGAGTGATTCTTCCTCGTATGGCCTGGGAGAACAATGTCCTTTGTCATGCTTAGGAGGGCCAACTACACCATTCTGTAAGGAAGTGAGTTCTCAGACATCCTGTGTAGAATATGGTCATCATCATCCTGCCCGGAACTGTCCTTTATTCATCCCACCTGGAGGCACAGTGCCCCTCACTGACCAAACATGCCTGGCAGTGCTTGTCTGTCACACTTCTGGGAGCATGATGTACATCACCCTGCCTCAGAAGGCTGTCTCCATTGTCCTTCAAGGGAGAAACTTCTCCAGAATTTCCCTGGGAGTACATTTCCCTCATCCTGACTGGAAGAGTGGTCACCTTCCTCTTTACTGGGACAACCATCTCTGTCATCGTGTCTGGAATGCAAACACCATCACGTTTACAGGAAGCATGATCTCCCTTGCTCTGCCTTGGAACACCGTTTTTCTCATCTTGTCTGGTAGCCGAATATCCCCCATCGTGCCTTGCAGGGTCTTTTCTGTGATTTTGCCTGGGAGTGCCATTGTAGTCATCATGCCTGGGGGCACCTTCTTTGTCATCCTCCTGGGAGCAACGTATCTTTCATTCTACTGTGTCCATGGTCTCCCTGATCATCCTGAGAGGACTATTTTCTTCATCCTGCTTTGCACATGATCTCTGTCCCCCTGTGTGGGAGGACGATTTCTGTCATCCTGTTTAGAGAATAATCTCTTACATCCATCATGGGAGCACGGTTTCCTTCATCTTACTTGGGATCATTCTGTCTATGATGCTTTCTTCTGTTTTTTTGCCTGAGAGTGTCACCTCTCTCATCCTGACTCGGGGAAAGGTCTAAGTTCTTCAGGTCGCAAACATCATTTCTATATTGTGGCTATGCAAATGCCATGCCCACTAACCCATTTTTTAAATCTAGAAATAAATGGCATTTCACTAAGACTACAATCAAACCAATGCATGATTTTGTACGAGTTTAAAGAAAAGGAATGTCTTCTTCACATATACTGAAAGTTATTTCGCATGCAGTATACCCCCATGCATCAGCAATGCGATAATACGTACTGAATTCACAGCACATTACAAGTACAACTCCTCTCGAAAAATTGAAGTCAGGTGATGTGAATCCAAGTTTAGGGACATTAAAAAAAAAAAAAAAACACACCATGATCATAAACATAAAAAATCTCAATTGCTAAAGACAAAACGCCACTTCATAAAACAATTGTATTATGGATACCTACGAAAATAATTTTAATTGTATCTTACCCCAATAAAGCCCTGATAATAATAGCACTCCACATTGTCAAGGGTGAATGACAGCCAAATACACCCCAGGGTGGAAAGTAGTAGATTATGTTTCCAGAAACGATGACAAAGAGGGAGGTCCAAAGGATAAATGATGTATACAGCACTCCTAGGCAGGCATGATGAAGGATAAGGTGCTCTAAGGAAGGAGGACATGGGGAGAGTGCTCCATATCAACACTATGGAGAAGGTATTCCAAGGCAGAGTGATGGGGAACACGATGGCAGAAGGATGATGTACAAGGTTCTCGTAGGCAGGAATTTAGAAACTGAGATTCCCAGGCAGGTTTAAGGAGATAATGCCCCTAGGCATGCTGAAAAATGCTGTGCTCCCCAGCAGTATGACAGACATGAGATGCCAAGGGAGCATAATGGAGATCATGCTCTGGGGCAAGATTAGGTAGACCACGCTCCAAGGAAGGTTGAAGGAGGTCATACTCTCAGGAAAAATGAAAGACATGGTGCTCTCATGTAGAAACAATATGTCCTCCCATGAAGGAAGATGACGACTGCTGCTCAAAGGAATGATGACGGAGGAGCACTCCCACATAGGACAAGGAATACTTGTCGGGGAAAGGTCTAAGTCCTTCAGGTCGCAAACATCATTTCTATATTGTGCCTTTGCAAATCCCATGCCCACTCACCCATTTTTTAAATCTAGAAATAAATGGCATTTCACTAAAACTACAATCAAAGCGATGCATGATTGTGTAGGAGTTTCAAGAAAAGGAATGCCTTCTTCACCTATACTGAAAGTTATTTCTCATCCAGTATACCCACATGCATCAGCAATGTGATAATACATACTGAATTCACAGCACATTACAAGTATAACTCCTCAGGATAAATTGTCACTTATCCTGCAAAGCAGGATGACACTATGGCATTTTCAAGCAGGAGTATGGAATCTGTGTCCCCATGCAATGATGGACATAGTATTACCGGCAGGAGGTAATTAACCCATTCCCTGCCATGAAGCCATAAATGTTGCTTCCAACCAGTGGGGCAGAGATGGTGACCACAACCAGGGTGATGGATATGGAACCCCAAGGAAAAACAAGGTAAATCTCATTTCCAAAAAGGATGGTGGAGAGGATGCTCCCAATTTGAATGAAGGAAATTGCACTCCCAGGTAGAAGGACCAAAACCACACTCCCAGTCTTAATATCAGTGATCATCCTCTAAACAGGAAGGCTTAGATCATTCTCTCAGGCAGGATGATAGAGATCATGTTACAGAGCAGGGTGAAGGAGGCTATCCTCGCAGCAGGAGTATGGAGACCATGCACCCAGGCATGGTAATGGATATGGCACTCCCAGGAGATGACAAAGAAGGTGTTCTCAGGCGAGACGGTGGCAATGGCTCTCCCAGACAAAGTGACAGATAAGCCTCTCCAAACCAGCAGGAGGGATTTTCCACTACAATGCAGGATGAGGGAAATGATGCTCCAAGTAAGAATGAGGGAGGTTTTCAGGGAGAAAGCAGGAAAAAACATTTTTTTTTAAATTTTTTTTTTCAACGTTTTTAATTTATTTTTGGGACAGAGAGAGACAGAGCATGAACGGGGGAGGGGCAGAGAGAGAGGGAAACACAGAACCAGAAACAGGCTCCAGGCTCCGAGCCATAGGCCCAGAGTCTGACGCGGTGCTCGAACTCACGGACCGCGAGATCATGACCTGGCTGAAGTCGGACGCTTAACCGACTGCGCCACCCAGGCGCCCCAGGAAAAAACATCTTTGATCTTGGCTGCAGCAACTTCTTACTCAACATATTTCCAGAGGCAAGGGGAACAAAAGCAAAAATGAACTAATAGGACCATGTAAAAAACAAAAACAGAAACAAACAAACAAAAAAGAAACAGAGAAAAAAACCTTCTGCACAGCAAAGGAAACAATAGGCAAAATTAAAAGGCAACTGACAGAATGGGAGAAGACATTTGCAAGCAACATATCAGAGAAAGATTAGTATCCAAAATCTATAAGAACTGATCAAACTCAACACGCATAAAACAAATAATCCAGTGAGGAAATGGGCAAAAGACATGAACAGACACTTCTCTAAAGAAGACATGCAGATGGCCAACGGATCCATGATAAAATGCTCAACTTCACTCATCATCAGGGAAATACAAATCAAAACCACAATGATATACCACCTTACACCCGTCAGAATGGCTAACATTAACAACTCAGGCAACAACAGATGTTGGTGAGGATGCAGAGAAAGAGGATCTCTTTTGTATTGTTGGTGGGAATTCAAGCTGGTGCAACCATTGTGGAAAACAGTATAGAGGTTCCTAGGAAAACTAAAAATAGAACTACCCTATGACCCAGCAATTGCACTAGTCGGCATTTATCCAAGGGATACAGGGGTGCTGTTTTGAAGGGACACATGAACCCCAATGTTTATCGCAGCACTATGAACAGTAGCTAAAGTAAGGAAAGTGCTCAACTATTCATTAATGGATGAATGGATAAAGAAGATATATAGATATAGATATAGATATAGATATAGATATAGATATAGATATAGATATAGATATAGATATAGATATAGATATAGATATAGATATAGATATAGATATAGATATAGATATAGATATAGATATAGATGATATAGATAGATATACATAGATATAGATTATAGATATAGATATAGATATAGATATAGATATAGATATAGATATAGATATAGATATAGATGATATAGATATAGATATAGATATAGATATAGATATAGATATAGATATAGATATATAGATATAGATATAGATATAGATATAGATATATAGATATATACAGATATATATAGATATATATACATATATACACATACATATCTATATATATGTGTGTATATATATATATGTATACATACATACATACATACACACATACATACACGCATACATACATACACACACAATGGAGTATTACTCGGCTATCAAAACGAATGAAATCTTGCCATTTGCAACTACTTGGATGGGATTCGACAGCATTATGCTAAGTGAAATTTGTCACAGAAAGACAAAAGTCATATGAATTCACGCAGAGGATGACTTTAAGAGACAAAACAGGTGAACACAAGACAAGGGAAACAAAAATAATATAAAAACATGGGGGGAACAAAATATAAGAGACTCATAAATATGGAGAACCAACTGAGGATTACTGGAAGGGTTATAGGGGAGGGGAGCTAAATGGGTAAAGGGTCACTAAGGAATCTAGTACTGAAATCATTGTTGTACCACATGTTAACTAATTTGGATGTAAATCAAAAAATAAAAATAATAATAAAAGAACGAGGGATATTATGTTTCCTGCTAGGATGACGGATTGGTGCTCCCAGGCTAGGTGATGGGGGCCACTCTTCCAGGGATAATGAGGGAGACATGCTCCCAGGCAATATTCTGAAGAAGACGCTCCTTGGCAGGATGATGGAGATGGCATTTCTAGTCAGGATGATGGATATATGTTCTCAGGGATGATGACAGATAACTGCTCCCAGGAGGATTCATAGAGAGCACTCCATGGCAGGATAAAAGGGATATTTCTTCCAGGAACTGAGACAGTATCTCAGGATCTGATGGATCTCAGATGGAGACAGGATCTCAGGCAAGAAGACAATGATGGCTCTACTGGGGTAAATGACAGTAAGGCATTTAAGGCGGGAAGAGGTTTACTGCGTTACCAGATATGATGACAAATACGTTGCTCCCAGGTGGGCTGATGCAAATCATGTCCCGACAATAGGTTGGAGAACATGCTTCCTGTCAGGATGATGGAGATGGCTGTCTCAGGTATGATGAAGGAGATCCCTCTTCCAGGCATGAGAGAGGGATGCACTTGTAGGCAGCATGATATAGAGATGGTGCTCCTTGGGAAGATGATATCCATGGCCTTTCAAAACAGAATATGGTTTCTTGGTCCCAGTCAGTATGACAGAGAATGTATTCACACGCTGGAATTGTAGAAGAGCCTCCAAGGCCGGCAGATGGAGATCATGATCCCAGACAGAATGATGGAGAGGGTGCTCCCAGTAAAATGATGTAAATAACCTTCCCGAAAGGAGATCAGAGATTACACTCCCAGACAGGAAGGGAGAGAGTGATATCCCGGGGGGGGGGGGGGGGGGAATTGGACATTCTATACATGGCAAATGTGAAAGATTGTATTCCCTGGCATGATGAGGGGGCTTGTGTTCCTGGGCATTATGATGAAAATGTCCCTTCCAGACTGCAGGAAGGAGATGGAACTACCAAGGAAGATTTACAGAGATTGGAACTCCACACAGGAGGATGGACACAGCACTCCATGGCAGGCAGGAGGACGGCTAAGTACTTCCAGGCAAAAAGACACCAATGGTGCTCCAAAGGAAGATGAGGGACACTAGGTCCAAACAGGAGGACAGGAAAAATGATAGCAGGAAGGATGAAGAAAACACTTTCCGAGGCAGGAAGTTGGAGACTTAGTATCCAGGTAGCTTGAGGGAGGTCATGTAACCAGGCAGGATGAGGGACACGGTGCTCCCTGGAAGTAAAACAGACACAGCACACCAAGAAAGCATGAAGAAGATTGTGCTCCTAGAGGAGCTAACGTAGATGGCATTTGAAGGTGGGTGGAAGGAAATCACATTCCCAGGCATAATAGAAGACATGGTGTTCTTGGGTAGGAGGAAGGATATCATGGACTCAGACAGGATGATGGAAACTGCACTTGCAAAAAGGAAGACAGAGAAGGTGCTCTGACACAGGATAAGCCATATTGTGCTACTAGGCAAGAGAACGGCCCTTTCCGGGATGATGGAGTCTGTGTACCCAGGGTATGGTGCATATAATGTTCCCAGGCAGGATGTGGACACCATGCTCCCTGCCATGATGGTGAAGATGGCGCTTCCATCCTGAAGGACGGAGCTCATGTCCCCGGCAGGCTGAAGGAGATGGAAATCCAGGTAAAACAATACAAATAACGTTCCCAAAAAAGATTATGGAGAATATGCTCCAAAGTTGAATGAAGGAAATAACACTCTTAGGTAGGATGACTAAAAACATGTTCTGAGGCTGGATAGTGGAGATCGTCCATGAAACAGGATGACATAGATCATGCTCACAACGGAATCACAGAGATCACTCCGCAAAGCAGGATGAAGGAGACTTCCCTCCTTCAGGTCAGGAGGAACAGGGAGACCATGCACCCAGGCAAGATTATTAATATGGTGCTCTTGGGGGAAATGAAAGATAAGGCCCTCACAGGGATGAGGAATATTTTAATACCAGGCAGGATGGGAGAAACAAGTGAGATCTTCTAGGATGCTGGAGTTGGCGCCCTTGGGCATAATGACAAAGATGGCGGGTCCGTGGCAAGATGAAGGTAATGACTCTTACAGGCAGGATAAGAGTGGTGCTCTCTTAGGCAAGATGTTGGAGAATATGCTCCCTGGCAGGATGAAGGAGATGGTCTTCTGAGGCAGGATGTTGGACACGGTGGTTCCAGGAAGGAAGATAGATAACCACTCGCAGGAGGGTTTGGTACACCATGCCCCAGGACAGGGTAAAAGAGACCATTCTCCCAGGCACTGAGGTAGTGTGATGGAGAAGCCAGCCAAAGGAAAGGCGAAGGAGACCACTCTTCCAGGCAGGATTGAGGGAGATGAGCACCCAATCAAGATGTTGTAGAACATGCTCCCTGGCAGGATGACAGACACTGCCTTCCTAGGCAGGATGATGGAGATCATGCTCCCAGGAAGAAGACAAATAAGTGCTCCCAGGCAGTATTCAGAGAAGGTGCTTGAGGGCAAGATGAAAGAGATTCTTCTCCCAGTCACCGAAACAGGATGGTGGAGGTGGCTGTCCAGAAATGATGATGATGATGATGATGATGATGATGATGATGATGATGATGATGATTGTTCTGACGGGGTAAATGACTGTAAGGTGCTCTGAGGCAAGATGAGGGATATTGTGCTACAAAGAAGGGTCATCTCTCAGGATGAGTGAAACATTTTCAAGCAGGATAATGAGGGTCATGTTCCAGACAGTATGTCTACGAACTTGCTTCCAGGGAGGGTGATGCAGTTGGTGCTGCTAACTATGATGAAGTACATCACTCTCCCAGGCAGAAAGGAGAGTGAGAATCGCTCCTAGGCTGGATGATGGGGACTGTGTTCCCTGACAGGATGACAGAGACAGCCTTTCTAGGCAGAATGACCTTTTTTTTTTTTTTTTTTATTGCTCGCAGTCAGGATGGCAAAGAAAGCAATCTCAGCAAGGAATCCTAGACCTTGCCCAGGGCAAGAAGTAGGGGATCATATTATCAGGCAGAGTGACAAAATGGTTGCCCCAGAACAAATTATGGAAATCACATTCCCAGAAGGAGAATAGAGGTGATGCTCCCATGCGGGAAGAACAAGATTGCTCTCCAAGGATAAGTCGAAGATCTTCCTCTAGGCCGAGTGAAGGAGATCACGCTCATATATAGGATGATGGAGATTGCATTCCCAGACATCATGAAAGAGGTGGCCCTCCAGGCAGGAGATTGCACAGAGCATCCATAGGCATGCAGGATGACCGATATTGTGCTGCCAAGCTGGAAGACTGAGGTGCTCTCCATGGCAAAATGTAGGGATTGTGTTCCATGGCAGGAGGACAGGGAACATGATACCAGGAAGAATGAGGGAGAAGACACTACAAGGCATGAGTCAGAGACCGAGTTCCAAGGCAGGTGAAATAGAACATGCTCCCAAGAAACATGAAGGACATAGCGCTCGCAGGCAGTTCAGCAGATCCCGCACACCACGGAAGCATGATGGAGATCTCATTCCTAGGAAAGATAAATCAGGTGGTGCTCCCAGGAAAGCTGAATAAAATACACTCACAGGCATAATGAAGGACACAGCGCTCTCAGGTAGGATGAAAGGTATTGTGGTCCTAGAAAGGATGACAGTGACTGCTCTAGCAGGAAGGATGACAGAGCAGGTGCTCCTACACAGGATAAGGGATACTGGACTCCTTGGCAACATAAAAGAATGGCTCTTTGAAGTAGGATGATGTAGTTTGTGTCCCCAGGCAATGGTGCATATCGTGTTCACTGGCAGGCTGCCTTTACAATGCTTCCTGCCACAAAGATGGAGATATGCTTCCACCCTGAAGGACGGAGATGATGCCGCCAAGCAGAGTGATGGAGAGCATTCCCAGGTAAAACAAAACAAATCACTTTACCATAAAGCGTGATGGAGAGGACACTCCCAAATAGGATGAAGGAAATCATGCTCTGAAATAAGATGACAAAAACCACTGTCCCAGGCTGGCTTTTGGAGTTCATGCTCTAAACAGGATAACGGAGAACTTACTACTAGGCATGATGATTGTTGGTGCTCCTAAGCATGATGACTGGTCATATTTCTCCCAGGCAGGAAGAAGGAGAATGCTCCCAGGCAGGAAGACATGGATTGGTGTCCCGTAAAGAGGACAGAGACAGTGTTTCTAGGTATGGAGATGGTTTTGCACTCCCAGTAAGTATGATGGAGTAGGGACTTTCAGGCAGGAATCATAGTGTGTTACACAACAGGAAGTAGGAGATTCTGCTCCCAGATGGGATGACAAAGAGGGCACTACCAGGCAAAATAATGGAAGTCAATTTCCCAAAAGGATAAGAGAAATGACTTTCCCTACAGGGACACTGAGATCCATGCCCAGCAACTACGTTGGAAATCTTCCCTGAGGCAGAATGACAAGATTGTGCTCCCAGGCATGATGAGGGAGGTTGCAATCCCAGGCACGAGGAAGGAGATCACCAATCCAGGCAGGCAGAAGGAGAGGGCACTTTGAAGGAGGATGAGAGATCACCCATGGAGGAAGGATGACATACAAATAATTTCTAGGCAGACAGGGTGACAGATATAGTGCTTCCAGGTAGGGTTACTGAGATGGTCCTCCATGGCATGTTCATGGAGAAGTCGTTCCAAGATAGAATTACAGGGACTATGATAACAGGAAGGATGACATAGAAGGCTCTCACAGTCAGAATATCAAAAGCAGAATTCCCAGGCTGGTTGAAGGAAATCATATTCTTAGACAGGAGGAGGTACGTGGTGTTCCCAGACAACAGGACAGACATGGCACACTAAGGGAACACGATAGGTTCACACTCTGACAAACTAAGTTAGATGGCACTCCCAGGCAGGTAGGAGGAAATCACCCACCCAGGCAAAATGAAGGACACAGCGCTTTCAAGTAGGATGAATGTTATGCTCCCAGGCAGGGTAACAGAGACTGCACATGCAGGATACAGGAAGGTAAGGGCATTCCCACAGAGGATAAGGGATATTGCGTTCCTAGGCAGGATGCCAAAAAACGACACTTGGAGGTCGGGTGGCAGAGGTTGTGATCCCAGGAAATGGTGGATATCATGGTCCTGAACAGGATTCAGATACCATGCTCCCCACCACGATGACAGAAATGACTCTTCCAACCTGAGAGACGGAGATCGTGTCACCAGGAAAGATGAAGGAAAAGTCCCTCCAAGGTAAAACAACAGAAATTGCATTCCCAAAAAGAATGGTGGGTCAGGATGCTCCCAGGTAGGATGAAGTACATGACGCTCTCAGATAGGATTGCCTGAAGTCACACTCCCAGGCCGGATGTCAAAAATCGTCTCAACGGACTGATGTAGATCATGCTTCCAGGAAGGGTGATAGAGCCCACACAGCGTGGCAGGAAGAAGGAGTCTGCACGGCAGGAAGATCAAGATCACATACTCATGCAAGATGAAGGATGCCGCATTCCCAGGCAAAATGACAGAAAATACCCTCCAAGGCAGGATGAGGGGTATTGTGCTAAAAGGCAGGATAAGAGAAGATTTTCTCCAAGGAAAAGAAGGGGGATGGTGCCTCCTGCCAGGATGACAGATATGGTGCTGCCAGGTAGGATGATTAAGATGGCAGTCACAGGCAAGATAAAGTGGAGTTATCCACTCAAGGCAGGATGAGGGATACACGCTCCTAGGGAAGATGTCGGAAAAGATGCTCCCTGGAAGGATAATGGACATGGCTCTCTGTGACATGATATGGAGATTTCACTACTAGGAGGAATTACAGATACACACTTCCAGGTAGGATTCGTAGATGGCACTCAAAGGCAGGATTAAAAGAGCAATCTCCCAGGCACTGAAGTAGGGTGTTGGAGATGGTGCTCCCAGGCAGGATGAGGATGATTGTTCTAACAGCTTGAATGACTGTAAGGTGCTCTGAGGAAAATGAGGGATATTTCACTACCAGGTAGGTAGGATGGCTGAAATGGCATTTCCAAGGCAGGGTCGCTTACATCATGTTCCAGGCAGTATGCTTGAGAACTTGTTTCCAGGCAGGATGATGCAGCTGGTGCTCCAAAGCATGAAGAAGGCCATCATTCCCCGAGGCAGGAGGAGGTAGAAGCCAACCTAGCAGGATGACAAAGATGGTGGTTGCTGGCAGGATAACAACGCAGCCTTTCTAGGCAGTGTGATGGTTTCTTGACCCCAGTCAGTATGAGGGAGAAATTACTCTCAGGTAAGAAGCATCGACTGCACTCCAGAAAGGAAACTAGGAATTCATGCTGCGAGTCGGGATGAAAAGAGGGCACTCCCAGTCAAGATATTGGAAATCACCTTCCCTAAAGTAGAATGGACATGACTATCCCAGGAAGGAAGACTGAGATGGCTCTCTCAGGCATTTGTCAGAGATCTTCCTCTCGTCAGAACAGTAGAGACTGTGCTACTGGACGTGATGAGAGAGACTGTGTTCTCAGGCATCCTGAAGGAGATGCGTCTTCCAGTCAGGAGGACCGAGGCAGTACTTACAGCAGGATGAGTAACATCAAGCCTCCAGGCAGGAGGACATACAAAGCACTCCCAGGCAGACGTAATGACAGATAGAGTACTGCCAGGCAGGTGTACCGAGATGGCGCTCCGTGCCAAAATGATGGAGATGGTGTTCCAAGGCAGGGTGATGGCAAATATGATATCAGGAGAATGATGTAGGGGGCACGCCCAGGCAGGCAGGAGATCAGAGACTGGGTTCCCAAGGCAATTGAAGGAGATCATGCTCCTAGGAAAGATGGATTCTGTGTTCCAAAGGAGGATGAGGATTGCAATCCTCGGCAAGGTAAATGACACAAATCTCCCAGGTATGATGAGAGAGAAGGTGGCCCAGGCATGTTGAAGGAGATAATGCTCCCAGGGAGGAGAAGGATGGAGATCCTGGTCCATGGCAAGATGATGGGGCAGTGTTCAAAGTCAGTGTGGTGGGGAACACGATAGCAGTAAAGATGAGGTGAAATGCACCCCGAGGCAGGACATCGGATGCTTGGTTCCCAGGAAGGTTGACGGAGGTTTTGCTCGGAGGTAGGCTGAAGCATACTGTGCTCCCAGGAAGCGCAACAGACACAGCAGACCAAGAGAGCATGATGAAGAGCCTGCTCCAAGGCAGGATATGATAGACTGCCCTCCAAGCAGCTCTAAGGAAATCATCCTGCCAAGCATAATGGAAGACACAGCACCCTGAAGTAGAGTGAATGAAATTGTGCTGCCAGACAGGATGATGAAGAAAGTGCTCCAACACAGGAAAAGGGATAGTGAGCTCTAAGGAAGAATGACAAAATTGTGTTCCTGGGCAGGATGATGGAGTTATTGTCCCCAGGCAACGGTGGATACCATGTTCCCTGGCAGAATGCGGATACCTGGCACCTTGCCAGGATGATGGAGATGGCACTTCCAACCTGTCAGGTGGAGATGGTGTCCAAATCCAGGGTGATGGGGATGGAACTGCAAGATACAACAACACATATCACATTCCCAAAAGACTTATGGAGGAGACGCTCCCATGTAGGAATAAGGAAGTCTCACTTCCAGGTATTATGATCAAAATAACACTCCCAGACTGGATGTCAGAGATCTTCCTGTAAACAGGATAACGTACACCGTGCTCCAAGGCAGGGTGACAGAGAACACGCTGTAAAGCAGGATGATGGAGACTGCCCTCCCAGGAGGATAAGAGGGACCACACACACAGGGAGGATGATGGATTTGTCACCCCCAGAAGGATGACAAAGAAGGTGTTCCCAGTGAGGATGATGGTAATGGAGCTCGCAGACAAAAGGACAGAAAATATCCCTTATCCAAGCCAGGATAAGGGATAATGCACTCCCAGGCATGATGAGAGAAACATCGCTCCAAGGAAGAAAGAGGTAGGTTGTCTTTCCTACCAGGATGACAGAGTTGGTGCTACCAGACCTGATGACAGAGATGGGGGTGCCAGGCAAGAAGAAGGGGATCACACGTCCAGGCAGGATGAGAGAGATGTGCTCCCAGGCAAGGTGGTGGAGAAGATGATCTCTGGCAGGATGACAGAGGTGGTCTTCCTAGGCAGGGTGATGGTAACAGTGCTCACAGGCAGGACAACGATGATTACTCTACCAGGGTAAGAGACCATAAGGTGTTTGTTCCAAGACAGGCTGAGTGATATTGTGCTACCAGGGAGAATTACTGAAACAGTGATCCCAGGCAGGATGAAAGAGACCATGTTCCAGAAAGCATGTCAGAGAACATGCTTCTAGGCGGGATGATGGACTTGGAATCCCCAGGCATGTGAAAGACAATCACTATAGCAGGCAAGATGAGGGGGAAATTCTCCTAGGCGAGATGACAGAGATAGTGATTCCTGAGCGGATGCCATATACAGCCTTTCAAGGCAGGACAAGCGTTTATCACTCCCAGTCACTATGACACAGAAGTGACTCTCAGGCAGGAACTGCACTGTGCTGCATGGTGGGGATTGGGAGTTTATGCTCCCATAAATGATGACCATGATGATGTTCCCAGACAAAATGACATGAATTAAATTTCCAAAAGGAGAACAGAGATGATATTCTCCCAGGCAAAAAGACTGAGATCACTCTCCCAGAACATATGTCAGAGATCTTCCTCAGGCCACAATGACAGAATACATGCTCCCAATCATGAGAGGGAGATTGATTTCCATGGCATGATAAAGGATATGGCCTTTCCCAGAAGGAGGATGTACTCAGCACTTTTAGGAAGACAGGATGACAGGCATACTGCTCCCAAGGCAGTAGGACGCATACAGACTTAATGGCAGGATGATGGAGATGGCATTCCACGGCAGCATGATGGAGAAAAGGATACTAGGAAGGATGATGTAGAAGGTGGTCCCACACAGGATGTCCACACACTGAGTCCAAGGCAGGTGAAGGAGATAGGGCAACTGGTGATCCACGACAACTGATGGAGATGGCGTTCTGAGGCAGGATGACAGGGAACAGCATACCAGGAAGGATGACTTAAAGGGTGCTCCTAGGCAGGATGTTGATGACTGAGACCAAGGCAGGTTGAAGGAGATCATATGACCAGGCAAGATAAAGGACATGGTGCACCAAGGGAGCATGACAGAGATTGGGCTCTGAGGCAGGAAAAGGTAGAAGGCACTCCCAGGCAGGTGGAAGGAAATCACACTCTCAGGATCATGAGGACACTGCTCTCTCAGGTAGGATGAAGTAGATGCTTCTCTAGGCAGGATTATGGGGATGACACTCACAAAAAGGATGATGGACAAGGTGCTCCTACACAGGATAAGGGATATTGCTCTACTATGCATGTAGCAAAAGGGCGCTTTCAGGAAGGATGGTGGAGTTTGTGTCCCAAGTTGTTGGTGGATATCCTGTTCCCTGGCAGGATGCAGAGACCAAACACCCTGTCACAACGACAGAATGGCATTTCCACCCTGAAGGATGGAGATCGTGCCCCATGCAGTCTAGTGGAGATGGCACTCCCAGGTAAAACAAAACAAATCAGTGCCTCTCCCCCGCCAAAAACAAACAAACAAACAAAAAAAAAAACAAAAAAAAAAAAACAAAGACGATGGAGAGGGCACTCCAAAATACGATAAAGGAAATCATGCTCTCAGGTAGGATGACTGAAAAGAGGCTCCCAGACTGGAAGTTGGAGATGGTCCTATAAATAGGATGATGTACATTTTGCTCCCAGGAAGGGAGACAGAGAGCATGCCGAAAAACAGGATGAAGGTGACTCCCCTCACTCGTGGCCACACAACCAGGAAGATTGATGGATATGGTGCTGTCAGGCAAAAAGGCATATAAGGACTTCCAAGCAGGATGAGTATATTGCACTACAAGGCAAGATGAAAGAAACGGTGCTCCAAATGAGATTCAGCTTCCTGCCAGCATGACATATTTGGCGCTCCTGGACAGGATGACAGAGTTGGAGGTCCCAGGAAAGATGGAGGCGACTCTTCTTCCAGGCACGATGAGGGAGACAGGCTCCCAGGGAAGATGTTGGCAAAACTGTTCGCTGGAAGAATGACAGAGTTGGCATTCTGAGGCAAGATGATGGAGATCACACTCCCAGGAAGGGTGAGGGATACGTGCTCCAGGCTGGGCTGTAAGAAAATGTCCCAGGGCAAGAAGAAAGAGATTATCCTAAATTCAACCAAGGCAGAATGAAACAGATGTGCTCCCAGGCAAGATGCTGGAGAAGATGCTCCCTGGCAGGATGTCAGAGATGACCTTCCTAGGCAAGATGTGGGGATAAACCTCCAAGGAAGGATGACAAAAGAACTCCCAGGCAGGAACCATAGACAGAACTCCAGGTCAGGATGAAACACATCCTTCTCCCTGGCACCCAGACAGGATGATGGAGGCAGATCTCCCAGGCAGTATGAGGATGATTGCTCTAGCAGTGTAAATGACCATAAGGCGCTTTGAGGCAAGATGAAAGGTATTGTGTTACCAGGTAGGACGACTGAAATGGAGCTCCTGGGCAGGATGATAAGGATTGTGTTCCAGACAGTATGTCTCAGAATTGCTTTCAGATAGGATGATGCATTTGGAGCTCTTAATTATGACTGGCATTGCTATCTCAGACAGAATGAGGTAGAACTGCTCCTAGGCAGGCTGATGGAGACTGTGTTCCCTGGCAGGATGACAGAGGCAGCCTTTCTAGGCATAACGATGGTTTCTTGCTCTCCGTCAGTATTAAGGAGAAGGCACTTTCAGGTAGGAATTGTAGACAGTGCTCCATGGTGGGAATGAGGAGAACATGTTACTAGGTACGATTAGAAAGAGGGAGCTCCAAGGCAAGATGATGGAGATCTGTTCCCAAAAGGATCAAGGAGACAATGATCCCATTCAGGGCGACCAAGAATGCTCTCCAAGATAATAAATTGGAGGTATTCCTTCAGACAGAATTACAGAGATCGTGCTTGTAAGAAGGATTATGGGATTGCATTCCCAGGCATCATGAAGGAGAGGACCCTTCGAGGCAGGAGGATGGATACAGGATTCCTAGGCAGGCAGGATGTCACATATTGTGCTGCCAGACCAGAGTATAGACATGGTGCTCCATGGAAAGATGATGGAGACTGTATCCCAAGCCGGGATGATGGGGAACATGATACCAGCAAATATGACATAGAAGGCACTCCCAGGCAGGATGTCAGCGACTGACTTCCCAGGCAGGTTTAAGGAGATTGTGCTCCCAGATAGGATGAAGGAAGGGTACAGCACTCAGAGGCAGTACAGCAGAGACAGCAAACCAGGGGAGCATGATGTGGATCATGATCAGAGGCTGGCTAAGGTAGATGGTGCTCCCAGGAAAATTGAAGGAAATCACACTGCAAAGTATAATGAATGGCAAGGCGCTTTTAGGTACGATGAATGATTTCATGCTCTCAAGCAGGATAATAAGGATGAGCTCACAGAAAGAATGATGGAGAATGCACCGCCACACAGGATAAGAGATTTTGCACTCCTACACAGGATGACAAAATGGTGATTTCAGGCAGGATGAGGTAGTTCATATCCCCAGGCAATGGTGGATAACGTGATCTCAGGCAGGTTGAAGATACCATGCGTGCCACCATTATGATGCACATGGCATTTCCAACATGAAAGACAGAGATCATACCTGCAGGCATGGTGACAGAGATGACACCCCAAGGTAAAACAAAAAAATCGCATTTAAAAAAAAAAAAAAAAGACTAGGGACAGGAAGCTCCCAATTAGGATGAAAGATATCAGGCTACCAGGCTGTATGCGAGAATTCATCCCCTATAGAAGATATCATAGGTTGTACTCCCAGGAAGTATGACAGAGATCACACTGGAAAGCAGAATGAAGGAGACTGTCCTCCCAGGAGGATCAGGGATACCTCACATTCATGCAGGATGAAGGATACAGTGCTCCCAGGATGATGACGTAGACAGTGCCAGCAAACATGACAACCAAAATGCTGCTCCCAGGAAAAATGGTGGAAATGGCCTTCAAGGCCATTCAACGTGAGTGATGGATACTGTGCTACCAGGCAGAATGAGAGAAACAGTGGCTGAGAGCAGAATGAGGGAGGCCTTGCTTCCTCTCTGAATGATGGAGTTGGCACTCCCAGGCAGGATGACAGAAATTTAGGTCCCAGGAAAGATGTAGGGGACCACTATTCCAGGAAGGATCAGGGAGTTGCATTCCTAGGCAAAATGCTGGAGAAGATGCTTTCTGGAAGGATGTCCCAAGGTGTCCTTCCTAGGCAAGATGATGGAGATCGGGCTCCCAGGGAGATGGAAAGATAAATATTCCCAGCAAGATTTGGTAGACGATGCTCCAGGGGAAGATGAAAGAGAATCTTCTTGCAGGTACCAAGGCAGGAATAGGGAGATGGTGGTCCGATGTAAGATAAAGGATTTAAATTACGTGTTTCTCATTCAATTAGCAGATATGGATTTTCCACAGATTGCCAGATGCACAGATGGCTACCAACGTGTGACAGGTGAGTTGGGGTGATTCATTATTTCCAGCTGGGCTCATTTCAGTAGGAGTGTCTCTATTATTGCCTAATAACTAAGAATCAGAACACCCAAATCAAGCAAACATAAATAAAATTATATGGCCAGTCACATCAGTGGTGTTACCCACGTTCATCATTTTTTTCAAGCTTGCATTGGTCTTCACTCCCTGCCTCTTTTGTAACGTTCACGCAGTATCCTTCTAAGACAGCACACTGATTTTATTCAAGAGCAAGGAACACTTTGTGTTCAATAATTAATTCAAAATAAGCAGCTTTAAGCACGATATAAAGAGTATACTGGAATTGTGTTTTCTCTGTAAAACAACATTTGACAATTTCCCTGTCACTTATAAATTAATGAGACCAGAAGTTTTGTGTTTTTTTAGAAGATTTTTTATTTCCTTTTAGAGAGACACAGCGTGTGTGTGGAAAAGGCAGAGAGGGAAGAGAAAGAGAGAATCCCAAGCAGGCGCTATGCTGTGAGCACAGAACCTGATGCAGGTCTTGAACTCATGAAACCATGATCTCATGACCTGATCCAAAATCAAAAGTTGGAGGCCTAACCAACTGAGCCACCCAGGAGCCCAATACCAGAGGTTTTTTTTTTTTTTTTTTTTTTTTTCTGGCTTGTATGTAAACTTCACGTTAAGTAACTCTCAGTAACCAATTTATATGGACTTTGACTCTAATATGTACTATCAGTATGTGCTAGTGCAGCTTTGGGGAAACAAATTTTGTAAGACTAATCTAATTCTCCCCAGTACTGTACCATTCAAAACCACAAACAAACCTTGGAGGAGCCATGAAACTTGTCTAATCTCCATGAACTTGAGGTAATATGATGTGAAAGATTTCATCAGCATGGTTGGAAGCATGGCATCAAAGACAAGATACTCAGTTTTGCCAATGCTAGAAATGTAGAGAAAAACTCAAATTAAGCCAGATGGCAAAAAAAAAGGTCGCAGGACAAAATAATGGTTCAATAGGAAGAATCTAGTGGGGCGTTGCTATAAAGAGAATTGATCAGATGAGAAAATAATCTATTTACTATTATTGATTGAGAGCTAAACAAGGGCAAAGTGATAACATTTTAAGAAAGTAAACCGGATACTGTAAAAATCCATTCTAACTTTGATACGGTGGTGATTAGTTCAAAATTTTCTGATGGACAAATTTATTCATCACACGTATGTGTGAAGATTAGATTTCCATCTCTCTGTTAATTTGGCTTGTTTGAAAGCAGATAGATAAATACACTTATTTGAGGATGCTTCCTGGATGGTTAAGCTTTCACCTTCAGCTCAAATCATGATCTCATGGTCCATGAGTTCAAGCCCCATATCTGACCCTCTGCTGACAGGTCAAAGTCTGAACCTTACTTTAGATTATGTATTTCCTGCTCTTCTGCCCTTCCCCCATTCATTCTGTCTCTCTCCCCTGTCTCTCTCTCTTTCTCTCTCCCTGTCTCCCTCCATCTCTCTCCCTCTCTCTCCCTCTCTCTCTCTCTCTCTCCTCTCTCTCTCTCTCTCTCTTTCTCTCTCTCTCTCTCTCTCTCTCTCTCTCTCTCTCTCTCACACACACACACACACACACACACACACACACACACACACACACACAGATGGAGACGCACACGCACGCACACACACACACCAAAAATTAATTTTAAAAATAAATAAATAAATAAACATTTAAAAAAGAAAGAAGGAAAGACTAGGTGCAAGTTTGGCTGGGTCAGTTAAGCATCTAACTTCAGCTCCGGTTATGATCTTATGGTTCATGAGTTCTAGATCAGCATCAGGGTCTGCGCTGCTGCTCAGAGTTTGAATCCTGCTTGGAAATCTGTGTATCCATGTCTCTCTGCACCATCCGACCTTGTGCTCTCTTACTCTCTCTCTCCCTCTTTCTATCTTTCTATATTTCAAAAATAAATAAGCATAAAACTCTTAAAATGTTTTAATGTTTATTCATTTTGCACAGAGAGACAGAGACACAGCATGAGCAGGGAAGGGGCAGAGAGAGACAGAGAGAGAGAGAGAGAAGAGAGAGAGAGGGAGAGAGAGAGAGAGAATCTGAGGTAGGCTTCATGCTCTGAGCTGTCAACACAGAGCCTGATGTGGGGCTCGAATTCATAGACCATATGATCATGACCTGAGCCAAAGTCGGACACTCAACCACTGAGCCACCCAGGCTCCCCAAAACAGAAAACCCTTATAACAATAAATAATTTAAGACAGGAAACATAAAACAATCTTCTGCTTTTTACTTGATTTCACAGGGCAGTGACTGGATATACATTGGATTTTCATGGTTTTATCTATGGCCAGTATCAGCAGCTCATTTCGGGGAAACTAAAACTATCAGGCACAAAATATTTTTTTAAGAGTAAAAGGGAAACTTAGAAACCTAAAGTTGTTTTCCTAAAGTTGCATATTTGCTTAAAAATTCATGGATATCAAATAACATTACGTGATAGCCATAGTAACACATGTAAAGTTCACCATTTCTACCTTTGCTCTTCTAAATGTGGAATAATAAGTTATCGGGCCTTATAGAACAACTGCTGTTTATTTGGGGTGCTTTCCCTTATCTGTCTTCCATATCACTGATATGTCCTTCCACATGCCATCTTCTACAAGTGATTCCCTCTAGTGTTTTTTTTTTACTTTTCTGCTATTATCTTCTTGAACTCTGATTTTGTGTGTGTTTGCTATCTCTTAATTAAGGGTTTCACTTATTTCTTCCCTTTTCTCTGCAGCCCAGCAAGCATCTTGACAATCATTAATTTATATTCTTTATTTAATTGAGGCAAAATGCTTACCTCTGTTTCAGCTCTTTTCTGGGTTTTTTATTGTTCTTTCTTTTGGAGTATATTTCCCTGTCTCTCCATTTTGCTTACCTTTCTGCATTTGTTTCTATAGATGAGGCAGAGCAGCTACTCCTCCTACACTTGAAGGAATTGTCTTATATATGATTGTCCCCCTGGGTAGACTCTGTGTGCTAGTTGGTAACATTGGCTGGCTGGATGAAGCTGTGGCTTGCATGAACTGGGGATCCTGGGGCTTTCTACATAGCAGGCGCCCTGTCAGGATAGTTAAAGCTGAAGTGAACGCAGATTGGGGTGTCCCAGGATTCTGTGTGTTGAGGGTACCCTGGCAGGACAGCTGAAGCTGAAATGATTGCAAGGTGAGGCATGCTGGGGTGCTGTGTATAGGTGCCCTGTACAGGGTGGCTAGTACGTAGCAGTCTGGGGGTCAGGTTGTCCTTGATCTCTCTATGCAGATGGTTCCTGGGCAAGATAGGTGAAGCTAAAGTGGGTACAAGCTGAAGGCACTGGGGGCTGTACATGCAGAGGATACCTTGCCAATATAGTTGAAGCTGAAGTGGATATAAACTAGGGTGTACGAGGACTTTCCGCTGAGAGGGTGCCCTGAAGGGGCCGTGGGAGCTGAGGTGGGTTACAGGCCAGGTATGGCTCTTTTTATATGCTAGTTCCTCTTTAAAGTGCATTGTTTAAGGGGAGAAAGCATGTCATGGGGGTGTGTGTGTGTGTCCAGTGCAATTGGGGCTGGTGTGTATTGTGTGCCTGGAACTTACTGAGGCAGCTGGCCAGCTACAGCAACTGGACCCTGCTCTGGTCTAAGCTTTTAAGGTGGATGGAGAATGTGGGGCAGCTGGGGGCTCAGTGGATGGAGTATCTGACTTCAGCTCAGGTCATGATTTCACAGTTCATGAATTTAGAACCACATTGGGCTTGATGGTGTCAGTGTAGAGCCTTTCCCTAATCTTCTGTCCCCCTCTTTCTGCCCCTGCTCTGCTTGTATTCTCTGCTTCTCAAAAAGAAGTAAACATTAAAAAATGTGGATGTAAAATGTAACCCTGCCATTCTCCCGTCTCTATGACCCAGAGAGAACTCCTATGGCTCCTCTGTCGTTGACAGAGTTCTAGTGCTCTCTTTTATATGACATTTGCTCTTTTCAAACTGCAGTGTTTTTTTTTTCTTTCTTTTTTCTGCCCAAAGACAGAGGAGTCTGTTCCTGGTCCTTCCCCAACTGCCCTTGGCAACGTTAGGGGTGAGTGTTCCCTTTGTTACTTTTTCTCTGTCTTGCTGTTTTCTTTCTTTTCTGTCTTTCAATTTTCTATGTTTTGTTAGACACAATCTGTGCAGTCAGTCCTCAGCTCCTCAGGAGGAATTGTTATATCAATGGGTGCAATCCCCAGGGAGCTGGACAAATTGGAAGTACAACTTCTCGCTGGTTCACCAGAAACGTAGTCAGGGAGTTCAGGCACAAGAGCACCTAGCTCCAGGGAACCCAAAAAAGGTGAGGTTTGGCTACCCATTACTGACAAGATCGCAATTCAAAGGAACTAATGGAGGTGAAACAAATGGGAAATGTATTCAGAGGCCGACACCAGAAATGCAGCAGACTCACATCAAAGACTCTCTCTAAAGTGCTGAAAATACTTCCAGGTTTATGAAAGGAAAATGTGGGACAAAAGGAGGTAGGTATACACAGGTGGTCACCAAGTTCAGGTTCGTCATTGTCTTGGGCTTGAGGGTGGAGCCTTATTGGCTCAGGCAGTCCTTATTGCTAGAGCGGTAGATTCAGTTCCCATCAGGTGATACTTTGCTTTCAGGATCCTGAATTAAGAGATAAGTTGAGGGTGCGGAGGGGGCGCCTGGGTGGCTAGGCTGATTAAGCATCCTACTTCAGTTCAGGTCATGATCTCATGGTTCATGGGTTCATGCCCCACATTGGGCTCTGTGCTGACAGCTCAGAGCCTGGAGCCTGTTTCAGATTCTATGTCCCCTGCTATCCCTGCCCGTCCCCCACTTGCGCTCTGTCTCCCTCTGTCTCAAAAATAAAGAATCATAAAGAAGGAGAGAAGCTGGAAAGAAAAAGTTAATCAATTGAAAAGTTTAAGGTCAATATGCAGGTAGCCGAAATCTTCTTTCACCTTGGAGGAGTTGAGTTCAAGGCCGTCCTACACAGCCATCTTGAACCGAAACTAGAATAGGGTCCCTCTGAATCCTATTTTGATTGGGGCAAGTTTGGGAGAAATCCAAGGAAGGAGACAATACAAGCAAGGAATCTGCCAGTTCTGTGTACAAATCGACATACACACCAGTACCTCCCTTGATTACAAGTGTGGCATGTACAGAAAAAGGCATAGAAAAGGCCTTCAGAATGGAAAAAGTAAAAATAAAAATTATCTCGATTCTTTTATGTATTTATTTTTCAATTTGTATTTTGGAAAGAGAGAATGAGCAGAGACGGGGAGAGAAAGAGACAGAGAGAAAGACAGAGAGAGAAGCTTAAGCAGGCTCCATGCTTAGCACAGAGTCCCACACGGGGCTCAATCCCCTGACCATGGGACCATGACCTGAGCTGCTGAACCCAGCAGTCTGGTAGTCAACTGATGGAGCCATCAAGGTGCCCTGAAAACTGCCGCAACTCTTAAATCATGGGGTTATCAACATGAAACAAATTCTAAGGGGTATACATCAGTTTTCTAGAACTCAACCATAATTAAATAAGCCCCAGAATACACGGTCAATATATACAACTCAGTTTCATTTTTATACATAAGCAATGAACAATTAGAATATGAAATGCTTTTAAAGAACCATTTAATATCACACCAAACATTGAAATACTTACATTTAAATCTAACAGCCATGCACAGGATCTGTATGCTAAAAGCCACAGAAGGCTGATTGGATCAATCAAGGAAGATATAAATAAATGGAGAGATATGTCATATCTATCCATAGAAGCCTCGCTAGTAAGATGCCAATTATCAGCTTGATCTAGAGATTCAACATAATCCCAGTCGAAATCCCAGGATTGTTTTGTGGATATCAGCAAGCTGATTCTAAAATGTGTGTGAAAAGAGAAAGGAACTAGAACAGCCAAACAGCTCTGAAAAATAACCAAGTTGGAGAACTCATGTTGCACAATTTTAAGACTCAATATAAACCTCCCGTAATCAAGGCAGTGTGATATTGAAGAAAGATGGAGACACAGGTCAAGAGATAGAACAGAGAATCCAGAAACTGACCCCATACACAAGCATCCTCACCCAACTGCTGATAATGACATATAGCCAACCTAACAGAAAAAGGGATATAGTCTTTCATCAAGTGTTACTGGAACAATTAAGTGTTCGTATGCAATAGTAATCAATGAACTAAGTAATTAATTGTTTAATTAGTCGATTCATTGATTAATTAATTAAGAGAAGCCTTGACCTAAATTCATAACTTATACAAAAATTCACTCAAATGGATCATAGATATAAGTGTAAAGTACAAAATTATAAAACTTTCATAAGAAAGAAGGAGTGATGTTGATTCATTGAATCATTCAATAAAAACTTTTGGAGCATTTAGAGTGAGACAACACAGTCTACACCCTGAGGATCCACTAGTGAACAAAAGGAGCAAGGATCACTATGATCTTGGTGCTTAATAGTCCAGTGGGGGGACTGACAAAGATAATGGAAATAGAAACTATGGTAGAGAATAATGAATGGGGAAAAAAGGAAATACATCTTGGAGAGGATATAAGAATTGGGGGAGGGAGTGTGAAATACTAGACAGGGTGAAATACTAGACACAGAGGATCTTGCTGAAAAAGGTGGCAGTTCAATAAATACCTCAAGGAAATGAGAGAACTACCTGCTGACAGGAGGTGATCTAGGCAGAAGGACCCATGAATTCCCCAAGGGAGGAGTGTGAACGTGTGTACTGATGGGAAGCAAGGAGGCCAGTATAGACAGAGAAAGGAGGATGAGAAGAAGGAGGAATAAAGAGGTGAGGTTGTGGGTCAAGGAGGAGAAAAAGAGGATGAGGGAGAGAAGGTTGTAAAGACTGCCAGCAATAGACAAGGTGAAGCCACATCTGGTCATACCTGTTCCTCCGCCTCACATTACCGGCTGCAGTTCTTTTTATTTTTTAATTGACATTTACTAAACTCTGTCTAGACCATGAAAAGATAATTCTACTTGTAGCAACTAATTGAAGCAAGAAAATGGAACACCCTCAATGATCAATAGCAGTGTTTAAATAGGTTATGGCATGCTATGTGGCCTTTAAAATTCATAGCCCTGCAGAACATTCATGACCTAGCGAAATGCTCGTATCACTAGATGACCAGAAATGGGATTCACAGCTACATAGCTAATTTTGGTTAATGCATGTACATATACCTCTTCCCTGGCGATTATACCACAGTGTTAGAGGTGCTTACCTCCAGGGGCACCTGAATGGCTCAGTCGGTTAAGCATCTGGCTCTAGATTCCAGCTCAGTTATGATTCCACAGTGTGTGGGACCAAGCTGCATATTAAGCTCTGCACTGACAGCGTGGAGCCTGCTTAGATTCTATCTCTCTCTCTCCTCCCATCCCTCACTCTTGCTCATCTCTCTCTCATTCTCTCTCTCTGCCAAAAATACATAAACATAAAAACGGTGTTTAGATATGCTTATCTCCAGGTGTTTGACTTATGACCATTTTTCTTTCTTTTTTATTTTTAATTTTCTAGCTTTTCTGCAATAAACTTTAAGAGTACCATAGTCATAAAATAACGTTTCAAATAAATGATTCAGTCTAGTATCATTTAAATAAATAAAGTGTTTCAATTTCATACATTTATTAGGTACATTCAACATATCAAGGATAGTTTCAAATAGTCCAGTGTTAACGTTGCTAAGGTCTAGTTTAAAATAGGAGTCTAGGGATACCTGGGTAGCTGAGTCAGCTGAGTGTCCAACCTCTGCTCAGGTCATGATCTCACAATTTGTGAATACAAGCACCACACCAGACTCAGTGCTATCAGCATAAAACTCACTTTGGATCATCTGTCCCCTCTGTTTGCCCCTTCTCTGTTTGTGCTCTCTCTGTCTCAAAATCAACATTATTATTTTTTTCATTGTTTTAATTTTTTAAATGTTGATCTATTTTTAAGAGAGAGAGAAAGAGTAAAAACCGGGCCAGAGAGAGAGAGTGAGAGAGAGGGAGAGAGAGAGAAAATCCAAAATCCAAATCAGATTCCGGTCTCAAACTAACAGACTATGAGATCATGACCTGTCCTGAAGTCAGATGCTTGACTAATTGAGCCACACAGGAGTCCATAAAAACTGAGTTTATAAGAAATTTCATTTGTTTGAAAATCATATAATTGGCTTTACACCATATGCTATTGGCTTTAGTAAAGACTTTAGTGAACAGATTCATCAATCCACTTACTCTAATTAATATATTAACTTCCAAAATATCATCTTCAGTGGGTCTGCTCCAGGACCACATCATATTAAACACGAACAAACAAGCAAGCAAACCAACAAACAGACAGGCAAAGAAACAAACAAAACAAGAACTAGTAGCAAATCATGACGCATAATGATCCATCCCACTGTCAACTTTTGTTACTATTTTTTTGGCCAAAGAGCTTATTTCAAAGGATTCTATTGCTTTTAATACAGATGAACTTCTGCCAATAGTTCAGCATATAGGTTTGAGGACATACTGAAAATGTAAAGGAAATACATAATTTTATATTGTATAACTTTAGGCCTCTAACTTCCATGAAACTCCAAAAGGAGAACATTACCAGCACCATGAATTCTCTCCCTGCGATCACTCCCCATTCCTGCTCCACCTCCCTTCCCCAACGTAATCAATATCCTGACTTTGAGCAACAGAGATTAAATTAGTCCATGTTTGAATTTTATAAAAATATAATGGAATAATATGCATTTCTTTAGATCTGGCTTCTTCCGTTCAACATTATAACGCTCATCGATGTTGTTTTACATAGGTGTAACTCAGGGATTGGTACTTCCACATTGTATTCTCTTACATGATTATTTAACAATTTGCTTATCCCTTCTACTGTTGATTCATGTTTCCATACTGTACTTATTATATGGAAGACTGCTATGAACATTTCCCTTTTACTGTGCTCAGCATGAAGCGTATCTACTACAGCGCGTTAATGTTTAGTTAGTTGCCTTAGCCTTAAACCCTGGCTGTACATCAGAATCACCCTGATGTCTGGATGTCAGTTCCACAGATCATTCTAATTTGAGCTTGGGGTAAGAACCACTAGGGTAGATGTTGAAATCCCCAGACAAAAGGAGATGAATCCAGTTTAAGGAATTCTCAATGGGTTCCTCATTCTGGACAATAAAATGCAATGCAAAAAATATTTTGTGGCCATATTGACATCACTTTCCTCGCCCCCGCCCTCGCCCTCGCCCTCGCCCTCCCCCCTCCCCCTCCCCCTCCCCTTTCTTCTTCCTCTTCTTCTTCTTCTTCTTCTTCTTCTTCTTCTTCTTCTTCTTCTTCTTCTTCTTCTTCTTCTTCTTCTTCTTCCTCTTTTTCATAAAGCTCCTACACAAAAAGACTACCTATAGGCTTTAAGAGACTCTGCATGGCTTCCATAATATGTTGAAATTTCCCCAAATTCTCAAAAGAAACGTCTTTAGACATGTTTGAAAAATATGTGTTCCATGATACAGCACACTTGAGTGGGAGATTAGGGTATCAAATATCTAGACATGCCCTAGTTTGGTATCCCAGCTCCATAAATACTGAGACTGGAAAAGGCAAGAGTTAATTTTCCATGGTCCAGATAAAGACAGAATTAAATGAGACCTCCTTAGTAGTAACTGTTACAACTGAAAATTTAGTTGGTGCTCTTTAATTTTCTAGTTTTCTGAAGCTGCTTTTTGGATTCATGACCAGAATCTGTCTTGATGAATATATGTCAGAGAATAAAGGCAAAAACAAACAATGTGACTCTAGAAAGTACTGCAACAGTTAATATTGAGGTATCACAAAACTCTGAAAGCACATTCTTCAAGTTCACTCTCCAATATGCATTGAGAGGTAGGAGAAAACAGAGGTCATGATATAACTCTTTTGTGAAACGTGAAGACATGTGCAGTAACTTATTATTTTTGTGAAGTTAGGTAATTGCCTTTAGTTTGTGATGTAAACGTTGTTTCAAGGTTGCGCTTGAATCCGAAAATTCCTTCAGCAGACTCCCCTCCCACCTGATATGACATTGACTCCACCACTTCACCAAGAATGATTTCTAAAGTATGACCATGTTTGAGTGTTTATAAAAGTTTCTGGAAGCATGGAAGATCTCATCTTTGCCTTGAGGAAACTTACAATATTTGAGGGTAGAAAAAACCCAAACACCATACAAAGCACAGTAAGACTTGAAGGTCAAGTTTCATGTATCAGGAGAAGTCCACTGAGCTGAGTTGATCAGTAAATGCATCTCAGAGGCATAGCACAAAGAACCTTAAAGGATGACCAAATTTCTAGCTGGCAGGCAGAAAGGAGAAGGACAAAGGAGACAAAAGCAAATGTGTGGGAAAAAAGGAGGGGCAGGCATTCCAAGAACAGTGAGAAAAACCCTGTTGGAGTTTGAGGTTCTTCTACAACAGTGGCCATTAAGTATTTGTGACGATGACCAAGACTGGGTAGAAGATGAGGTACCTACCTCACCCATCAATTCCATAATCTTATGTAAGAAGGTCTTGTTGACAGCGAAGAATTGGAGACCATCAGTTAGAACCTCAAGATGGTAATAACGAAGCAATTCGGTAGACACAAAACAAAGAAAAGTTAAAATTCTAAGCAAACTTCTGTAAGTATGTGAATTAATACCCAATCAATAAGCAATTGAAATCCATGACCAATTTAAGACCCCTCTTGTGTCTCTCTGTTAATGGGACATTGTCTTCAGTTGCTCAGGAGGGAAAGAGACTCATTGTCAGTCGTCTCCTCCTCAATGTCTTTCCTGTGATCCATTCAGCAGCAGGGGTTCTCAACTCCACCTCCAACATATGCCAAGCCAGCTATTTTCTCACCACCTTCTGCCTACTCTCCATTTTCGTTCTTAGCCCTATGCTGCCTTTCCCTTCCAACCAAAATCCCAGTTCATTCTTTTCACTGCATCAGGAATGCAATCCAAAAATCCTGAATCTGAGCAGTTCATTCCTCTGCTTAAAACAACCCTCTAATCTCCACTGTACTCAAAATGACACACAGAATCTGTAACGTGACCACCAGACGTTGGCAGTCCTGCCTTGTCACCCCTCTAATGCCATCTTTCCTCATTCTCCTTTCTTTAGGTGATAGGGACCGTCTCTTCTCCTGGTTTCTCAAACTAGACCCACTTAGGTGCCGCTCAGAATGCATTTTGTGTTTGCTAGTTTCCTTACTGTTCTTGCTACGGGTCCAAGTTTGAATAAAGGACTTTTCTCCCCAAGAAACCTTTGTTGGCCAATCCTCTAATCGACATTTTGTCCCCTGTGTCATTCCTTCTCATAATATTTAGTCTTTTATTTAACAGCATTTGCCACAAGTTGTAATTACACATGTACCTTTTGTAGCTAAAGTTTGAAACATCCTGAATATATGGAGTGTGCATGTTTGATTATCACTGTGTACTTGAACCATATAACACCTGACACCTAAGGTGCTCGATATGTATATCCACAGTGCCTGAAATAGGGCACTTTTAACTATCTCCTGGTGTGCTGGACTGCAATATACATTCAAGTCTTTAATAATCTCTACCACCAAAGTTAATATTCATATACAAGAAAGGGAAGGGTCACCTCCTCAAGAATAGGAAAAACAGTTTGCCTCGTTGATAACTTCTATGGTGTAGCTTACATTTTGACCTACAAAAGACCCCACCCTGGAGATACAGGTTGCATGGATGTAGTGACAACTATGAAGAAATCAAAACACAATACAGTGTTTATTGACTGTAATGTGCCAGGATTTTTTCCACACGTTTTAAAGGCATTACCAATAATCTCACAACTATACTGAACATAGGCGTTATACTTGCCCTTTACAAATTGGAAAAGCAAACTCTGAGTATCATTTGCCTACAATCTAAGACCTGGCTGGTAGAAGAAATTGATGGGGCCAGGTAATTTAAAAAATCCACAATTTTGCCCAAGGTAACCTCTGGGAAATCAGAAAATGAGTGGCTTTCATAAGTGCAGCTGCCCAGAGCCTTTCGGAGGAGTCGTCTGTGTGGAGCCCGGGCTTTGGCGCCATCACATCTCCAGGATCTCACTACGAGGAGAAACCCCCATTGTTGGGAAGGGCAAGAACATCCATCCATGGCAACTTAAGGTGTTTTAACCCCTGTCAAGGTAGTGCAAACCTCCAATTACTTCATTTGGTACTTCAAGGAGCAAATCACAGCACACCTCTGAGTGTTTTGATTTTCAAAATTTTCAAAACTCACTCTGAGATGAGAAATCAAACAACGAAAGTCATAGCAATGCAAAGCAAGTAACACTTTCCAAAACACACCTCCAGAAGGGCCAGGCCATGGAGAGGGGATGAGCCCACTTTAATGTAGCAGTGCTCTCAGGTGCAGAGCACATAAAACAAGACAAAACAAAACAAAACAGAACCAAACAACAACAACAACAACAATAACAACAACAACAACGACAACAACAACAAAGTTAAAACACATAAGGAATAGAAAACTATCCACAATGATGAAACGGAAGAATTCCCCTCAGACGAAATTCCAGGAGAAGTGACCATTAAAGAATTGATCAACATAGATAAAAGCAGTATAACAGCAAGAATTTAGAATAATTGTCATAAGATTAATCACTGGGCTTGAAAAAAGGCATACAAGACAACAGAGAATTTAGTATTGCAGTGATAAAAGAACTAAAACATAGCCATGGTTAATTAAAAAGGCAATGACATAGGGATTGATTTTAATCACTGATACAAAAACAGATAAGCTGGAAACTTGGATGTCCATTACCCAAGTTAATAGTTATGTGATTGTAGCAAAAGGTAATTCTCAAAACTATATTAAATAATGAAAACCAGAAAGCTAAAATATGTCAAGGTTTAAATACCTAGCATGAGCTGTGCAGCTGTATACTTGTTTAAAATTCCCAGGTTTTTACGTAGATAAATGACAGATCTTACAAACAACAACAAACAGATTAGAAGGATGGTTCAAAACCAAGGATTGCAAGATTGCAGTAAGGACATAATATGTGGGAGTAATCGGGGTGGGTGGGAGGAAGAAAGGGCCAGGGGCCAGATGGAGGGTCTGTAAATGGAAACTGGCATGCTAGCAAAGGTGGAGACTTGTTACTTCCACTCCTTTACTCCAGAACTTGTTGTCCCCAGCATGTGGTGTCCACTTACCATATGCTTCAGAGCTGGAGGATGGATAAGCTGCCCATTGTAATTAGGAGAAAACATTCCACCCACAGTTTTCACTAATTGGCCTGTTCTATAATGTTTACCCTCTTACTGTCATTGCTAAAAGCACCTACTTTGTCTATACCACCATAGAACAGGTGGATTTTCCCTTGTCAGACTTTGCTCGCTTGCTTGTCGGTTTATTGGTCCACCTGTGGCTTTATTCACCACTCACCGAAAACTGACTGAGGGACTCTGTGTGCCACACTCTGTTCTCGAGGTATACCCCTGCCTCCGTGGTGGTTGTGGGTAATTCTTGACTTCTGGGCTTCCAGCTACTACATCAGGGGGGCTCTCCATCACCTTCTGTTGCTTTTTCATTGTCATTGGGCAGGTGTCTGCCTGCTTCTTCTCTCTAATTATGTACACGGTAGAAATCAGTGATTTGGGAACATGGATGACTGCAAGAACAGACTCCTGGACGTGTCTTTTCCCTTGGGGAATTTGCATATTTGTGCATATTTGTATCTCAAAATGTAGTTTATCCTAGAGGTAGACATTTTAAACAAAGCAAACACAGTCCAGAAGGGGTTCAAGAAACAAAATTGTTGGATGTGTCCCCGAGCCTGGTAGCAATGCAGGTGGGCTAGAGGCCTATAGATGTGGAGCTAGACTGTTGTTGGAAGACAGCTTCACTGTGCATCTTCAGCCAGGAAGTGGTACAGCTGGAATGAGAATTCTCCTAGTGTGATTCTTGGCCTGGTGTTTTCCTGCTGACTCATTGGCCTGGGAGGGCTGAGACCTTTTGAAACTTTGTTGCATTTTGCTGCAGAATCAAACACTAGCTAGGTTTTTCAGGTAGTTATAGAATGGGCTTTGACACCAAGGTGGGGTGGGGGTCAGCGAGACCTGGCAGGAGGGAGGAAACTGAACAGGCAGGAGAGTGGGACTGACAGAGGCTGTTTTCTTCCATTTTGTTCTGGGCAGACCTTAGTGAGGATGTCTATTCCTGAGTACTGGTGAAATTTCTGTACTGGCCATGGAGTTGGGCGGGCACCTTAGAGAGATTCTGACAGTCTGTGGGAAGTGTGTGTGTGTGTGTGTGTGTGTGTGTGTGTGTGTGTGTGTGTGTGTGAGAGAGAGAGAGAGAGAGAGAGAGAGAGAGAGAGAGAGAGAGAGAGAGAGATGGAGAGAGTGAAGTCCCAGTATGGGAATGTGATATTTTATCGGATTGCCTCTTCAATTCATTTTCAAAGGATTCAAATCACAGGGAATTTTTCTTAAAACGAAAAGTATGTACTGAGGTTAATCCTAATAACATTAATCAGAAAATAAGATCTAGAATTTGATGTCCATCAATTTATAAATAAATCCTTCTGGGGCAGAGGGGTCAACATGGTGGAGAAGTAGGGGGATCTGTACATCCCATGTCTCTCAAACAAAGTGCTGAAGCCAAAGTATTTTCAACCCCAAAAGTCTGCGAGGAAAACACACTGAATACTCCTGAAGGAAATGAGACAACTTAAGAAATGACAGGTGGCTGATTTTGAACTGGGGTACATAAATTGGGCCAAGTAGGAATGGAGGGAGGAAATTCCCTTCTGAGGAGAGACAAAAGTAAGAGAAAGAGTGGCTCCGGAAGTGTAGGGCTGTATATGGATAAGAGGAGAACCTCGGACTGGGACTGAGAGGGATCTTATCTCTAACTGTGGGGCTTTCTTGGGTCTGGGGCTAGGCTCCCTGTTTGCGCACCTGGGGAGGAGAGGAGCCAGCACTGGTTTCAGGGGTAGATCAGGGGCACAGTCCACAGAAGGAGACAGTAGCCCCTCCCTGGAGGGCTGTGCAATAGAACAAAGCCTGCCTGCATCCACCACCCCCCGGATCAGTGGCTGGGTCTAGGGCGCAGTCTGCAGTAGGAGAAAGTGGCCCCCTCCCTGGGGGCGTCGCTGTGGGACAAAACAATGCCTGCCTCCATCCACCATGCCCAAGCTCAGCAGTGAGTTCAGCAGCGCAGTCCACGGCAGGAAAAGGCAGGGGTCCCTGAAGCACAGCAGCACAAAGATAGCCAGGAAGACATTTGTAGCAGTACAGAGAGGCACTTCCCCAGTGCCAGAGCACACGGAACGGGTCTGCGCATCCTAGACAAGCGCTATGCCAAAGGAGTCAGCGGAGCAAGAAGGACCACCCTGCGTGTGCCCTGGGCACCATGAGGACAACTGGAACGGAGTACACCAGATCATGGAGACGAGGCTGGACATCACCATTTCCCCACCACCACCACCACCACCACCACCACCACCACCACCAAGGCGGGGCCTCAGGGATCAGTGGAGGGTCCATAGCGGAGGTGGGATCAGCCTACCCCAAACCACGCCCCTCTGTGCTAGGTACCTGCTTATCTGATGGAGCAGGGTAGGCGCTGTGGAACCAGGCAGGTCCATCATCCGGACCAATGATGCTGCATAGACTGGATTAATTCCGGGACAACTCTTGTTAGTTAGACATATTCTCCCTCCCTATCTCTTCCCTCTTTTAGGTTGATAACTCTGCTTGTTGGTTCGTTTAAGCGGACATTTATAATCCATTCCCTTGATACATTTCCTACCTATATTTGTATACTATCCTTTCTCTCTCTCTGGAATAATCAAGCCATCTAGTTTCTCTGCCTGGGTAAACTTATCTTCCTTTTGTCCCACACCTCCTTCCTTATTTTCCTTTCTCTCTCTCTATGCATTAAGCCATTTAGCCTCCTAGTCTGATCAATATATATATTTTTTCCTTTTCCCCACTCCTGTCATTTCCCTCTTTATATGTGTTCTTCCAACAGCAACGCCTCTACCTTGTTCTTTACTTGTAGCTGGTTTTTCTGGTTTGTTTGTTTTGTTTCGTTTTTGATTTCTGACTGTATTTCTGTGTGTGTGAGCGTGTGTGTCCATTTATTTATTTTAGTTGCACGTTTCCTTCCATGTCTCTGTTTCCTATGTGTTGCTTTGTTTGTTTTCCTTTCCAGGGCTACTTCCAGGGACAAATAAAAGCACACCTTGTGGAGGGTCAAAAACATCATGACGAGTAGAGAACTCAAAGAGCCAATGCCACAACAACAGAGAGCCAGTACCACTCTCCAGGAAACACTACCAGCAGGGCTAGAACCTGCACAGGGCGTGACCCCCATTTCATATAACAATTCTTGCAGGTGCAGAGCAAATAACAAGCTTGTAAATCTCATAAGAGAGAGAAAACTAGCCAAAATAATGAAACAGAAGCATTCCCCTCAAAAGAAGTTCCAGGAAGAAGTGGAAAGCTAACGACTTGATCAAAACAGATATAAGCTACATATCAGAATTTAGCATAATAGTCAAAGGATGAATCGTTGGGATTGGCAAAGGCATAGAAGACAGCATGGAATCAATTATTGCACAGATCAAGGAAATAAAAAGTAGTCATGATGAATTCAAATGGTATAAATGAGGGGCAATTTAAAATGGAGGCAGCCACAGCGCGGATTGAAGAGACAGAGGGGAGACTAAATGAGTTAGAAGATAAAAACATGGGGGAAAGGAGGTGAGAAAAAGATAGAGAAAAAATTGAGAATCAAGAGGGGAGAATTAGAACTAAGTGATGCAATGAAATGGAACAATATCCATAGCACAGGATTTCCAGAAGAGAACAAAAAGGGGTGTGAAGATGACCTTGAACAAATCATAGCTTAGAACTTCCACAATCTGGGGAAGGAAACCGGCATTGAAACCAAACGGGCACAGAGAACTCCCTTCAGATGCAACTTGAGTTGATCTCCTGTACAACATATAATAGTGAAACTGGCAAAATACAAGCATGAAGAAAGAATTCTGAAAGCAGCTAGGGATGAGTGGACCTTAACGTACAAAGGTAGAAGTATTGGGATAGGAGCAGACCCATCTACTGAAATCAGACAAGCCATAAAGGAATAGGGAATCTTCAATGTGATGAATAGGAAAAATATGCAACCAAGAAACTTTTATCCAGCCAGCCTGCCATTCAGAATCGAAGGAGAGGTAAAGGTCTTCCCAAACAAACCAAAACTGAAGGAATTCATCACCGCTAAACCATCGCTGCAAGTGATCCTAAGCGGGATTCTATGAGGGAAATGTCACAAGTATCACAAAGTGCCACAGACACCAGTACAAGCATGAAAAGTACAGACATCACACTGCCTCGGAACCATAGCTCTCCATAATAACACTGCATGGAAGTGGAATAAATGCTCCAATCAAAAGACATAGGGTATCAGAATGGATAATACAAAACAAGACCCATCTATTTGCTGTCTTACAAGAGACTCCTTTCAGACCTGAGGACACATTACTATTTAAAGTGGGGGAATGGAGAACTACCTTTCATGCTACTGGGAGTCAAGAGGAAGCTGTATTAGCCATACTTATATCAGACAAACTTGACTTTAAATTAAAGTTTGTAGCAAGAGATGTTTAAGGGGATTATTAAATAATTACTATGTCTGTCCATCAGGAGGAGCTAACAATTATAATGACTATGCAGTGAATTCGGAAGCACACAAAGATTTAAAACATTTAATCACAAACATTAACAATCTCATTGATAAGAATGTGGTAATTGCAGGGGACTTTAAGACTCAACTTACAACAACGGACAGAAAATCTAGACAGAATCAGGAAAGAAACAATGGTCCTGAATGATACATTGGACCAGAAGGACGTGTCAGATATTTTAGAACTCTACATCCCAAAGTAGCAGAGCATACTTTCTTCTGGAGTGCACGTGGAACATTCTCCAAGAGAGACCACATACTGGGTCACAAAAAGCCTTCAATATATATAACAGAATTGAGATGACACCATGCAAACTTTCAGATCACAATGTTTAGAACTTGAAATAAACTACTGGAAAAAGTCTGCTAAACCTCTAAAAGCATACAGGTTAAAAAACATCCTACTAAAGAACAAATCAGTCAACCAGACAATTAGAAAAGAAATTAAAAGACATAAGGAAACAAATAAAAATGAAAATACAACAATCAAAACTTTTTGAAAACATATTTACTTAAAAAGATGGTAAAAGAGTTACTGAAGCTGAGTTTTGCATACTTGAGACAGCATGTAATGCACTAAGAAGTCAGAGTGCTTGGGGTAACGGCCATTTCCATAACTTTCTTAGTTCTGTGACCTTGAGCAATTATAACATCTCCTTCAGCCTCAATTCCTTCTTCTGTACACAGGGTCAATTGAGATGCTTTATCAGGTAACGTGCTTGCCACAGGGAAGTGATTGGTAGCTGTAATTTCATTGCTTTGCCCCTGGTATTCCCAGGACTCCTACCAGGGAGCCTGGAGGCCTGTGTGCTGGCCTGAATCTGCAGCATTTTCAGGCAAATTGTTCACTTTGTGATTAAGTCTTCCGTTTCACTGAGCCCTTGATTCACCCCATGTGTTCTGGCATCTGCTGCCCTGCGTGGGTTCCCTCCTCCTTTTTAACACCCTTACTTGGTTTTGTGTGATACAGTGATCACACCACCTGAGCATCAATTATTCGCAATAAGAATGACTCCTCTGAGTAGCTATGGTATTCTGATTATTCCCACATAAAGCTAGTTTCTGCAGCTCTGATTATCTGCTAAATTACACCAATGCATATTTAAGAAGACTCTTTTGTTGTTGTTGTTGCTGCTGCTACTGCTGTTGTTGTTGTTTTTGTTGTTTAGAAATCATTTGCTTCAGGTTCATCTAGTCTATCCAGGAACACCTGCAATAATATTGAGATAAACCTTGGTGTTACCTGTTTTCACTTTTTAACGCCAGTGGATTTTGTTTTTGGTTTTCTTTTTCAGGCTCCCTTTGGGAAGTTCTATTTCTTCCATCTTCTCGCTCATGTTTCCTAAATAGACAACGGATTGTTTGCTAGTTGGTGTCTCTGGGACGTTGTTTCTGTTTGCCAGGTGTTAGTATTGACATGCCAGGCCTGGGGTGTTCATTCTTTCACAGATTTTTGTTCCAGGTCTTCATGACAAAGGCAACAGAATGAAGAAGGTACTGAGCTGAAGCAGTTAGAAATTCACTTCAACTAGGACTGCCGGGGGAAGTGGGCACTGCATTTAGAGGAGGAGACACAGAAATGAACCACAAGTGAGCAAAATGAGTTGGGTATAAGAAAGAAAAATAGTTCCAGCACGATAGTCAAGTTTTCTTTGCTTTTATTTGAACTATGGGAGAAATGTGTAACAGACTACAAACCCTTACTATTTGGGCTGCTTATTTTTATTTTAATGTTTGTTGGTTGGTTGCGTGGGTGGGTGGGTGGTTGATTTACAGTGTGTGTGAGGAAGGGGAGGGGATGAGAGAAGGGGAAGAGAAAATTCCAAGCAGGCTCTGTGCAGAGTGTGACCTGGGGCTTGAAACCACAAATGGCAAAATCATGACCTAAACTGAAACTAAGATTAGGTCACTCAACTAACTGAGCCACTAGGCTCCCCTTGGCTGCTTATTGTATTTGCACATTGGGTCTTCATGTTAGAAATACCATAGGGAGTGGTGTACATGCATGATCTAAGGAAGGTGCAGCTATTTAGATCTGGCTTATTTGTTTTTCCTTATAACACTTTATTCAGGAGTAATATTTCATAAGTTTATTAGAAAGACAGATTGAAGAAGGTAATTGGGAGGAAATCAGGTAAGGAGTCATTGCAGTTGACCAGGAGAGGTGAACATGACAGAAATTAGGATGGACGCAGGAAATGGAGAGATGAGGACAGATGTGGTATTTTTTTGAAAATGCATTTTGTTGTGTAATTAACATTATATAAAATAACTCTGTTGGTGCATAGTGCTTTTAGTTTTACAGATTGTATATACTCATGTAAATGTCACCCTAGTGATAATACAGAAGAGTTCTGTTCCTGGGGCACATAGGTGGCTTAGTCACTTAAGCATCCCACTCTTGATTTCGGCTAAGGTCATGATCTCACTGTTCTTGAGTTTGAGCCCCTGCTCATTAACTTCCCGGAGCCTACTTGGGATTATCCCTCTCTACCTCTCTTTCTGTGCCTCCCCCACTCTCACTCTCTGTCTCCCCCCCAAAAAAAAATTAGACACAAAGAGAACAATTCCATCAGCTCCCAGAATTCCCTCATGTTGAATCATTCTCAGCCCACCCCTGAGGCCTGGCAACCATCTATCTCCAACTTTAATATCATATAAATGGATCCTTATTGTAGGTAACTGTATGAGACTGGTTTCTTTCATTCAACATCATGCCTTTACAATACATCTGTTTCTTAGTGTTTCCCTATACGGATATACCAGCTTTTGTTTAACCATTCATTTCCTGAAGGAAATTTGTGTTTTTACATTTTTGTCAGTTATGATTAGAGTTGCTGTAAACATTTGTGTGCATGTTTTTTGTTTTTGTTTTTGTTTTATAAACATAAGTTTTCACTTCTCTAGAGCAAATGTCTAGGAGTCAGATTTATGGGTCACATGCAAGTATTAGGTATTGTCTTTAAAAAATAGATATATTTCATGGGCTCCTGGTTGGCTCAGTAGATTGAGTAGCTGACTTCAGCTCGGGTCATGATCTCACGGTTTGTGAGTTCCAGCCCCATGTTTGGCTCTATGCTGACAACTCGGAACCTGGAGCCTGCTTTGGATTCTGTATCTCCTCTCTCTCTGTCCCTCCCTGCTCACACTCTGTCTCTCTTTATCCCTCAAAAATAAGTAAAGATTGAAAAAAACATTTTCAATATGTGTATAGCAGTATCTCAGGGCAGTTTTAATGTGTTTCCCTGAAGCCTAGTGTTGTGGAGCATCGTTTTGTGCACTTCAATATATGATATTCTGGACACAAGACCTTTGCTGGATATATGATTTGGGAATATTTTCTCCAAGTCCATAGATTGTCTTTTTGTTCTTTTCACAGAGTCTTTTACCAAGCAAAAGTTTTAGTACTAATGAAGTGCAATTTAGAGATATTTTTTCTTTTATATGAATCCAATTTATACACCTTATAACTTCAGATGTACTTTGTACTCCTTGTTCATATATTTGCTATTCTATACCAGCATCAGAATGTTTTCAGTTTGTTGCTATTGGTTGCACAAGCTGTATACTGCACAGTTCTAGGAGGCATGATTTATATGAACTATAGTGCGAATGGTAACCCTCAAATCTGTAAAATGTACAACTTGTACACACATGTATTATCTCCTGGAGGGTCTTTTCTACTGTACAGATTGCAGTCATTGCTGTGGTTCTGTTTTACTTTCTTTGTCATTTATTTATTATGTGGAGTGTATACTAAAGCTAAATTTAAGAAGCTCCTGTTTGTGAGCTATCTAAAGGTAATTTATTCTCACTGATTCTCAACTAGCTGGGGCCTATCCTTGGTGTACAGCAACATCTGGCTTTCAAGCTTGTTCCCTTAATTGAATCTATTAATTTGCATTCATGGAAACTGGAAACTCTCTTCAGCCAGCCAGTTTTAGCTAGATACCGATGATTTTAAAATTCACCTCTAAACAAATGACTAAAACTTTAATATTTGTAGAATCATCGGGATTTGAAAAAAAAAAGGAACAATATAAAAAAACTGGAAAAAATCAACAGAATATAATATAAAAACAAAAATATCATTTGCAGGGAATACTTTGGCTCCATGTAATTCTCTATTTACTCTGAGTAGCTCTAAGTTGGTGTATGACGTCCCTCTGACAATATAAATATACATTCAGTGTTACGAGATGTTTGTTTGTCAATACTTAGTTCCTCTAAAGATGGAATCACAAAGTATTAACTGATCAACAGTTAGTGTTGTAGCAGAATCAGGAACAATTCAACAGAACAGGCCTGTTCTGGGTGTGTTCTTATAGAATTATATAATTATGTCCATTATTACTACAGGTGTCTTCACCTACCTGGCCTCTTCGTAATCAGCTACAGTAGCATTTCAGAAAGCATCCCATTCTTCCCCACTGAAATGGTGAAACATTTTTTTTTTAATTTTTGTGTCTACATTTATTTATTTTTGAGAAACAGTGAGACAAAGTGTGAGTGGGGGAGAGGCAGAAAGAGAAGGAGACAGAATACGAAGCAGGCTCCAGGCTCTGAGCAAGTGGTCAGCACAGAGCCTGATGCAGGGCTCAAACCCATGAACTGTGAGACCATGACCTGAGCTGAAGTCGGACACTCAACCGACTGAGCCACCCAGGCACCCCATGAAATGGTGAAACTTTTGTGATGCTAGTTGTAGGCTTTTTTGGTGGGGATTTGTTTTTGTTTGTTTTATAAAAGTCCTTTATCAAGTTGATGAAGTCTCCCTGGACTCATAGTTTGCGGAGAGAATGTTTTATTTATTTTGAATGGAGGTAACAATTGCCTTGTCTGCATCTGTTTTTAAGACCATCTGATCATTGTCCTGTCTTTCTTCTTTAGCCTATTGTTGTGAGGGGTTAAACTAATTAATTTTTTAATATTGAACCAGTCTCCATACTGGTACTAAATCCCTCTTGGTTATGGATGTATAATTCTTTTTACACATTGTTGGATTTGATTTGCTAACATGTATTGGGTATTTTGTGTCTATGAAAATGCAAGACACTGGTCTCCAGTTTTAATTTCTTATAATGACTTTACCTTGTTTTGTCAATGCTGGCCTCCTAGAATGAGGAAGTTTTCCCTCTGTTTTTATTTTCGGGAAGAGATTATAGGACATTAGCATCATTTTTTCCTGTAAATGTTTGCTAGAATTCTTCAGTGAAAACATGTGGGCCTGATGCTTTCTTTTGGGAAGGTTATTCGTCCTTGACTCTATTTACTTAATAAATATAGGCCTATCCAGATAATCTATGTTTCCTTATGTGGGTTTTAGGAGTGTGTGTCTTATATTTCTTTTCTATATTTTTCTAAAACGTTTTCATTTATTTCTGAGAGAGATCTGTAGAGTGGGAGGTGGGAAGGGGCAGAGAGAGAGGGAGACGCAGAGTCTGAAGCAGGCCCCAGGCTCTGAGATGTTAGCACAGAGCCTGACACAGGGCTCAAACCCATGGGCCAGGAGATTATGACCTGAGCTGAAGTCAAACATTTACTGACTGAGCCACCCATGTGCCCCATCGTGTGCATCTTTTAAATAATTGATCTGTTTCATATAAGTTATGAAATTTGGGGGCATAGAGTCATTCATAATATTTTCCATTATCCTCTTGATGTTCATGGAATCGGTAGCGGTTATGTCTCTTTCATTTTTGATATTAGCCATTTGTGCCTACTTTTTTCCTTGGATAACCTAGTTAGGGGTTCATTGCCTTTATTGATATTTTCAAAGAACCATCTTTTGATTTCTCTATTGATTATCTCCAGTATTTTACTATCTTTTATTTTATTGATATCTGTTCTAATTATTATTTTTTTAATTATTATTTCTTTTCTTCTACTTCAGCCTTCACCTGTACCTCCTCCCCTATTTTCCTAAGGTGGAAGTTTAGGCTACTAATTTAAGGTCTTTCTCCTTTTCGATTTTTTTACATTTATTTACTTACTTTGAGAGAGAGAGAGAGAAAGAAAGCATGTACGTGAGCAGGGGCATGACAGAGAGAGGGAGAGAGAGAATCCCAAGCAGGAACCCAATACAGGGGATTGATCTCATGACCATGATAGCATGACTTGAGCGGAAACTAAGCGTTGCATGCTAAAAGGACTGAGCACCCAGATGCCCGAAGATCTTTCTACTTTTCTAATAAATGTATTCAGTGCTGTTCATTTTACTGGAAGCCATGTCTTCAGTGCCCCCCTCACCACTCCCTGCACATTTTGGTAGGTTGTATTTAATTTTCATTGAGTCCAAACTACTTTGAAATTTCTCTCAAGATTCCTTCTTTGATGTGTTATTTAGAAGTATGTTCTTAAATCTCTAAACATTTGGGGATTTTTTCTGCTATCTTTTTATTATTGCTTTCCATCCAGTTCAATTCCAGTGTGGCCTGACAGCATACTTTGTATGGCTTCTAGTCTTTGAAATTTGGTAGGATGTGTTTTATGTCCCAGAACATGTTCTGACTTGGTGCATGTTCTGTGTGAACTTGAGAAACATGTTTATTCAACTACTTTTGGATAAAATATTCCATACGTATCAGTTAGATCTAGGTGATTAGGCTACTGCTTAGTCCAGCTGTAGCCTTACCTATATCCTTCTAGACCTGTCAGTCACTGACAGAAAGGTGTTGAAGTCTCCACTATAATAATGAATTTTTCCCTTTCTCCTTGAAATTCTAAAAGTTTTTCCATCATGTATTTTCATTCTCTGTTGTGAGACATAGAAAATTAGGGATTGTTATGTTTTCTTACAGAACTGACCCTTTTATCTCTCTAGATAATCTCTTTATATAATGACACTCTTTATCTCTCTAGAGTTTCCTTGTTTGGAAGTTTGCTTTGTCTGGAATTAATGCAATTACTCCAACTCTCTTTTGATAAGCATTAGCATGATAAATCTTTCTTCATCCTTTTACTTTTAATCTATCTGTACCTTTATATCTCATGTGAATTTCTTATAGACAATATAGAGTTGCATCTTGTTTTTGGATCTCCTGTGACAATCTCTGAGCTTTAACTGGTATATTTAGACTATTCACATTTGATGTGAGTATTGATATAGTTGGAATAATATCTACCATGTTTGTAACTGTTTTCTATTCACTGCATTTATACTTTGCTTCCTTTCTATCTTCACCTTTTTCTGCCTTCTGGACTTTAATGCAGCAGTGGGTATATTCCATTTTCTTCTTTCTCTTAGCATATTCATTATACTTTTTTATTTTAAAAAGTTGGAGTGGTTTCCCCTTTATTTGCATTTGCATTACTCATTTATAACTAGTCAAATTCCTCTTTCAAATCACACTGTACCACTTCACAGGTAGTGCAGCTACCTCATAAAACTTTCTCAATTCCTCCATCCCATGCCTTCTAATATTGAGGTCATCTACCTCCTTATCCATGTGCTATGATCAACCGAGTATATTGTTGCTGTTATCACTTTAAACAAATTGTTATCTATCAGATAAGTTGGGAATGAGAAAAATAAAATATTTTATCTTACCTTCCTTATTCCTACTCTAATCCTCTTCTTTTTTAAACATAGATCTGAATTCCTTATCTATAACCTATATCCATATTCCTTTTTCTAAAGACCTTTCTCTTGAGAGAGACAGGGGGCACAAAGGAGCAAGGGGCAGAGAGAGAATCCCAGGACAGGCAGAGAGAGAGGGAGAGATAATGCGATCTCACTCAAAGCATGGCTCATGCTCACTTGCAGTGGGGCTGGAGCTCACTTGATGTGGCACTTGAACTCACAAACTGTGGGACTTGAACTCATGAATGATGAGATCATGACCTGAGCTAAAGTCAGGTATTTAACCACTGAGGTATCCTCCAAGGAACTTTTTTTTTTTCTTGCAAGGCAGATCTACTAGTGATAAAGTCCTTCCTTTTTTGTTTCACAACGTATTACTTGTTTTTGGGTTGTTGTTGTTTTTCTTGTTGTTGTTCTTGTTGTTTCCAAAGGTGAGGGATTGTAAACTTCAGATGCTTTTGGGAAGAGTAACGCACTCCATGCCTAACATCTTTTTTAATGTTTATACATTTATGTTGAGGGAGAAAGGGGCAGAGAGAGAGGGGGGTGGAGAGAGAGAGAATTCCAAGCAGACTCCATTTTGATAGCAGAGAGCCCTATGTGGGGCTCAATCTCATTAAACATGAGATCATGACTTGAGCAGAAACGAAGGTCGGATGCTCAACCGACTGAGCCACACAGGCACCCCAAAAAGTCTTTTTTCTTCAGTTTAAAATACACTTTTGCTGGATATAGAATTTTCAATGGGTATTTTTTCCCTTTCAACACTTTTATTTTTATTTTTATTTTTATTTTTATTTTTATTTTTATTTTTTTATTTTTATTTTTATTTATTTTATGTTTATTTGTTCTTCTACCCTGGCTACGAAGAAAGGGATAGATGGGGTAAGAGGAGAGAGAGTGATGCTGGCTGGTGGAAGGGCATGATCTTAGCCTGGCTGGTGAATTGCTGTCTGACAGACACACTAAATGGAGCATTGAAGCAAATGTGCAGTCATCTGAGGGAAGATGCAGGAAGAGCTGTAAGTGTCAAAGGACAGTGGTATCACTGAGGTATTTGAGAAAGGGGATGATGTGAAACACTCCAGTATTGTGTTGCCTCAAAAAGCACATCTGCAAGCAGTCTTGTATATTCACAAAAACACTTTCTACCTACCTGGCATTATGGCTCTCTGAAGTTTTATGATGCCTGTAGTTTTCTTTTTCTTTTTTTTTTTTTTAGTAATGAAAGGAAAATGTTGAATTCTCTAGTTTCCAAACTCATTTCTGGGACATCATTTTTTCTTGGAAGTTTTTGAAAACCATCCAGTACTACTCAAGGGAAGGTGAGACTTTGCTTCTATGGTATAAGGTGAAGGCCCCAAAGCCCAGTGTGGTTTGAGCCAGTGAAACCACTGAATGTATCTGTGGTATCAATCTAAGTATGCATGTCTGAATGGTAGCTGTTGCTGCTTTAGCTGTGGATTTATTCCTGAATGAAATGAGGGGATACTGTATGTGGAGAAAAGTAATTAAGAAAAGCATGTGTAACAAGGGACATGTTTCAGTTGCATATCCAATAGCAAATGTATGTATGTGTGTATGTATGTGTGTGTGTGTGTGTGTGTGTGTGTGTGTGTGTATGTGTGTTTAAAGTTTTTATTTATTCTGTGTGAGACAGAGACAGAGAGAAAGAATGCAAGCAGGGGAAGGGGGGAGAGAGAGAGAGAGAGAGGGAGGGAGAGAGAGGAAGAGAGAGAACCTGGCAGTGCAGAGCCTGACGCAGGGCTCCATGTCACTAACCATGAGATCATGACCTGAGGTGAAATCAAGTGTCCGATAGTAACTGACTGAGCCACTCAGGCGCCCTGTCTTTATTTTTTAAACATATGAACTCTTGAGTCATAGTTCTCCTTGGGTTTTAGCCATTTTCTTGTAGCAAATGTATTCTGAAATACAGAGAGGTTTGTGTGCTTCAAAGTGAACAGTGGGGTGATGTATTTTTTTTTTAATGTAGTATATCAGCTCAGAGGGGGCACATGGCAGAATGGCTGAATATGAGCCTGGAGCCGGATGACCTGGGCTTGAACCCTGGCTGACTAGATGTGTGACCTTGGGTAGGCTATTTAACCTTTCTGTTCCTTAAGTCTCCATTTGCAAAATGAGGCTAGTGATTCTATGTCCAAATGTTCCTGGATTGTGGCCGTGCCTGGCACAAGTGTTAATGGCTTTCTGCTTTGATTCCCCAATGTATCTTTATTTGGACAATATATTATATTGTTGCCCTAACAATAAGCGAACCTGTGTCAGAAGATCCATTTTGAAGATTAAAAGCATTAAAAACAACACCTGCTCATAATATGTGCTCAGTAAGTACTAGTTGCTATTATTAGCTGTGACAACCAGAATACACGTTTTAACTATCCAGTTTCATGCATTACCCCAGAGGCAAGGATTGTTACTGTAGACCTTGAACTCTGAAAGTGACATGTTTTGTTGGAAAATGGAGAATCACCACATTGTGAGCAAATTTAATACAGTTTTGAAAAATTCTCTTCCAGTTTAACCTAGCATGGTGAAACCAGGAGCTTGAAAAAAATGGCCGTTTTCTTTCATTTCACTAACAGGGTAATCACCACCCAGGACATGCTGGTGTTACAGAGAAAATACCATGGGGGTTGTTAATTTGGGTTTTGTGTTTACTGTGCTGTTCTTTCCAGTCTGATCCCTAGTTTTCTTTCTTTGATCATTCTTTGTGCAATACCTTCCTTTTCCTCCCCTCATGTAATGTCTAAATTCAATTGCTGTCCCTTCTTCATACATCCTTGTGCTAGGGGATAAATAAATTATACATAACTGAAAAAGCTTTATTTGCAGTAATGGTTTCATGTGCCTACTCTTAAAATCCTTTGACGTGTTTGAGATTGGGTAGAAAAAAGTGGGTTAATTGGGATATGACTTCTTCACATAGGCATCTTGATGAGAGTTTCTGCTAAGCTTGTGAGGTAGTCACGCTAGACAGGCACAGAGGTGGGACGGACCTCGACTCCTGGCCCTGCCACAGGCTACCTGTGTGACCTTGGGCACTCCATTTGTTTCATCTCTCTGAGTTTCAGTATTTAGCATGCTTAAAAAAGGGGTAAAGACATGTGCTGCTTCCCAAGGTTAAACATGAGGCTCAAATGAGATGATGAGTTAGTGTGCTCTAAGCAAATGTTGGCCAAGAGTTCCCTTCTTTACAAATTGGTTGATGTGATTGGGACTCCTTTTGTAAGATCCATGAGCAGAGGCTTGGAAGAAAAGAAGATAAAAATGCTGCTTCTGTTTGTGTGTTGCCTGTGGTTGTAGTACTTGGCTATCTAACCAGGTGCTGCTTCAGCATGCATGAAATACTTCAAATGGGCGACAAGATGGTTTTTCTTTTATCCTAAACTTCAGGCTGTTGGAAGCATATCTGTGGAAGCCTATGTGATCTGACAGCTTGAAGGCTCCACGAGAAGTCAAGTGTGCAAGGGAGCCCAGCTTTGAGCCAACCAGGGAAAGGATGGCTTAGCTCTCAAAGGAGCGTGCACGTTTCTTAGGTGATAGAGTAGATAATAAAATGTGTCCCTTTAAACTCCACATTCCCCTGCTCTTCAACTTCTAAGAAAGTCTTTGGCTACTAGCAGTCTGGGCTCTGGAGCCAGCATAGTATTTTTCTTCTTTCAGTTTATCCTGGTTTATGATTTGCTCCCCTTCAACTGAAAAATTGTTTTTATTATAGAAAATGTCAAATATGGAAAAGTCAAGAAAATAGTATATTATACCCCCATGTGCTTAGGATGTAGTTTTAAAAATTATCAAAAACTCATGTCTAATCTTGTTTCATCTGTCTTTCTACCCGTTTTGTCCTTGCTCCCGTCTTCCCCTGGTTTATTTGAGACAAATCCCACACGTTGCATTTTATTTAAAATATCATCCTGTTTGTTTTTATTTTTAAAAAGTTTTATTGTCGTATAATTGGCATAACTTGCAGGAAACTAAAGTGTGCTATTTGATAAGTTTATACATCAGTGTGGATGAGTATACACACAGATCATAAAGTATATACACACACATATGCATGAAACCACTACAGTCTAGACAGTGACCATATCCATCACTGAAAAGTTTCCTTGTGACCCTTGGTCATCCTTTCCTCTTGCCCCTCTCTGCCACCCATTACTGATCTGCCTTCTGTCACAATATATTAGTTTCTATTTTTTAGAGTTCTTGATGAGTGAGATCATAAAGTAAGTACTTTTTTTTTGATCCAGATCCCCCCACCAGATCCCCCCACCCCCCGCAGAGGCATAGCCTTTGTTTATTCTACCAATATCGTCATGCTGTGACTAGGTAGCATTTAGGAAGCTGCACGACCCTTTAGCAGATATTATAGTAGTCACGGTGAGAAATGGTGGTTTGGACCAGCGTGGTTACCATGGAGATGATAGCTGCCACAATTAGAGATCTGCTTTGGAGGTAGAGCTGATCAGATCGGCTGGATTTAGGGATTAGGGCAGGGGTGGGGGTGGGGGTGGCATCCAAAATTACTCCTGAGGATTCTAGCTGAGAAGGTAGCAAATACAAAATAAAAGGTGCTTTTAGGTTTTAATGCACAGTGCTGTTGCTGAGTATCAGTGAAACAGATTTGTTTTTGTTTTTGTTTTTGTTTTTGTTTTTTGTTTTTTAAATGAATAAGTAGTTTGTGGATGTGAGTTTCAAAAGGTACACGTGTTCATCCTGTATCTCAAATCCCTTCTTTCCTCCTCAAGCAACTTTAATTGTTCTTTAGTGGCCCCTTTTATAAAGGGAGTCTATGCTTGTATTAGCATGTATGAGTGTGTTATTGTTTCTAGGATTTTGTTATGGAAATGCTAATTGGTAAGAATAGAGAGAATGTTATCTCTTGCCAGTCATGATAGCAACCAGTGTGTGTGTGTGTGTGTGTGTGTGTGTGTGTGTGTGTGTGTGTGCCTGCATGCATGCGTGTGCGCTGGAGCAAATGAGCAGATAATCTAAACAAGTGTTTACTTTTCACCATAAAAAAAGAAACATGTACATTAACAACGTTTAACCCATACTAAGGAAAAAGATTAAATAGAAACTGACTAGGCCCACCTTTGGATTTAACAAAGACTTCAAGCAGCTACTATATTTAAAGAACTAAAGGAAAATGTATTTGGACTTAAAGACTTCCAGCAGCTACTATATTTAAGGAACTAAAGGAACATGTATTCAAAGATACAGTAGGAAACATGATGTGAGTCCACCGAGAATCACAATAGACAAATGGAAGTGATTTTTAAAAAAGTGAAATTTATGGAATTGAAAAATACAATAACTCAAATAAAATTTCACTAGATTAACTCAGTAGGTTAGAAATAGAAGAAGGAATCAGTGAACCTGAAGGTAAATCAAGAGAAATGTCCCAAGCCAAATAATAGAGGGGGGGGGGGGGAATTGGACACAAATCAGTAGAGCACTGTGTGACAATATCAGGTGCTCCAACATAATTATGTAACACATGTATAATAGGAGTCCCAGATGGAGAGGAGGGAGAAAATGGGACAAAATATTACTGAAGAAATTGTTTAAATACCAGATTTGATGAAAATTATCTGAAAGATCAAAAAACTTGAAATAACTTCAATTTGGATGAACACAAAGAAGAACACACCTAGACATATCATAGTTACACTATTGGAAAATAAAGATATTATTTTGAAAGTAGAAAGAGGAAGCTCCTTATCACATATATGTCAAGAATAATGTGACTAATGGCTGAATTCTCATCAGAACAATGGAAGCCCGAAGATGGTGTAGTGATAGATCTCAAGTGCTGAAAAAACCATTAACTAAGAATTCTCTGTCCGACAAAACTCTCCTTTAAAAATGAAGATGAAGGAGGTTTCTCTTCTGGTTCTGGGAAAGTGGAGTAAACATACATTTCCCTCTTCCTCCCACTAAATATAACTAAAACTCTGGACACTACAAATAAAATAAATGTAAGAAAGGGTGGGTCACTCGGTTGGGTGTCCAACTATTGATCTCATCTTGGGTCACAATCTCGCAGTTTATGTGGTGATGCCCAGCCTCTTCTCCATGACCTGGTGTACTCCGTTCCAGTTGTCCTCATTGTGCCCAGGGCACACGCAGGGTGGTCCTTCTTGCTCCGCTGACTCCTTTGGCATAGCGCTTGTCTAGGATTCGCAGACCCGTTCCGTGTGCTCTGGCACTGGGGAAGTGCCTCTCTGTGCTGCTACAAATGTCTTCCTGGTTATCTTTGTGCTGCTGTGCTTCAGGGAGCCCCGCCTTTTCCTGCCTTGGACTGCCCTGCTGACCTCACTGTTGAGCTTGGGCATGGTGGATGCAGGCAGGCATTGTTTTGTCCCACAGCGACGCCCCCAGGGAGGGGGCCACTTTCTCCTACTGCAGACTGCGCCCTAGACCCAGCCACTGATCCGGGGGGTGGTGGATGCAGGCAGGCTTTGTTCTATTGCACAGCCCTCCAGGGAGGGGTTACTGTCTCCTTCTGTGGACTGTGCCCCTGATCTACCCCTGAAACCAGTGCTGGCTCCTCTCCTCCCCAGGTGCGCAAACAGGGAGCCTAGCCCCAGACCCAAGAAAGCCCCACAGTTAGAGATAAGATCCCTCTCAGTCCCAGTCCGAGGTTCTCCTCTTATCCACATACAGCCCTACACTTCTGGAGCCACTCTTTCTCTTACTTTTGTCTCTCCGCAGAAGGGGATCTCTTCCCTCCATTCCTACTTGGCCCAATTTATGTACCCCAGTTCACAATCAGCCACCTGTCATTTCTTAAGTTGTCTCATTTCCTTCAGGAGTATTCAGTCTGTTTTCCTCGCAGACTTTTGGGATTCAAAATACTTTGGCTCAGCACTTTGTTTGAGAGACATGGGATGTACAGATCCCCCTCCTTCTCCACCATGTTGACCACTCTGCCCAAGAAGGATTTATTTATAAATTGATGGACATCAAATTCTAGATCTTATTTTCTGATTAATGTTATTAGGATTAACCTCAGTACATACTTTTCGTTTTAAGAAAAATTCCCTGTGATTTGAATCCTTTGAAAATGAATTGAAGAGGCAATCCGAATAATTATCACATTCCCTTACTGGGACTTCTCTCTCTCCATCTCTCTCTCTCTCTCTCTCTCTCTCTCTCTCTTTCTCTCTCTCACTCTCTCTCTCTCTTTGACACACACACACACATGCACACACACACACACACACACACACACACACACACACACACACACACTTCCCACAGACTGTCGGGAATCTCTCTAAGGTGCCCGCCCAACTCCATGATCAGTATAGTAAACAACAATGAAGCTTGCTCTCCACAATTATAACATTACTGGTTCTGTAAGGAAAATTAAGTTGCTGGGTGGCAAGTAGAAGGGGGATAAAAATGACATCAGGAATTCAAAAGCTTACTTGAGGTGCCAGTCACCACATATAGGCACTCAAGCTTAGCAAGGTCATAAACTTCCTCCTTACTTGTGCCATATGAGATATAAAGGTATGAGAATGAATAAAGACTGTGGGATTTATTTCAAAAATCTGTACAACCTAAGCACAGACTCATTTTACAAGACAGTAAATGAATGCCTCACCAGAAAGGCCACCGTGTCAGGTTCCTTTTCACGGTCTGCCCAAAAGGATATATAAAATACTTTCATTTTCCTATTAATATATGAATCAACTGTATTAGTTATTTCTTCACATTTTATAAGTTGTAAAACAAAACTTCAGCAAGGTTTTGTCAAAACTTGGCAAAAACAAAGATTTTTTTTTTAACATCCTGTTTTTTAAACCAGAAATGGCAATATTTTTTAAGGGACCAGCTAAACAACATATTGTTAACAGTTTGCCTAGTTAGTATCCATGCTCACTTTCATGCAGTGTAGGGAAGACCGAGTCATTGTGTGCTTAAGAGCAAAGCGTCAACGAATTCTGTGTGAGTGGCCAGTAGGTCATTCAGTGCCACTAAAACCTATTCACTACCTACCAATTCATGATATTTCAGGTAAGTCATACACAAGGTAGTAAGAGACCGTATGGGATTCCAAGGGTAGAAAACGTGTTACACCGTCCTTGTAAATGCTTTTGAAAGCAACCAGCATAGTCCATCCATCATCACCACATACACAATTCATTCACAAAATACTACAAGGACCACCTACCATGATCAACTGAAATCCACTTCCGCATGAAAGGATGACTCCAAACTATGTGAATCACTAAGAGTGATAAGTCATGGTAACAATCAGAAGAGAAACTTGCCAAGGTCAACGTGATACACGTGACAGGCCTCTGTCTTTATTCAACTCCTTTTCTTAAACACACAAACAAAACTTTCATCTACGCAGCTTAAGCTACTACTACCTCACGCTCATAAAGTGCTGAAAATGGAAACCTATCCTCATATTCAGTAAGAGCCACCCCTGGATTTCCGTTTTCATTCAATGTAATTTATTTTCAAATTGGTTTCCAAGCAACACCCAGTGTTCATCCCAACAGGTGCCCTCCTCAATGCCCGTCCCCCACTTTCCCCTCTCCCCAACCCCACGTGAACCCTCAGTCTGTTATCAGTATTGAAGAGTCTCTTATGGTTTGCCTCCCTCCCTCTCTATAACTTTTTCCCCCCATCACCTCCCCCATGGTCTTCTGCTAAGTTTCTCAGGATCCACACATAGATGAAAACATATGGTATCTGTCTTCTCTGCCTGACTTATTTCATGTAGCATAATACCCCCCCCCCCCAGTTCCATCCATGTTGCCACAAATGGCCAGATTTCATTCTTTCTCATGGCCAAGTAGTATTCCATTGTATACACATAAACCACAACTTCTTTATCCACTTGTCAGTTGATGGACAGCTAGGCTCTTTCCATAGTTTGGCTGTTGTTGAAAGTAGTGCTATAAACATTGAGGTACATGTGCCCCTATGTCTCAGCACTCCTGTACTCCTTGGGTAAATTCCTAGCAGTGCTATTGCTGGGTCTTCGGGTAGATCTATTTTTAATGATTTGAGGAACCTCCACACTGTTTTCCAGAGTGGCTACACCAGGTTGCATTACCACCAACAGTGCAAGAGGGTTCCTATTCCTCCACATCCTCACCTGCATCTATAGTCTTCTAATTTGCTCATTGTAGCCACTCTGACTGGCATGAGGTGGTATCTCAGTGCGGTTTTGATTTCGATTTCCCTGAAGAGGAGTGCTGTTGAGCATCTTTTCATGTGTCTCTTGACAGTCAGGATGTCTTTTTTTTTTTTTTAATTTTTTTTTTCAACATTTTTAATTTATTTTTGGGACAGAGAGAGACAGAGCATGAATAGGGGAGGGGCAGAGAGAGAGGGAGACACAGAATCGGAAACAGGCTCCAGGCTCCGAGCCATCAGCCCAGAGCCTGACGCGGGGCTCGAACTCAGCCCAGAGCCTGACGCGGGGGTCGAACTCACGGACCGCGAGATCGTGACCTGGCTGAAGTCGGACGCTCAACCGACTGCGCCACCCAGGCGCCCCTGGATGTCTTTTTTAGAACAGTGTCTGTTCAAGTCTTCTGCCTGTTTCTTCACTGGATTATTTGTTTCCCGGGTGTGGAGTTAGTGAGTTCTTTTGATAGGTTTTGGATACTCGCCAATTATCCAGTATGACTTTTGCACACATCTTTTCCCATTCGGTCAGTTGCCTTTTAGTTTTGTTGATTGTTTCCTTCACTGTGGAGAAGATTTTTATTTCGATGAGGTCTCGATGGTTCATTTTTCTTTTAGTTCCCTTGCCTTTGGAGATGTGCCAACTGAGAACTTGCTGACGCTGAGGTCAAAGACGATTTTTCCTGCTTTCTCCTCAAGGGTTTGATGGTTTTCTGTCTCACATTCACGTCCATCATCCATTGTGAGTTTATTTTTGTGAGTGGTGTAAGAAAGTGGTCTAGTTTCATTCTTGTGCATGTTGCTGTCCACTTCTCTCAGCACCATTTGTTAAAGAGACTGTCTTTTTATCCATTGGATATTCTTTCCTGCTCTGTCAAAGATTAGTTGGCCATAGGTATGTGGATCCAATTCTGGGGTCTCTATTCTATGCCATTAAGTCTATGTATTTGTTTCTGTGCCAATACCATGCTGTCTTGATGGTTATAGCACCGCCAAGACACTTTCCATAAAAAAAGACATAAGAAAGGAATGAATCCTCTTACAGTTCTGGAGGCATTCTTCATGTAGGCTCTCATGAGTGTATTTTTCACTAAGTCCATAACAACTGGGAGCTGATCCCTGCTGATCCAAGCTCCTCCAGGACAGAACCTTCCTCTGCTCAGTTGGCTTCAAGTGAACCTGGGTATTCAGCACTTCTCCAGTGTCCCTCTCCCACCATTCCACTTCTGGCCCTGTTGATTCCTAGATTTCTAGGAAAATCTGCCTATAAGGTCAAATCCTTATTTGTTGTTAGTTCCTTCCAGAGACAGGGTCTCCACGATGCTATCGATTACTTCAGTGGAATCCTGCCCATGGGCTGCTCAAGGAACTCCATGATATGAGTTCAATGCCTCCTCAATTAATGGTTTTTAGGTGAAGTTAAGTCCTCTGAGCTTGGGTTAGAAATAGTCCACATCATTCCCAATCTCAAGGCTTGTTTTGGACAAAGGATGAAGAGAAAAAGCAATGAATATATAAAAGCCTTTTGGAAAAGCTCAGCCTAAAAACGGCAGAAGAACATATAGGGGGAAAATGTCTTTTCCTTTCAGGTTAAGAGCCAGAGAGAAAAGCTTCTTTAGATTTCAAGAAAAAAGGAATAATATCAGTACACAAAGCAAGCTTTAAAGATGACCTTTATCATCGTGTCAGTAGAGCTTTTTAGCTTATCTTAATTCATCAAGCTTTTTAGCTTATCTTAGTTCATCAAGTTCTTTAAGCTTTTTAGCTTATCTGAGTTCATCAAATAATGTTTATTTTTCTTTTTTTGATGACAGAAATCTTATTTACACTCCTGAACGTCCTATTACCCTTGACAGGTACCTAGCATCCTGCCTTGCACATCTACTTACTTATGTGGGGAATAAAGAAAAAAAAGACATTTGTTTATTCACCGTCCACAGACCGAAGAAACTCCTAACGGAAATCATAAAATATTTGGGCACTGAACACGTGACTGCTCTTAAATGTTCACATATTCAATTTGAGGAAATTTTTTATTTGACAGGTGTCAAAGGCCCAACAGAAAGATTCAAAAATGAAGAGAACTCTGGGAATAAATGGGTTAGGAAGGTAATGAAAAATTGGAGACTACGATCCAGATCTTAAATAAGCTCTGAATGTATACTCAAAAAGACTTAACGACTTTTGATAACCAGGTTAGAAATAGTGCTTTGAAAGTCCATAGAGCTGTAGCATTCGAAGGCAGGGTTTCTTACAATAAGGTCTGATACCTCTCCCTAATCAACGGAACCATGGAGGCTTACTACAGGTACGGATTCTGAATTCACACCGAATTCTACATTTTTAGATAATTTGCCAGTTGTTGTTAAGATAACCCAAACTAGTAACAGCATTCCAATCTGCAAAGGACACATGAGGCCCACTCTCTTTAGCATAAAGTTTGGGTTGCTTTGGTAGGTGGATGAAAGCAACAAAACACAGAAGTCTGCAGGGAGAAGTGGAGACTTGAAGGGTTTGAAATGCATACTGTCCCATTTCTCAGGGAGGGCACAGATACTGCTTGATGGCACCCAAATCAGGTGTTTCTGTCTGAACCAGTCCTGCTACCCAGGCCACAGTCAACCATAAAGATTATCCAGAGAAATGGTCTGCATCTGTATCTGCTGGAGATTCACTGACTAACCAGATTCTCAGTACTGCTGGGGCTGGGGGTGTGGGGTGGGAGGTAGATAAACGGAGAGAATCAGACAAGGCGAAGAGGCCAAGAACTAGATGGGGTCCACCCTAACTGTTACCGTGGCCATACCTGTTACTGTGGCCATATCTGAAGTTTCCAGAGCTGATGATGCTACATTCGGGCCACCATTGTTCCGTGATGATATTGCAGTTGGTATATGATGCGAAGACATTAAACAAGGAAACGGGGTAACTTAGTATACATTATAACGTGTCAACAAGAAGACAAAGAACACTCTTGGTTTTTACTTCATTGGCAATTACTAATAGATATGAAAGTTATACTGCCTCCTAGGAGGCAAGGTTCTTGCCAACAGAAATACAACGCTAATACAGGAGCACCTTCCAATGGTTCATCTGAGAGTATACTGAATGGCATGAGTATTTAATGTGATTTGATAAGGCAGAACTGGTTTCTCCGTGACTCACAAGTATTAAATTCTAGAAGTCCTATGAGTTTGCTTGATGCATTGATAAGCAAAGGAAACCTAGGAGGGGATTTGGTGAAGCCACATGCCCTTGAAATATGACAGCTAATTTTTGACTTAAGAAGAAAACGAATGACCTCCAAAAGACATCAACAATTCTACCTCACAGATGTGCTGTGAGCTTGAAATGCTCACACATGTGATGCATCTTGATGATGGTAAGTGGTAAAAATATTGCTATTATTATATTAATGGCTGCTACCCTTTTCTCCAAAATTGTGTAGTAGGTCATAAAGAAATTGGCAGCTCTGCCATTCCATGCAGCCTGCTGTAGATGACATTGCTGCCTTAATGGGACACAGCCTACAGCCTCTTTGTAAGTAAAACTGTCTTTGTTCATGCCACTGGTGGCCGCCTTTCGGTGACAGCTGAACACGTCCCTAACCGATACTACTTGCCCTTACTCAATGCCATTCAAATACAATTTCATGTTTTGTTAGCAGAGATAACATCAATAATGTCACTCTTATTGAAGGTGAAATTATTACCAACCTCACTCAGCAGATGACGTTGGGGAAAAGATGCTAAAAAAGTGTCCTAAATGAAGAAGGGTCTTGGAGAATACCAGTGTTCTCTCTCTTAAGCATACCCTCGCAGACTAAACTGTGGGGCACAGGGTTCTCTCTGTTACAACATAACTTGAAGTTTAGGAGTGGTTTTCCTTATAAAGGTTTGAAAAAGTCCATGGTAGAGAAGAGTTTACTTAATCCCAGAGAGTAAAATGAAAGAAGGCTTTGGACCCACAAACTCCTACAATTAGTAAGTAGGCCGAGACAACCATAAGGCTGTAGACACAGGCTACCTTTCATGAGAAGGGAAGAATGACTTGGAGGTTGAAAGCCAGAACCCCGGAGGAGCTAGAGCCATGGAAAATCATTCCCAGGCCTTAAGACACAATGAAAGGACTGCCTACCTGAGCCAGATGAACTTCAGAATTGTTATGGACCAGTGATTCATGATAACCTCCTTCCTTTCTTTGGGAACAGAAATGTTTGTGTTTTGTTGGTTTGTTTGTTAGTTTTCTCTCTCTCTCTCTCTCTCTCTCTCTCTCTCTTCTCTCTCTCTCTCTGTGTGTGTGTGTGTGTGTGTGTGTGTGTGTGTGTGTGTGTGTGTGTGTGTGTGTGTTTTGTGTGTGCCCGTTTTGGTCGTATGCTTAATTCATAGGTCTTCATTGATAGGTCTTCAGATTGAAAGAGAAATCGAGGACCAGTGCACACAAGGAGACTCATTCACACCTGGACCTAATTTAGATAAAAAAATCCTGGACTTTGAGCTGATGTTACAAGGGTTGGGTCTTTAAGAGGGAGGATTCTTGGGGTAGGGTGAGGGTATTTTTCATGCAGGATGAAAGTGAATAATAGGAGGCCAGCAGACAGGCTGTGGCAGTCTAACATATGTTCATAAATTCTCTTTTAAGCCCTTCAAAAGGTGGACCTCCATTCCCTTTTCCTTAAGCATACGGCAGACGTACTGAATGGTTTTGAAAATACAAGAAGGTGAAAGTGACGGTGAGTCAAAAAGACTCTAAAAAGCAGATATTGTAGTTCCAATGGTGTTGTGATCAGGGGATAATCGATGGAAGGGGCAACTGGCCAGTAGACGCTAGAATTCTATGAGTGGAAGAGATGAACATAAGGGAAGAGAAACAAAAATAATATAAAATCAGGGAGGGGCAAAACATAAGAGACTCATAAATATGGAGAACAAACTGAGGGACACTGGAGGGGTTGTCGGAGGGGGGATGTGCTCAATGGGTAAGGGGAACCCAGGAATCTACTCCTGAAATCATTGTTGCACTACATGCTAACTAATGTGGAGGTAAACTTTAAAAATTAAAAATAAATAAAATAAAAAAAAGAAGCTAGAATTGTACACATATCAAAATTATCAATTTTTTTTTATTTTTTTTTAATTTTTTTTATTTTTTAATATATGAAATTTACTGTCAAATTGGTTTCCATACAACACCCAGTGCTCATCCCAAATGGTGCCCTCCTCAATACCCATCACCCACCCTGCCCTCCCTCCCACCCCCCATCAACCCTCAGTTTGTTCTCAGTTTTTAACAGTCTCTTATGCTTTGGCTCTCTCCCACTCTAACCTCTTTTTTTTTTTTTTTCCTTCCCCTCCCCCATGGGTTTCTGTTATGTTTCTCAGGATCCACATAAGAGTGAAACCATATGGTATCTGTCTTTCTCTGTATGGCTTATTTCACTTAGCATCACACTCTCCAGTTCCATCCATGTTGCTACAAAAGGCCATATTTCATTTTTTTCTCATTGCCACGTAGTATTCCATTGTGTATATAAACCACAATTTCTTTATCCATTCATCAGTTGATGGACATTTAGGCTCTTTCCATAATTTGGCTATTGTTGAGAGTGCCGCTATAAACATTGGGGTACAGGTGCCCCTATGCATCAGTACTCCTGTATCCCTTGGATAAATTCCTAGCAGTGCTATTGCTGGGTCATAGGGTAGGTCTATTTTTAATTTTCTGAGGAAAATTATCAATTAAATTTGAGAGTGGACTCAAGATAACTTCAGATGTGCAAAGACTCAGAACATTTTATTCTATTCATTCTTCATTAGGAAGTTATCTGAAGGTGTATTCCAGCAAAACAATGAGAGAAAAAAATAAAGAAAAATTATACTTAATAGCCAACATTAACAGTGTTTATTTTTGTGCCAGACACTGTTATGGGTTATTTTCACATATTATTACATATTAACCACACAACAAACTTATAAAGTACATACAATTACGATTATTATCTTCTAGAGGAGGAAATAGGGTTATAAAGAAGTCAAATAACTCATCCAACATCCAAGTTACACAGTTGGTAAGTGGAACAAGTAAAGACTAAGTCCAGGCCGTCTGGCTCTAGAGTCCAGGCTTTTCAATGCTCCCTCACTCCCCAGATAGCCATATTACCATGAAACCATGGAAACAAACGGGGACTGTAGCAGAGGAAAATCACAGGAAGGAAGCTATGAAGCAGACCTACTGAGTCACCACCTAAATGAGGCAGGAAAAGAGAAGGGTCCATAAGTGACCTCTAAGAGGTTAACAGTAAGATGTCATAAGTGGCATGATTTGAGAACACTGAAAGAGTGCAAGAAAACAAAGAAGTGCAATTAGAAAACTAAGGAGAGCGAGAAAATATCCGTAAGATGGTCTTAGTCAGAATGAGCCAAGTGAAACATGGCGTGGTTTAAAGCACTGATGGAATACAAAGAAAAAGGACCCATTTCACCTTGATCCCAGAGATGTCCTCATTCAGCAGGTCCAAGGACTCCAGGAAAAGAGTAGTAATTCTAATGTTTGCATATTATTTAATAATCCCAATAATTTAAACCATTTATTAGTTTTCAAGTTTTAGAATCAACCTTGAACAATCTAAAGAGACTTGATTGCAGAGCATAATACCAGTGTTAACAACAATGACAAACAGAAGTCCAAAGCTGATGGGAGACCGAGAAAAAGTGCAGCAAGGTTAAGGAAGACATTTATCTTACAATGTAAGGAATGAAAAATGACAGTACAGGCAAGGGAAATAGGTCTCTATTTTAAAATTACATCTTGTGGGGAACCTGAGTGGCTCGGTGAGTTCAGAATCCAACTCTTGATTTTGGCTCAGATTATGATCTCACAGTTCATAAGACTAGGATGAACATTAGGTTCTGCACTGACAGAATTCTCAGAATTCTCTCTCTCTGCCCCTATCCTGCTTGAGCATATGCTCGCTCTCTCGCTCTCTCAAATAACATATATTCATTCACACATGCCTACATACATACATACATACATACATACATACATACATACATACACACATAAAATTATATCTTGTGATGGTTAATTTCATGTTTTAACTGGGCTAAGCCACAGGGTACCCAGATATATGGTTAAACATTATTTCTAGTGAGTCTCTGAGGACATTTCCTATTACAATGAACATCTGTATATCAGGAGACTAAGCAAAACATATTGCCTTGACAAACACTGGGTGGGCTCAACCAATCGATTGAAGACCTGAATGGAACAAAAGGCAGAGTAAGAGAGAATCCACTGTTGTGTATCTGAGTGTCTTCAAGCTGCGATATTGGTCTCCTGACTTCAGACTCAGACTTGGAGTGGAACATACATCATCAGCTCTCCTGATTCTTAGGCTTTTGGAGTCTGCCTGGAACTAAACTACTGGATCTCCTGGGTCTGCCCTTCTCAGCCTCCGTAATCCTGTGAACCAATTCCTATTGATACTGAGTCTCTGGAGAACCCTAACTGGGACATATATGTAACTTCATCCATTATGTCTTTTTGCCCTCAGATCCAGTTCCTGCACTTCTCCTACACACTGTGTTTCCTGGTTCCTTGCCACCTGGCTTCCAGAGGGGTTTGACCAATGGATGTTTGATGGGAGAAAGAGAGGAAGGTATAAGCCCAGATGTTTTTCTCTCTCCCGCTCCACTTGCTACCGGTGATTTTATCTCCTCCAAATTCTAGCTTCTTTCCAAGAGCCTCTTCTCCCATGTTCTCAGTTCCTGCTAGGTGTGGTTCTGAGTTTCTCTAGCCCTGGGGGTGGAAACAGCTTTCTGATGATACTAATTCCTGATTGCTTCGCCATCCTTTGTTTGGCTTCTGGGATTTCCCATCACGTGTGTAACTCTTTAAAATACCAATAGTGACTCACTGGCTGGCGGCACCTGACTGAAACAGTATAAAGATAGAAGTTCAGGAATATATGGGAAGGTGAGGAGAGAGAAGACAGGTGGCTTAAGCGACCTATATATGTCATCTTCACATAGGAAGCCAGTAGACGGTGCTTAAAACTTGCAAATCAATAAGCAGCAGTATGCTACATTACTTATATTCATGAAGATACCTAAGAAAAGAATATAAACCTGGAACAGTTCAAAGTGTTGCCTCAAATAATGGAGGCAGTAAAGAGACCTGTGGTTGCCAGGAACTCAGGGGGGAAGGGACAGATGAATAATAGATGAAGCACAGGGAATATTTACGGCAGTGAAACATCTTGTAAGACAGTGAAATGCTTTGAATCATGGCATTGTGCATTTGTCATAACTCACAGAACTGCACACCACAGTGAATGCTAAGGTAAACTTGGGACTTTCGTTAATAATAGTTTCCATATTGGCTCATCCGTTGTAACAAATGCACTACACTGACACAAGAAGTTTACAATAGGGAACACTATGTTTTGGGGGGTAGGAGGGAGAACAGGGGAACTCTGCACTTTCCAGTCTTCTTCTGTAAACCAAAAGCTGTTTTAAAAAATAAACTCCCTTAATGAAAGGAAGGCAGAGAGACAGAAGAGGAGGGAAGGAAAGAGGGAGAAAGGGAGCTACTTAAAAGTCATGGAGGAAACTTAAATGTGGATTACAAAGTGAAGGGATCCAATCCGAAAAAGTCATATGCTTTACATTTCCAACTATGATAACATTCTGGAAAAACAAAACAAAACAAAACAAAACAAAACGACAACAACAATGACAACAACAGCAACAGCAACAACAAAACACCTTCGGAGACAGTAAAAAGACCAGTGGCTATTAGGGTTTAGGGGGAGAGAGGAAGTGGTAGTAGGTGGAGTACAGGGCACTTTAGGGTGGTGTAACTATTCTGTATGATACTGCAATTGTAGGTACATACCATTTTACATTTCTCAAAACTTATGAATCTATATAACACAAAATAAACCCTAACTGTTAATGATAATGTGTCTAATGATATTGTGTCAATCAGTGATGGCTCATCCGCCACTTATAATTAATGTATCCACATTAGTGCAAGGTACTATAGAAACTAGTGGGGGTGAGGAAACTGTATTTTTTGTGCAGTTTGTCTCTAAATCTAAAATTGTTCATACAAAATGGTCTGTTTAAAAAAAACCCTGATTAAAAAAAAAAAAAGAAAAAAGAAAACAAAAGAGAGTGTTGCCTCTGGGGAAGAGGTGTTCGTGGGGGAAACAAAGCTTTTGTTTTGTTTATTGCAAGTCCAGATCTGCAATTTGGATGTTATGGGTATTTTTTTTAACTATTTGTATACAATACCTGGATTGAAATTTCTCAAATAAAAAAAAAATCTGTACACCTGCCAGCATAGATAACATGAAAAAGACCATATTAGCAAGTGTTGGCAAGGCTACCAAGTATTCAGAGCTCACAGACACTACGCAGGCACTACTATAGAAAGAAGTTCAGGTAAATTGGTATAACCATTTTGGAAACAGTTTGGAGGAATCTTACCAAAGCTGATAAGGTGGATGACATGCGACCCAGCAAATTCCCTCCCAGATAAATAAATACTATTCTAAAACATGTTCACCAAACGACATGTCCTATAATATTCACTGAAGTTTCATTCATAATTACCCTAAGGCATAACCTACCTAAATGTCCACCAAGAGTTGCAGAAATATTGTAAACTATTCATATAAGGAAATTCTATACACCAATGAGCATAAAGGATCTATACACACAATAACATGAATATCACTAACATAAGTTTGAGTGAAAGAAGCTAGGTGTAGGACACATAATTCCATTTCTATATAGTCCAAAAACAAGCAAAAGTTGTATATTTTGTAAGAAGTCAGAATAATTCCTGTCCCAAAGGAGAGATAGACCGTGACTGAAAGAGGCACAGGTGGTCTCTTAGGGTACTGGTACCTTGTTTAATGAGTGCAGGTTCCACAAGTATATTGAACTTAACTTCATCAAGCTGTGCTCAGAATACTTTTAATAATATATGTCCTTTTTGGGTGCCTGGGTGGCTCAGTCGTTAAGTCTCCAACTTTGGCTCAGGTCATGATCTCACGGTCTGTGAGTTCGAGCACCACATCAGGTTGTGTGCTGACAGCTCAGAGCCTGGAGCCTGCTTCGATCCTGTGGCTTCCTATCTGGCCCTCCCCTGCTCACACGGTGTCTCTCTCTCAAAAACAAACAAACATGAAAAAAATAATATATGTCCTTTTGAATGTATACTATACTTCCGTAATCTTATTTTAATCTGAGTGCAGACCCCTAAATCACGCCCTTTTTTTCTCTACTGTCTCTACTAAACATTTAAAGAATATGTACTTTAAAACATCCTAGAAGAGAGAAATATATGTATGTATATATATGTATATATATTTATATATATGTATATATACATATATGTATATGTATATGTGTATGTATGTATATATACATATGTGTATATGCATATGTGTATATGTATATAAACATATATGTATATATGTATATATATTTGTATATGTATATATACATATGTGTATATATGTGTATATATGTGTATATATATATATGTATGTATATATATATATTTTATACACATATATATACATACACATTTTACATAACTTATTTCAGTAGTTGGAAGAATCTCAACTTTAACATTTCTATGAATACCTTTCAAAGTAAGAGAAGTTCAGTTTTGAGTCCCCTAGAATATTTATTCAAATTTGCTTGGGAGACATACTGTCCCATCTTTTCTGAGCACTGCTTTCCTTTTGGGCTCTGGATATGTCCCGCATGTTATAAATTTCAGTGTAAGGTGACATTGCCCAGACAGGGAGTGCTGACGATAAGTCATTGCTCTTGCAAAATCTGCAGCCAGGCTCAGTTTTGATCTTCTTGCCACCGGATAAATTCCATCTAGGGAAATTCTTTTATTGTTAATTTCAGCTACTGTAACTTTGACTTGCTCCCCAACCTAGAATATGTTGTTATTCCTTCTACAGGTGGGAGTGGAAAGAGAGCTAAGTCACAGGCATTAGACCCAAATCTAAAGATGAGTATGTCCATGCTTCAACTGTGAGGCTATCTATTCCCTATGGTAACAACGTTCTGCTATTTCAAATCTAACTACTGCACTTACTTGTCTCCTTTAACACAGGAAGTACAAAACTCACACATATTGCTTCAAATTTAGTTTTGTACATGTAAACTCACACGGATTTAAAGCAAACAATACCGAGCTTACCCAAAATGAAAATTTCGTGTTGACATTTGGCAAGTTTGTGATCGGTAACTCTTATTATTTGTATAAATTCTCAGAAAATTCAATATACATAACAGTATCTTTTAAATATATTTCGGAACAAAGGACAAAAAGACCCCAAATATCTAAGGAAGTCTAGAAAACCTCCAACAGTGAAAACTACCTAATAAATCAACTTAACCTCACCACCTGCTGTCTCTTTCTTCAACTAAACCCACTCATACATTACCTTCTCATCATTTGTCTTTTGGCTTTCTCAGACCACACTCTATTTTCAAGATGTTAAACTCGCAAGTACCTCTCAGCATATATATATTTATTTTCAGCCCATATGCCTCCAATTAATAGCATTTATGAAGCATTTTCTATGTGTTCACCCATTAACATCCTTTTTTAATCCTTTCAGTAGTCCAATAGTTTATTTTACTAACCACATCTGATTCTTCAGGAAGCTAAAGCACAGAGTATTTCTGTAACTTATGTACAGTTCTAATGGTTTCCAGTGGTCAATCTTTCATCACACTGCAGGCAATGTGATCCACAGTTAGTACGCTGCTGCCTCCAATTATTGATAGGAACTCAGACACAAAGACAAATCCAGGGCACATAATACTATGAATCCTGCCCTTGCTAGCACTCTACGTCTACCCGCTAGGCTGCAATGAAAATTCTGGCTTTACTTTATTCTCTAGGACAGCCTTTACTGCTGCTACTCTTATGCAGCACACTTACGTTCTTTTATAATATAAAAATACGTGAGTGTTAGGCTTTCTATCGCTACTAGAAGGGGGTTGGAGTCAGGACTCAAAATGAACTTTGATGCAGTTTTAAAGTCTTTATTGTGGCAAACTGGGTACTGGTTTGGACTCTGGCATGAAGCATTGTCTCAGAGATTCACTAGATCATCAGACTTGATATTGACAAACTGTTGACTCCCAAAATAGCATAAAAACCATATCTCCAGGCTTCCAGGGTGTTGACGTTAACAAAAGAAATAAAAATTTCTCACATTGTTTTGCGATTCACATGCAAACATAAGATTCCATTTCAAAAACTTTCTAAAATCATGAAAATAGACAGATACTGCATATTCTCTAACACGTATGTACAGTTAATACATTAAAAAGAAAAGTACAAGCAGATTTTTAATCTTAATCATATGTGCACATTAAACTGTCCCAGAACACAATTCAATTCCATGACAAACAACTGAGTTCTAATTCCCATCAGACATGACTATCTACCAAAAATATTTTAAACACACCAATAAAGCAAATTTTATATATAGATCCACTAAATAATATAAATATTATATATATAAATTATATATGCACTAAAAACACTCATTTTACGAGCTCCGTGGCAATCCTTGGAACACCAAAAAACTATGAGTTCAAAATTGCTCAGATTTCTTTGTATTCAAATATGTTTCATGCATTTTTATTCAACAGTGTTCAGAACACTAGTACTATTGTTTGCACACAGCAAATCAATATGTGTCAGCCACCGGTTTAAATTATACTGGAAAAATTGTGTACTCAAACTTGGATAAAACACACAGCACAACAGTGACAGTAAACAACAATGAAGTTTGCTCTCCACAATTATAACATTACTGGTTCTGTAAGGAAAATTAAGTTGCTGGTGACAAGTAGAAGGGGGATAAAAATGACATCAGGAATTCAAAAGCTTATTTGAGGTGCCAGTCACCACATATAGGCACTCAAGCTTAGCAAGGTCATAAACTTCCTCCTTACTTGTGCCATATGAGATATAAAGGTACGAGAATGAATAAAGACTATGGGATTTATTTCAAAAATCTGTACAACCTAAGCGCAGACTCGTTTTAGAAGACAGTAAATGAATGCCTCACCAGAAAGGCGACCATGTCAAGTTCCTTTTCACGGTCTGCCCAAAAGGATACATAAAATACTTTCATTTTCCTATTAATATATGAATCAACTATATTAGTTGTTTCTTCACATTTTATAAGTTGTAAAACAAAACTTCAGCAAGGTTTTGCTAAAAACTTAGCAAAAACAAAGGTTTTTTTTTAACATCCTGTTTTTTAAACTAGAAATGGCAATATTTTTTAAGGGACGAGCTAAACAACATATTGAATTCAGGATGGACATTCAGATCCAAACCGAAACCAGATAGCCCAGATAACCCAAAGCATGAATGCAAGTTCAATTGCAATAAAGTAACAAGGTATAGCAGGGAAAAACTAAGATTTTCAGTTAACTTGAAATAACTGCATGGTGTCAATGGTTGTGTTTCAAAGCTGTGCTGAGCAAAGTTATCCTCCCAGCTACATCTAATTTCAAAACCCTCTGGGAAGCTACCTCGATAAGCTGTATGTTGAAATTACATTCTAATATGGTCATTGGATTCATTTTTAATTATTATACAATTATATACAATAGGGAAGTTGTACGAATATGTATCTTTTCCTCAGGGGCTAATTAGCTAAAACAGTTACTTTGGGAAGGGTGGGGGAGAAAAACCTCTGTATTTGAAATACCATTGGCCATGGAAGCTAGTAACGAAAATTTATATAAGCTTCCTATGAAACGAGTATGTTATGAGAAGGAATGACACAGGGGACAGAATGTCAATTAGAGAATTGGCCCACAAAGGTTTCTTGGGGAGAAAAGTCCTTTATTCAAACTTGGACCCGTAGCAAGAACGGTAAGGAAACTAGCGAACACAAAATGCATCCTGAGCGGAACCTACGTGGGTCTAATTTAAGAAACCAGGAAAAGAGACGGTCCCAATCACCAAATGAAAGGAGAATGAGGAAAGATGGCATTAGAGGGGTGACAAGGCAAGACTGCCAAATCTGGTGGTCACGTTACAGATTCTGTGTGTCATTTTGAGTACAGTGGAGATTAGAGGGTTGTTTTAAGCAGAGGAATGAACTGTTCAGATTCAGGATTTTTGGATTGCATTCCTGATGCAGTGAAAAGAATGAACTGGGATTTTGGTTGGAAGGGAAAGACAGCATGGGGCTAAGAACGAAAATGGAGAGTAAGCAGGTGGTGAGAAACTAGCTGGCTTGGCATACGTTGGAGGTGGAGTTGAGAACCCCTGCTGCTGAATGGATCACAGGAAAGACGTTGAGGAGGGGACGACTGACAATGAGGCTCTTTCCCTCTTGAGCAACTGAAGACAATGTCCCATTAACAGAGAGACACAAGAGGGGTCTTAAGTTGGTCATGGATTTCAATTGCTTATTGATTGGGTATTAATTCACATACTTACAGAAGTTTGCTTAGAATTTTAACTTTTCTTTGTTTTGTTTCTACCGAATTGCTTCATTATTACCATCTTGAGGTTCTAACTGATGGTCTCCAATTCTTCGCTGTCAACAAGACCTTCTTACATAAGATTATGGAATTGATGGGTGAGGTAGGTACCTCATCTTCTACCCAGTCTTGGTCATCGTCACAAATACTTAATGGCCACTGTTGTAGAAAAACCTCAAACTCCATCAGGGTTGTTCTCACTGTTCTTGGAATGCCTGCCCCTCCTTTTTTCCCACACATTTGCTTTTGTCTCCTTTGTCCTTCTCCTTTCTGCCTGCCAGCTAGAAATTTGGTCATCCTTTAAGGTTCTTTGTGCTATGCCTCTGAGATGCCTTTACTGATCAACTCAGCTCTGTGGACGTCTCCTGATACATGAAACTTGACCTTGAAGTCTTACTGCGCTTTGTATGGTGTTTGGGTTTTTCCTACCCTCAAATATTGTAAGTTTCTTGAAGGCAAAGATGAGGTCTTCCATGCTTCCAAAAACTTTTATAAACACTCAAACATGGTCAAAGTTTAGAAATCTTTCTTGGTGAAGTGGTGGATTCAACGTCATATCAGGTGGGAGGGGAGTCTGCTGAAGGAATTTTCGGATTCAAGTGCAACCTTGAAACAACGTTTACATCACAAACTAAAGGCAATTACCTAACTTCACAAAAATAATAAGTTACTGCACATATCTTCACGTTTCACAAAAGAGTTATATCATGACCTCTGTTTTCTCCTACCTGTCAATGCATATTGGAGACTGAACTTGAAGAACGTGTTTTCAGAGTTTTGTGATACCTCAATGTTAACTGTTGCAGTATTTTCTAGAGTCACATTGTTCGTTTTTGGCTTTCATTTCTGACATATATTCATCAAGACAGATTCTGGGCATGAATCCAAAAAGCAGTTTCAGGAAACTAGAAAATTAAAGAGCACCAACTAAATTTTCAGTTGTAACAGTTACTACTAAGGAGATCTCATTTAATTCTGTCTTTATCTGGACCATGGAAAATTAACACTTGCCTTTTCCAGTCTCAGTATTTATGGAGCTGGGATACGAACCTAGGGTATGTCTAGATGTTTCATACTCTAATCTCCCACTCAAGTGTGCCGTATCATGGAACACATATTTTTAGAACATGTCTACAGACGTTTCCTTTGAGAATTTGGGGTATTTTCAACATATTATGGAAGGCATGCAGAGTCTCTTAAAACCTATATGTAGTCTTTATGTGTAAGAGCTTTATGAAAAAAGAAGAAGAAGAAGAAGAAGAAGAAGAAGAAGAAGAAGAAGAAGAAGAAGAAGAAGAAGAAGAAGAAGAAGAAGAAGAAGAAGAAGAAAGAGGGGGAGGGGGAGAAAAGTGATGTCAATATGCCCACAAAATAATTTTTACATTGCATTTTATTGTCCAGAAAGAGGAACCCATTGAGAATTCCTTAAACTGGATTCATCTCCTCCTTTTGTCTGGGGATTTCAACATCTACCCTAGTGGTTCTTAACCCAAGCTCAAATTAGAATGATCTGTGGAACTGACGTCCAGACATCAGGGTGATTCTGATGTACAGCCAGGTTTTAAGACTAAGGCAGCTAACTAAACATTAACGTGCTGTAGTAGATACGCTTCATGCTGAGCACAGTAAAAGGGAAATGTTCATAGCAGCCTTCCGTATAATAAGTACAGTATGGAAACATACATTCCAAACGTGAATCAACAGTAGAATGGATAAGCAAATTGTTAAATAATCATGTAAGAGAATATAATGTGGAAGTACCAATCTCTGCGTTACATCTATCCAAAACAACATCGATGAGCCTTATAATGTTGAACGGAAGAAGCCAGATCTAAAGAAATGCATATTATTCCATTATATTTTTATAAAATTCAAACATGGACTAATTTCATCTCTGTTGCTCAAAGTCAGGATATCGATTACGTTGGGGAAGGGAGATGGAGCAGGAATGGGGAGTGACCGCAGGGAGAGAATTCATGGTGCTGGTAATGTCCTCCTTTTGGCGTTTCATGGAAGTTAGAGGCCTAAGGTTATACAATATAAACTTATGTATATACTTTACATTTTCAGTATGTCCTCAAAACTATATGCTGAACTAATTGCAGAAGTTCATCTGTATTAAAAGCAATAGAATCCTTTGAAATAAGCTTTTTGGCCAAAAAAATAGTAACAAAAGTTGACAGTGGGATGGATCATTATGCGTCATGATTTGTTACTAGTTCTTGTTTTGTTTGTTTCTTTTCCTGTCTGTTGGCTTGCTTGCTTGTTTGTTCGTGTTTAATATGATGTGGTCCTGGAGCAGACCCACTGAAGATGATATTTTGGAAGTTAATATATTAATTAGTGTAAGTGGGTTGATGAATCTGTTCACTAAAATCTTTCCTAAAGCCAATAGCATATGGTGTAAAGCAAATTATATGATTTTCAAACAAATGTAATTTCTTATAAACTCACAGTTTTTATGGACTCCTGTGTGGCTCACTTGGTCAAGCATCTGACTTCAGGTCAGGTCATGATCTCACAGTCTATCAGTTTGAGCCCGGAATCGGATTTGGATTTTGGATTTTCTCTCTGTCTCTCTCTGTCTCTCTCTCTCTCTCTGTCTCTCTCTCTCTCTGCCTCTCTCTCTCTCTCTCTCTCTCTCTCTCTCTCTCTCTCTCTCTCTCTCCCGGCTTTTACTCTTTCTCTCTCTCTCTCTTAAAAATACATCAAATTAAAAAAATAAAACAATAAAAAAACAATAATGTTGATTTTGAGACAGAGAGAGCACAAACAGAGAAGGGGCAAACAGAGGGGATAGATGATCCAAAGTGAGTTTTATGCTGATAGCACTGAGTCTGGTGTGGTGCTTGTATTCACAAATTGTGAGATCATGACCTGACCAGAAGTTGGACACTCAGCTGACTCAGCTACCCAGGTATCCCTAGACTCCTATTGTAATCTAGACCTTAGCAACATTAACACTGGACTATTTGAAACTATCCTTGATATGTTGAATGTACCTAATAAATTTATGAATTGAAACACTTTATTTATTTAAATGATACTAGACTGAATCATTTATTTGAAACGTTATTTTATGATTATGGTAGTCTTAAAGTTTATTGCAGAAAAGTTAGAAAATTAAAAAAAGAAGAAAGAAAAATGGTCATAAGTCAAACACCTGGAGATAAGCATATCTAAACACCTTTTTTTTTTATGTTTACGTATTTTTGGCAGAGAGAGAGAATGAGAGAGAGATGAGCAAGAGTGAGCGATGGGAGGAGAGAGAGAGATAGAATCATAAGCAGGCTCCACGCTGTCAGTGCAGAGCCTAATATGCAGCTTGGTCCCACACACTGTGGAATCATAACTGAGCTGGAATCTAGAGCTAGATGCATAACCGACTGAGCCATTCAGGTGCCCCTGGAGGTAAGCACCTCTAACACTGTGGTATAATCGCCACGGAAGAGGTATATGTACATGCATTAACCAGAATTTGCTATGTAGCTGTGAATCCCATTTCTGGTCATCTAGTGATACGAGCATTTGCTAGGTCATAAATGTTCTGCAGGGCTATGAATTTTAAAGGCCACATAGCATGCCATAACCTATTTAAACACTGCTATTGATCATTGAGGGTGTTCCATTTTCTTGCTTCAATTAGTTGCTACAAGTAGAATTATCTTTTCATGGTCTAGACAGAGTTTAGTAAATGTCAATTAAAAAATAAAAAGAACTGCAGCCGGTAATGTGAGGCAGAGGAACACGTATGACCAGATGTGGCTTCACCTTGTCTATTGCTGGCAGTCTTTACATCCTTCTCTCCCTCATCCTCTTTTTCTCCTCCTTGACCCACAACCTCCACCTCTTTATTCCTCCTTCTTCTCATCCTCGTTTCTCTGTCTATACTGGCCTCCTTGCTTCCCATCAGTACACAAGTTCACACTCCTCCCTTGGGGAATCCATGGCTCCTTCTGCCTAGATCACCTTCCTGTCAGCAGATAGTTCTCTCATTTCCTTGAGGTATTTATTGAACTGCCACCTTTTTCAGCAGGACCCTCTGTGTCTAGTATTTCACCCTGTCTAGTATTTCACACCCCCTCCCCCAATTCTTATATCCTCTCCAAGATGTATTTCCTTTTTTTCCCCATTCATTATTCTCTACCATAGTTTCTATTTCCATTACCTTTGTCAGTCCCCCCACTGGACTATTAAGCACCAAGATCACAGTGATCCTTGCTCCTTTTGTTCACTAGTGGATCTTCAGGGTGTAGACTGTGTTGTCTCACTCTAAATGCTCCAAAAGTTTTTATTGAAAGATTCAATGAATCAACATCACACCTTCTTTCTTATGAAAGTTTTATAATTTTGTACTTTACACTTACATCTATGATCCATTTGGGTGAATTTTTGTATAAGTTATGAATTGAGGTCAAGGCTTCTTTTAATTAATTAATCAATGAACCAACTAATTAAACAATTAATTACTTAGTTCATTGATTACTATTGCATACGAACACTTAATTGTTCCAGTAACACTTGATGAAAGACTATATCCCTTTTTCTGTTAGGTTGGCTATATGTCATTATCAGAAGTTGGGTGAGGATGCTTGTGTATGGGGTCAGTTTCTGGATTCTCTGTTCTATCTCTTGACCTGTGTCTCCATCTTTCTTCACTATCACACTGCCTTGATTACGGGAGATTTATATTGAGTCTTAAAATTGTGCAATATGAGTTCTCCAACTTGGTTATTTTTCAGAGCTGTTTGGCTGTTCTAGTTCCTTTGTCTTTTCACACACATTTTAGAATCAGCTTGCTGATATCCACAAAACAATCCTGGGATTTCGACTGGGATTATGTTGAATCTCTAGATCAAGTTGATAATTGACATCTTACTAGCGAGGCTTCCATGGGTAGATATGGCATATGTCTCCATTTATTTATATCTTCCTTGATTGATCCAATCAGCCTTCCGTGGCTTTTAGCATACAGATCCTCTGTATGGCTGTTAGATTTAAATGTAAGTATTTCAATGTTTGGTGTGATATTAAGTGGTTCTTTAAAAGCATTTCATATTCTAATTGTTCATTGCTTGTGTATAAAAATAAAACTGAGTTGTATATATTGACCGTGTATTCTGGGGCTTATTTAATTATGGTTGAGTTCTAGAAAACTGATGTATACCCCTTAGAATTTGTTTCATGTTGATAATCACATGATTTAAGAGTTGCGGCAGTTTTCAGGGCACCTTGATGGCTCCATCAGATGACTACCAGACTGCTGGGTTCAGCAGCTGAGGTCATGGTCCCATGGTCAGGGGATTGAGCCCCGTGTGGGGCTCTGTGCTAAGCATGGAGCCTGCTTAAGCTTCTCTCTCTGTCTTTCTCTCTGTCTCTTTCTCTCCGGTCTCTGCTCATTCTCTCTTTCCAAAATACAAATTGAAAAATAAATAAATAAAAGAATCGAGATAATTTTTATGTTTACTTTTTCCAATCTGAAGGCCTTTTCTATGCCTTTTTCTGTACATGCCACACTTGTAATCAAGGGAGGTACTGGTGTGTATGTCGATTTGTACACAGAACTGGCAGATTCCTTGCTTGTATTGTCTCCTTCCTTGGATTTCTCCCAAACTTGCCCCAATCAAAATAGGATTCAGAGGGACCCTATTCTAGTTTCGGTTCAAGATGGCTGTGTAGGAAGGCCTTGAACTCAACTCCTCCAAAGTAAAAGAAGATTTCAACTACCTCCATATTGACCTTAAACTATCCAATTGATTAACTTTTTCTTTCCAGCTTGTCTACTTCTTTATGATTCTTTATTTTTGAGACAGAGGGAGACAGAGCGCAAGTGGGGGACGGGCAGGGATAGCAGGGGACATAGAATCTGAAACAGGCTCCAGGCTCTGAGCTGTCAGCACAGAGCCCAATGCGGGGCATGAACCCATGAACCATGAGATCATGACCTGAACTGAAGTAGGATGCTTAATCAGCCAAGCCACCCAGGCGCCCCCTCCCCACCCTCAGCTTATCTCTTAATTCAGGATCCTGAAATCAAAGTATCACCTGATGGGAAATGAATCTACCGCTCTAGCAATAAGGACTGCCTGAGCCAATAAGACTCCACCCTCAAGCCCAAGACAATGACCAACCTGACCTTAGTGACAACCTGTGTATACCTACCTCTTTTTGTCCCACATTTTCCTTACATAAACCTGGAAGTATTTTCAGCACGTTAGAGAGTGTCTTTGATGTGAGTCTGCTGCATTCTGGTGTCGGCCTCTGAATAAATTTCCCATTTGTTTCACCTCCATTAGTTCCTTTGAATTGCGATCTTGTCAGTAATGGGTAGCCAAACCTCACCTTTTTTGGGTCCCCTGGAGCTAGGTGCTCTTTTGCCTGAACTCCCTGACTACGTTTCTGGTGAACCAGCCAGAAGGTGTACTTCCAATTTGTCCAGCTCCCTGGGGATTGCACCCATTGATATAACGATTCCTCCTGAGGAGCTGAGGACTGACTGCACGGATTCTGCTTAAAAAAAACAAAGAAAATTGAAAAATAGAAAAGAAAGAAAACAGCAAGACAGAGAGACCGTAACAAAGGAAACACTCACCCCTAAAGTTGCCAAGGGCAGTTGGGGAAGGACCAGGAACAGACTCCTCTGTCTTTGGGCAGAAAAAAGAAAGAAAGAAAAAAAACCACAATACTGAAGTTTGAAAAGAGCAACTGTCATATAAAAGAAAACATTAGAACTCTATCAACGACAGAGGAGCCACAGGTGTTCTCTCTGGGAAATAGAGACGGGAGAATGGCAGGGTTACATTTTACATCCACATTTTTTAATGTTTACTTATTTTTGAGAAGCAGAGAATACAAGCAGAGCAGGGGCAGAAAGAGGGGGACAGAAGATTCAGGAAAGGCTCTACACTGACACCATGAAGTCCAATGTGGTTCTCAAATTCATGAACTGTGAAATCATTACCTGAGCTGAAGTCAGATACTCCATCCACTGAGCCACCAAGCTGCCCCTCATTCTCCCTCCACCTTAAAAGCATAGACCAGAGCAGGGTCCAGTTGCTGTAGCTGGTCTGCTGCCTCAGTAAGTTCCAGTCCCACAATACACACCAGCCCCAATTGCACTGGACACACACACACACACCCATGACATGCTTTCCCCCCCTTAAACAATGCACTTTAAAGAGGAACTAGCATATAAATAGAGCCATTCCTGGACTGTAACCCACCTCAGTTCCCATGGCTCTGTAGAAACTGACACATGCATCATCTCATTTAATCTCACAATGTCCCTTCATATGGGAGTCCTTATTCCAATTTCCAGGTGAGGAAATTGAGACCTAGGAAAGTCAAGTGCCTTCCCCATAACTTGTTTATGACTGTGTTAGACAACAACCCTAGACTCCTACTCCATGTCCAGTGTGTTTTCTTCTGTGCCACAGTTGGTTCTCTTCCAAGGTAAACACTGCTAAAGAATCATTTGAGCAAAGCAGTAAAAAAAAAAAAAAAACATTTAAGACGACTAGTTTTCACCCAAACACTGCTTTCTGGGTGACTTTGGTGTGTTTTCTCTCTGAGAAACAAAGGTGAGAAATTCCAAACTTCGGCCTTTGTTACAGAGTTATGAAGACCAGTAGAAATTAGTAAAGCTCACTGGCAGATTACGGTTTCCAAATTGAAGACATTAGTTTGAATTCTCAAATTATGGGTGTTAAAGTGGAAGCTGGGATTTCACATGGCTTTGACAATCGCCATCAATTCTTTTCTTCAAGATTTGACTGCATATTCTCAGTCTTTCCTTTTTTTTCTTTTTTAACTATACTTCCAATCTGCCAACTCATCCCTAGTTTCTCCCTATGACTAGCAATGACCATTCTCCATATGTCCACATTAAATCTATCATCAAAGAAGAATAAAAAGATAAAAGAACAAAGCCAGAGAAGTAAGACTCAATACTAAAATGTAAATTGGTGTTAACACTTCTACTTCCAGCCAAATGTGATAACAAAAACCAGATTTATACTCCTTATGGAAGCAGCTAAAAGTGTAGACAAAATATATAAGAAGCTGTTCTCAAAACATCAGACATCAGGCAGTGAAGGGCAGTGATCTCTGATATTGGGAAATAAATGAAATGGTTCCTATAGTGCCCTAGCTTATTGACTAGGTGGGGATTTGAGTCTGTGGTTTAGAGAGGAGGAAGCTGGCATAGCCCAACAGTTTCCCTGAATTGTGGAGGGGGTAGTCACTGATTCAGGTAGACTGCTATATTTCACAGAGCAGGGTACCAAAGAAGAGAAAGTTGTTCACACAGAGAACTCCAGAGATCAACAGATTGCCTGCCTTGAGTATTCAATTGGATATTGATAAACTCTTGTGTATGAGGAAACTGAGACCAGGGGAAGGAACAATACCCACTGCCATACAGGGTCAGGAATAATGCCTGACAGCCAGTGTGGAAGACCTCACAATTTACATGCCATTTGGAAAATACTTCATTTTTGTGTCAGTACTGGACAAAAATTATCCCTAAACTAAGTGCTGCCTGTGCCTTGCCCAAAGCACATTTAAAGAAAGACCTGAAAGGATCAAGCTATTTGTAAGCAACTAAACTATGTCCCAAAACAAAAACCAAGAATGTTTTTAGGCATCTAGAAGTATCCAGCCTCTGACAGGCTAAAACTGACCATGTTTGGCAACCCATAAAAATTATCAGGCATGCAAAGAAGCAGGAAACTAAGACACGTAAGGAGGGGGAACTCAACTGACACTGACCCAGAAATTACACAAATGATATAATTCATACATAAGAACATTCAAATAGTTATTATAACTATTATCAGTATATCCAAGAAATTATAGGGCAGAATGAGCATCTTAAATAGAGACATGCAAGTGATATGTAAGACCTAAACCAAACTTCTCATGACAAAAGCAATGACTAAAATAAGAAATCTGGTCTATGATTACTGAATGGAATTAAAGGCATATAGACAGTGCAGGAAAAAAAAAAGTTTGATGAACCTAAAGACATAGCAATGGAAATCATCTGAAATGAAACACACAGAGAAAATGTGACTGCAAATCATCCAATATACATGTAATTGTATCTCCAAGGAACACAGACAAGAAAACTAGTTTCAGTAAATAATGAAACTAATTTGAATTTATAGTTGTTAAGGTTGATGCAAACTAAAAATATATAGTTCCAATAAATTCAATGAACCTCAAGGACAGGAAATATGAGGACAACTACACCAAGGCACCCCACAATCAAATTGCTTTAATCCAGAGAAAGGGAGGAAAAAGATTTCTCATCAGAACCAATGCAATCTAGAATACAGTACGATAACTTTTTTAAAGTACCTAAAGTAGGAGACCATTATGACTTTGGATTAGGCAAATATTTCTTCACTACACCACCAACAATATGATTCATTACAAGAAAAAAAAAAGATTGTTTGTATTTTATCAAACTAAAACTTTGGCTTTTCAAAGAACAAAGAGTTTGAAATAGAAGACTGAGACTGGGAGAATATATTTACAAATCACCTATGTGAAATGGGACTTATATCTAGAACAAATGGGCAATCCGCAAGAGTCAATATTCTGAAGCGAAATAATCCAAAAAAAGGCAAAGGATTTGAAAAGACACATTACCAAAAAGACATATGTACAACACATACACACATGAAAATGTGTTGAGCATCATGAGGGGAAATGCAAATATAAACTACAATGAGATAAATGAGATACAATGAGATCAACTACTACTTCATACCTACGAGATGTCTAAAATCAAAAGAGAGGGCTCCGAAGTGTTAGCTAGGGTATGAAAGAACTGGAATTCTCACATACTGCTGATGAGAATGTAAAAGTGATAAAACTACCCTGGCAAACAGTTTGACAGTATCCTAAAAAGCTGAACATGCAACCTATTCTATGATTCAGCCAAATCTACTCTCAAATATTTTCCCTAGAGAGATCAAAGTTTACGATCATACAAAACAAAAAAACAAAAAAACAAAAAAAAAAAAAAAAAGAGAGAGAGAGAGAGAGAGAGAGAGAAAAGAAAAGAAAAAAATGAATGTTTATAGAAACTTTGTTTTTAATAGGCTAAGGAGCAGCTGGTGCTTCAGTTGGTAGATTTCTTGATTTCTTGATTTCTGCTTGGGTCATCATCCCAAGGTCCTGTTATTGAGACCCACATTGAGCTCCATACTAAGCATGGAGGCTGCTTAAGAGTCTTTTTCTCTTTGCCTCTGCTCTCTCTTTCTCTTTCTCTCTCCTTCCCCCTCTCCCTCTCCCTCTCCCTCTCCATCTCCCTTTCCCTCTCTCCCCCACCTCCCCTTCCACCCTCCCCTCTCCTTCTCCCCCCCCCCTAATAAAAAGAAATAAATACGCCAAATGTGGAAATAATACAAATGTCCATTGAAATGTGAATGGATAAACAAGTAGTAACAGACTATTGGAACACACAACACTATGGATAATATTCAAAATACCAAGTGAAAGAAGTCAACTCCCCACCCTCAAAAATTAAGGAGTATGTCTTATATAATTTTATTTGTATACTATTCTAGAAAGTGCAAGATAATATGTAGGGACAGAAAACAGACCAGAGATTGCCTAGGAATGGGAATCGGGAAGATGTGGGGGACGGAGGGATATCTAAAGGATTCGAGGACATTTTTAGTGGTGACAGACATATTCTCTTCCTTGTTGTTATGTATACATTGGTGTATATGTAACCAAAATTTACCAAATTATGTAATTGTATTTATTAGTATTAGTATTAATTATTAATTAAGTAATTTATTTATTAGGGCTTTTTAAAATTTTTTTAACGTTTATTTATTTTTGAGACAGAGAGAGACAGAGCATGAACAGGTGAGTAGCAGAGAGAGAGGGAGACGCAGAATCTGAAACAGGCTCCAGGCTCTGAGCTGTCAGCACAGAGCCGACGCGGGGCTCGAACCCACAGACCGTGAGATCATGACCTGAGCCGAAGTCGGACGCTTAATCGACTAAGCCACCCAGGCGCCCCATAGGGTTTTTTTTTCAGAGAGAGAGCTGAAGCGTTCATAACTGGGGGAGAGAGGCAAGGGAGAAAGAAAGAATCTTAAGCAGACTCCATGCTTAGCATGGAGCCCAATAAATGGCTTGATCAAACCTGGGATCATGACCTGAGCCAAAATCAAGAGTCTGATGCTCAATTGACTGAGCCATCCAGGTGCTCCACCAATTACGTACTTTAAATATGTATAGTTTGTGTATATCAGTTAAACATTAATGAAGTTGTTAAAAAAAAAAAAAACATGATTAGATATTGTGACTTTTGACCTCTGGGGCTGCTATTTGAAACCTGGTCCACCAGCATCTACTGATTCTGGGAATTCCCAGTATCTTTCCTTAACTCACATAAGTTCTTCAAAATAAATGTAACTTGGGAAAAGGGGAAATACCCTGGCAGTTATCACATGTATCAATTATAAACATCACAACACTTAGAACTATGATCCATATATGAGGTGGGTGATATAGCGTATGTTTCCTTTAGACAACTGAGAGCTGGTTGAGTCCCAGCACCCCATTACCCTTGTAAACTTGTTAATTACTTGTTTACCAGTTAATGGTCCTCTGCCTCCTTATACTGTATACAGAAGGGACTTGGTCTGTCTTGCTCACTTCTGTGTTTACAATATTACAAAACCAGGCTGGAACGCTGGCAGAAAACAAAGTGGCACTCGGAGATCTTCTTTGGATTGCAGATCTTGATGGAACGGCGGGCTCAGAGGACCCTGTTTCTCCAAACTTCTGAGCGCTGAATGCAAGTGGGGCAGGAAATTTAGTCATCAGCTGCCATATCTGTGGGGATTTTCCTGCACACAGAAAACAAAGGAAGAAGAACCAGGAGAAGGGGTCTCTAAGATAGAGACCAGAGTTCGTTTTAGTCCCACCGGCCATCTTTGGTGCAGTATTTTATTCACTCCTCCAACATTATCCCATTTTATGCCTTTTACAACACCTTTTTAGTAGGTATCACCTTTCAGTTTTTTAGGTTGGTACCCTCAGAAGGCTAAGATGCCTGCAGTAGTTTGGCGAGCAACAGTGATTTCAATAAAATGTACCATGGTATTCAGTATACAGGGGCCAATGGATACAAGTAAAATTAGGGAGAAGAGGGGCCCTGCCAGGGCAGGAAGCCAGGATCCCAATCTGTGAGATCTCATTTGTTCTGTTGATTGGTACTTTCCTGTTGTCAATGTTGAATTTATTATTATTATTATTATTATTATTATTATTATTATTATTATTATTATTATTTTTAGTTCCTTAACCTTAGTTGTAAGTATTTCTGACTGGTTTAAAAAATAGCAACATTCCTCCCCCGAAAAGATGCAAGTCCCTCCATTTTCTGAAGTGAGGAGGTCGGGGGCTTGTCTATTTTGGGGGGTTACTGGCACCAGAGAGTTTTTTGGTTTTCTAAGGTTACCAGAGAATCGGCCACGCGTTCCATGTCTTCATTTAGCTCTTGAGATAGTCTATGGTACAGTCCTATGCATAAACCTATGCCCCCTTCTCCAGTTCCTATTCCTGTCACAATTTCTGAGCCTATCCGAATGGCTAGCAGGACTGCCCGTTTAGCCTGAGACTTGGGGCTAAAGGTTGTTAGGAACTGATCTTCAGTGTATACAAATATCCCTGGGGTCCGGAAGATGGAATAACATTTCTGAGTCCAGTTGGCCTCTAAGTATCGATAGGCTGAATTAGAACACAGATAGAACACCCCAAAGGTGCAACATATTTCCTTGTCTGCAATCTGGTGTAGGTCTCCTGGGAGCTTTCCTAAACGTGTGTGTGTGTGGGGGGGGGGGGGGAGGGTCGCCCATATAATAACTCAAAAGGGGAGAATCCCAGTGCCCCAGGCGGGCATTGGGCACACAGGAGGGCCAGCCGAAGTAAATCTGGCCATAGGGGGTGAGTCTCTTGGTGGAACTTGGCCAGGGTTTCCTTGAGGGTGCAATTCATCCGCTCTACCTTTCCCTGAGCTCTGGGGGCATTAAGTAGTGTGCAGTTTCCAGGCAATGTTAAGGGACTTTGTTAGGGTTTGTATAATGTCCGCTCCAAATGCAGGTCCATTATTACTGTGTGTGATTAAGCCCAATCTCCCGTAGAAGAGCTTCGGCCACCTCGTGACTTCATTCCATTCTGGCCTGGAATGCTTGGAGGTATCCCAAATTGGTGCAGATTGTTCCAAGAAGGTACCTAAACCCTTTATTTGGTTGTACGTTGGTAAAGTCCACCCCTAAGTCCATCCTTTGTGAGCCAGGCAGGGGCTGTGGGGCAGAGCAAGTATTGTTTTTGGCACATGTTACACATTATTCACTGACAGCCTGGCATAATGCTGGCAGCTGGCTGGCTGCCGGCAGCTGATATCGTAGTTCTTTTTGAAGAGGCCCTGTAGAGCAGTTTTCCCTAAGAGGGTGAGTTAGTTTTATTCCTTCACTAGGCGCTTTCACATAGATGACGGGACAAGACTCACCATCCGTCTTTGCTTAGTGTGCCCGCTTCTGTCGAGGCCCAACTTCTTTCTTCACTCGTGTACAGGGGTGGGGAGGTTTCCTTCTGGGGCCCAAGAGTCAGAGTGTAGGTAGGAGATTCACCTAGGTCACCTCAGGCAGCCACTCTGGCTGTTTTGTCGGCCAGGTGATTTCCTTGATTTATGGGGGCATCTCATTTCTGAGGTCCCTTACAGTGTAGGATAGCTACTTTGTCTGGTAGCCATATGGTCTCAAGAAGCTTTAGTGTTTCTTCCTCGTTTTTGATAGTTTTCTCTGAAGCGGTAAGGAGGCCTTTTTCTTTATAGATGACCCCATGTACATGCACAGTAGCGAAGCCATGCCAGGAATCGATGTAGATGTTAACTCATTTACCTTTGCGAAGGATGATGGCTCAGGTTAAGGCGTACTGAGTCCAGCCCATTGTGCCGACCATCCTTCCGACAAGGCCTTGGCTTTCTGAACTCCCGTGGTTGTGATTACCGCATACCCTGCTCTTTGGCTGCACTCCTCTAAATAGCTTCTCCCATCGCTGAACAGGGTGATCTCTGGGTTTGTTATACCCTGGTCTTGGAGGTTTGGGAAGCTGGCGTAGACTTCATCCACTACTCCAGAACAGTCATGGTCAGGTTCTCCCTCCTCTGTGGGAAGGAAGGTGGCCAGGTTTAGTGTTCTTATACTGTTTCGAGAGTGAGCCTTGGGTTCTCATAGAGAAGGCTTTGGGATTGTGTCAGCTGAGAAATGGAGAGGAAATGATATCCTTGGGTGCTTGTGAGCCACACGACCGTGTGTGGGACCTTAACATTAAATGTTTGGCCAAGTGTGAGCTTGTCTGCATCCTTCATGAGCAGGACTGTGGCTCTGATCTCTGAGGCACAGGGGCCATCCTGCAGCCACAGGATCAAGTTTTTTTTTTTTTTTTTTTTGACCGTTAGAACACTGGCCATTGCCAAGGCACCATGCTCTGAGTGAGCACTCCTTTTCACGTAGGAAGAAGTTAAAGGGCCTTTCTAAGTCAGGCAAACCAAGGGCTGGGGCTTGTCCCAGAGCCAACTTTATTTCTGTGAAAGCGGCCCTCACCTCCTCAGTCCATGCGAGGGACTCCCAGTTTGGTCCTCCCAACAGGTCATAGAGGGACCTCACTATGGCTGAGCATCTGAGGATTCCCAATGCGACAGAACCCTCCGGCCCCTAAACATTCACACAAGCCTCGTTTTGTTTGGGGCTGTGGCAGTGTGGTGCCACACTTTCTTCCCTTCCGGTCCTCGTTCTCTTTTTCCTTTTGTGAGGAGGGAGCCTAAGTATTGGACCTGCGGCAGACAAATCTGTGCCCTTTTCCATGAGGGTGGTACCCCAAGTAGGATCAGAGCTGTAGGAGGGCCTGTGTACCTTTCATACAGTCTTCCTGGGTGTCACTGGAAAGGAGGAGGTCTTCTACATATTGGAGAAGGTCATACCCTGTGGTTTCCTTCGGAAAGTCAGCGAGATCTGAACCTAGCGCTTCCCCCAGAAGAATGGGCAAGTTGTTGTAACCTTGGGAAAGTAGTGTCCAGGTCAGCTGCATCTGACGCTCTGTAACACGCTCAGTCCATTCAAAGGCAAACAATGATTGACTTTGTGGAGCCAGGCAGAGGCAGCAGAAAGCATCCTTTAGGTTGAAGCACGCAACCCTTCTGGCTGACCACGGAATTTGGCTGAGGAGAGTACACTGAGGGTTCGGAATGACTGGGTGTAAGGAAACCGTCACTTTGCTAATGGCCCTCAAAGCCTGTACTGGTTGGTGTCCTCCTGGCTTCTTGCCTGGCAAGAGTGAGGTATTCCAAACTGATTGGCACTCAGTTAGAATACCTCTTTCTCTGAGCTTGGTCAGGTGCTCTTGTATGCCCATTCTAGCCTCTAGTGGAACGGGTTACTGCCTTGCTGTCTGAGGTTGAGCTTCAGGGATCAGGTCAACAATGATTGGGACCCGATTCCAAGCTATTTCAGGCGGGTTATCATCAGCCCATAGCGAGCTGATGTAAGCCTGAATTCTTAGGGGCTACCAGGTAAGGCCTGGGCACAGAACAGTCTCCATTCTTCTTCCCTTGGCAGGGGTATCGCCAAGACCAGGGTTTCCTTCTGCCTTGGGTTTCACTGGAGGCTAGTGTGTCCAGTGGGTTCAAAAGGTATCTGGGCCCCAAGTTTGGAGAGTAGATCCTGGCCCAGGAGAGGAATCGGGCAGTCACGTAAGGAGAGGAACTCATGCTGGACCTTGTGACCCCCAAGTGCACCTTGTTGAGCTTGACAGAAGGGCCGTTGCATTGCCTGTGTCCCAGTAGCCCCAAGTATGGTTGCTGTCTTTTGGCCTAAGGGCGCTACCAGGGAAGTAACAAAGGAGTATTCAGCCCCAGTGTCAACCATGAAAGTTATTGTTCAGCCCACCACTTCATTTCAACCGTGGGTTCATGGGGGCCAAGAAACAAAGAGTCCGGTCCCCCTCAGTCCAATTCTACCCCGGCCAGATCAAGAGGGTTCTCACCTCGAGGTTCCTCCAGATATTGGCTGGGTTTTGAGGTCCCCATCCAATTCGAACATTCTTACAATTTCCCTTACCTTTGCAGTATGCACACTGGTCCCTTGCTAAGGGGGCTATGGGCTTCCCCCCTTTTTGTGGTTGGGGTTTTCCCATCTTTGCAGCATCTGTTCTTTGGTTCTGCTGTGAGAAAGGTGGCCTTCTGTTTTAGTCTTCACTTCTCTTTCAGCTGCAAATTTCTGTTCGTGAAAACTGTACTGATGACCTCTAACAGCTGAGTGATATTCATCTGGCAAGCCCTCCAACTTCTGGAGCTTTCGTCAGATATCTGGGTAGCCTGTGCCACAAAAGAGATATGTACCATCTGTTGACTCTGGTCCCTCGGGGTCAAACGGGGCGTATACACGGTACACTTCACATAATCTTTCATAGTCGTCTCGGGGAGACTCCCCAGGGTGCTGTGTGACTGATGATATTTTAGTCATGTTCATGGGATTGTTGACTCCAGCTCAGACTCCCTGAAGGAGGGCTTCCAGGTATCATCAGACATGGCCCTGTCCTCCTTCTGTGGTGAAATCCCGTGTTGGACATTCTTCACGCATGCAACTTGAGCCCAGACAGTATGGTCATTGATTCCTGGAGATGTGTGATCTTCTAGGTACTGTCATGTTTCTGTCATTCTTATTTTTAATTAAACAAAGTATGGAGCAACTGTTGACAATCTTCCCAAGTCTGTCAGTACGTCTGGAAGAGGGACTCCATCAAGTCAACCATTGCTTGTGGCTTTTCGGAGTATGGTGGAGTGTTGTGTTTCCACTTGAGGAGGTCGGTTGTAGAGAAAGGTAGATAACCCATCATGGAATGGCTGGTCTGGACTGGTCCATCCTCTTTCTGTCTTTCAGGCTCTCTTGTGTCCGTTACATGCGTTTGGAGAGTTTTAGGTCTGGGTCTGGGCGCAGTCTGGCTGCTGGCCCATGTGGGGTGGGTTATCTGGGTCTGAGAGGGGCGGGGAGATGGGCGGCACTGACTGCAGTGGCAAGTGCACTGACTCTGGCTGTGGCTGGAGAGACAGATGCAGGAGGAGTCTCAAGCTCAGAGGGAGGGAGGTGGGAGCTTGAAGAGTTATAAGGAGGTGGAAAGACAATATCTTCGTCCACATCTCCTTTAAATATTAGAGGAGCAGTGGATCACTTCTTTGACTCCCTGGTGAGCCTCCAGATAAAGTGGCTAAAACCTTTGCCTGGCTGTGTTTGCTAATGATGAATCACCTTCAAGGCAGGAATTCTGGGGCAATTTCAAGCCAGGAGTTGATGTACAGAAATGGATCAGGGTGGCCTGGGTTCCCAGTGACTATTAGCCAAACCTGCTGCACTATTTGAGCATCTAATGTCCTTTCTGGAGGCCATCCTGCATTGAATATGGGCCATTCTAGTTCACAAAATTTCCTTAACTTCCTGGGTGTCATTGTCACCCCATGGTAACCTGAAAACCCCTGTTCACATTTTTTCATCATGACCTCAAAAAATCGTAGGCTTACTCTGTTTTCATCCCATTATTAATTTCTTTCTCATATTTGGTGTCACAAAGACAGACAAAGTTAGGGTATACCGCCAGATGACAGGAATATTCACATACTCCTCTGGTCGCATTCCTGAGGGAAAGTTTAGGTGAGGTTTGCCTATAGTGGACTCTGCTTTGTGACTTGTAATGGGAATCTGATCTGATACCGCCCTAGACCTTATACTCTCACAATGACAACACAGGGGAGTCCATTCAGACTCCAGAGACCTTGGGGACCTTAAGAGTGCCCGTCCATGAAGTCACAAACTCTAACTCGACTGGCAACCCTGGCTTAGCTGCACATTCTCTCTCTCTCTCTCTCTCTCTCTCTCTCTCTCTCTCTCTCTCTCTCTCTCACACACACACACACACACACACACACACACACACACACAAACGCACACACATGCACACCAGAGTCTATTACATTTCCTTCCACAAAATTTCCTACCTGGGACACCTATTAAGTCCTCTGGGGATTGATCATGTCCCCCTTCCGCTCTTTTGGGTATGCCTGACTTCTTCGGGGCCCCGGCCTTACCAGTTCCATGGAGCAGGACCTGCCCAAGACAGCGGAGAAGGAGGCTGCTGAAATTCAGGCAGAGCATGCACTTTCTCCCTTGCTAGCCTTTGCTTTGCCACCACCTCACTGTTCTCCCAAACTAGTGGCAACAATGGACCAGTGCGGTTGGGTTTCCTGGTCAGCAATCTAGTATGTTACGGAACCAGGCTGGAACACTGGAGGAAAAACCAAGTGGCACTCAGAGAGTTTGATCAGAGAGTTTGAGAGGCCTGAGAAAACTGAAACTTAAAAGCTTAAGTTATGGGAAACTGAAACCTAACCAAGCCTAACTAGCTTGTTCCACTTCTGTACAATTGCTTGGCGTGCCCGTGTATTCCTGATCAATCATTGTTGCTTGGCACATCCGTGTATTCGTGATCAATCATTGTGATACCCGTACCCCCGGTTGTGGTCTGACCTAAAGGCAGGAACCAATCGAATACTGCTAAGTGTCCAACTTTAAACACCAACCAATCGCAGCTCTGTAACTGTGGAAAATTCCTGATTTCCCCATGACTTGTTTGTACCTGTCTATAAAAGGGGTGTAAAAACCTCTCTCGGGGCCTCTCAGCGTCACTGGCAATTAGTGCACAGAGGTTCAGGTTCGAACCTGCAATAAATGACCCTTGCTGCTTAGCTTTGACTCTGGACTCTGGTGGTTCGTTTTTGGGGGACTCTTGGACTCTGGGCATTTCCAGTTTGGCTCACCAAAGGTCTGAGCATGGAGTCCAGTGGGGAGGGTAATTTATAGTCGTCAGCTTCCATATCTGTGGGGGTTTTCGCACACGCACCAAACAGAGGAAGGAGAATCCAGAGGAGAGGTCTCTAAGCTAGAGACCAGAGTCTGTTTGAGCCCCGTTGAACATCTTTGGAGTACTTTATTCACTTCTCCCACAAGAGTAGAGCTCTAAATATCACATAGTATATGCTCATTAAATCTTATTAAGTGAATGAGTTCTATTGCTTCTGTATCGGACATATAACAAGATTTTGGACAATCTATATGGTAAGAGTCCCCAGACCATCCACATTATAGGGATTTCAAGGCTTTGTAGTCTTCACACAATATTAAGGTTTCGTTACAACCACCATAAGCTAACCCTACAACCTCCCATCCTGGATCATATAATGCCCCTGTCTCCTCTTCATTCACAGTCTTTTGCAACTGAGTGCAGACAATTCCATAATGTGGTTTTGGTTCAGAAAGCCAAATTCCTCAGTTTTTCTCAGTCAGACAGAATTAATTCTTACTATGAACGTCTGCCAGTAATGTTGCAATAGAGAGGAAGAAGATCAATTCAAGTTGACTCCCTGAGCTGATCCCTATAATCTCTTTAGGGCATGAGTACAGTTAAATAGAAATGCTGCAATCAGAAATATGTCTACTGCTTATCCAACGAACAAAAAGCAAGCATTAAAAAAGTAAGCCGTTTCCCTGCAGAGCAGCTTAATCAGGGAGAGTGAGTGGTGCAAAGTGGGTGAATTCTTCTCTAGGGCCTTAACTATTGCAGAGACACAGTTCAACCTATTGGGGTGTATAACAGAAACATGAAACCTGAGAGCTGCCATTGTTGGGTAACAATGTTCTCTAACTGTGCCTTAGGCATTGACATGATAATCCAAGGGAGAAAAGCACTAATTATAAGTGGCATAGACGTGGACAATTTCTACATGCTTCAACACCTCTTGATAATAATTAATCCTGTCTGCTCTTTGCACGTGAACATTCCGTTGTTGGTCATTTTCCCCATGACAGAAATGGTCCCCTGTGTTTCCGTGGGCTTGTAAACTTAGCCTTCCTGAATAGGGTTGGAGACATCAAAAGGGTATCTCTTGGTACCTGTTGTTTTATTTTGTTCGATAGTTATGGACCTACCCCTATAAAAGGATTCAGAATTTTCGTAGTATGTCTTAAGACTGAATTGGAAGCCCATTTTCTGTATTCAATTCAACTTAACAAAGAGGGTATTACATGTCAGACATTGTGAAACATATAACTGAAGGAATATTACTTCCCAAAGATTGACCCTCAAAATCAGTACGCCTTACTAATGATGCCTTGTTTTTTGGAAGGTCATGAAGGTGTGGATCAAGGTAAGAATGGATTAAAATTAAATAGAACCAATAAGAAAATATAAAAGGACATTTACACTTAGTAAGGATAACCAATAATTCATGAAATGTTGTTTATTTCCTTTATTTATATGTATGTGTATGCTTATACTGGGTTGTGGTGAAATATGTGTTCCTTACAGTAGGTTGGGGATAAAATATTTGAGAGACGCTGTGCTAATGCACCTTATCAGGCTGCCTGGTGCCTCTGTAGCTTGGGTTCTTGATAGGGCTTAGGTTCATCCGCTTCATGTGCTTGCATGAAATTTGGAAGATATGATGGCTAGTTTTATGTGTCAACTTTACTGGGCCACAGAGGTCCAGATGCTTGGTCAAACATTTTTCTGGTGTTTTGTGATGGGAAATACTTGAGTCTGTACAGTGAGTAAAACAGATTATTTTCTTAATGTAAGTGAGCCTTATCTAATCAATTGAAGGCCTGAATAGAATAAGGATGATTCTCCCATGGATACTAGGGAATTACTCTTGCCTGCCTGAATGTCTTTAAACTGGGACATTGGCCTCGTCCCCAGATTCAAACTGAAACAGCAGCTCTACCTGAGATTCAAGCCTGCCAGCCATTGGACAAGAACTATGCCATCAGATCTCGTGTGTTTTCAGCTAGCCAACTCATCCTGCAGATCTTGGGACTTGTCACCGTCCACATTTATGGGAGCCAATTTCTCATAAGAAATAAATAAATAAATAAATAAATAAATAAATAAATAAATAAATAAAATACATAAATATAAATATATATTTATTTAATAAATTCATATTCATATGAATATATAGATATAAACATAAATATAAATATAAATATATAAATAAATAAAAATATATAAATATATTATAAACTATAATATATATTATATATATATATGAGAAACAGAAGTTTTCTCTGTCGAATCTTACTAATTCAGAAGGTGAAAACTATTATCTAGTGGTTCTACAGCCGTTTTTTTTGTTGTTGTTTACAAACAGAATGTGGTAGACATTATTCTAATAGAAAAAAAATAGCACCCAACATTCCATACCTTAATGCTGACAACCCATGAAAATGAAGAGATACCTTTTCTGTAGTCGTGTTGTATTATAGAGAGAGATTTTCTGGACCAACCTAGTATCATCATGAACCCATGCACCATACACCCATGCAAAGCAGAGTTTTCTCTGGCTGGCCATCCCACAATCTGAAAATAAAGACCTCAGTTGTATAACTGCAAGGAACTTAATTGTCCAAAACCCAAATAATCTCAGAAGTAGATTTCTCCAGATAAGTACCCCACCTACTGACACTTGACTCTTCCCTAGTGATACCCTAGGCCCAGAACACCAGTGAGTCTGCCTGGACAGACCAGTGAGTCTGCTGGGGTTATTCTGGCAAGACAATTCTGCAGTGCTGTCTTTGGATTCTGGGAGTGCAGTGTACACCCCACTTAACTAACACTTCTCCTGATGTTTTGAACACACAATTCCTCATATTAAGTCACTGCTTGGATAGAAGGTAATTTCTGCCATATGCTACTGAAATTTGACGATTGTACTTCCACGTATCTCCTACTAGTTAAATGCAACGATACCTGTAGCTTATTTCGAACTCAAGTAAAGCAAAACACAAAACTCTAAAGAACGGACCACTCCTTACTTCTTGAAAATACCTCTTCTTTTCTTTTTGATAACATTTGACTCTCCTGGTTTCTCTTTTATATTCCCTCTACTAATTTTCATTCTATTTTCCTGCCTCATTTCCATTCATCAAGCATGCCTTGAGCACGTACTAGGTTGTAGGCACTGTATACAAAGAACAGAGGTCTTATCTAGAACTAATAATGGACCTTGTTATCCAGGGATTTGCCACTGTGCAAAGAAATTAACTATACTGAGTTGATAACATCTGTAATGGAGGTGGATAAATGTACCCTGGAATTGCAAAGAAGAAAACACATGAGTCTCTGGGGCACCCAGGGAGTGCTTTACAAAAATGAGAGTCACTTGAAGTGAGTCTTCTAGAGAAGGCATATTTCAAATCGACAGAGTAAGGAAGGGCATTCCAGGCAGGGAAATAAATAAATAAATAAATAAATAAATAAATAAATAAATAAATAAATAAATAAAAGAGGAAGACACGGAAGTTTGAAAATGTGACACATTAAAGGAGTAGCAAAGTTTCCTTTGGATGGATTTCTTGTGGGAATGGGAGGTTGGTAAAGAGTGAGGATTGGTGTCGAAGGTGACATATGAATTGGATCCTAGAAACAGTTTACAGGAGATAGTTATTGTGCCCGAATAACTTTGATGACTACCCATTGTATTCAAATAAACCTGAAGACACTTCTTGGCTTAGTTAGAAGGTTGCTCATCATCTGTTTAATTCTATAAGGTTAATCTCATCCTATGTTCCTCTTCTCTACCAACCATTCACTCATTTACTCAATTATTTATTCAGTCAGGGAGAGTATGTGTGGGGTGCATATCACGAAGAATGTGAAAGTCATTATAAGGATTTTGACTTTTATTTTCAATGAGATGGGAAGTCAGTTGAGTAGTCTGACCAAGTTAATATTTTAGTTTTATTTATTTATTTATTTACTTATTTACTTACTTATTTATTTATTTATTTATTTATTTATTTATTTATTTATTTATGAGAGTGCCCACAGGGGGATAGAGAGACAGAGAGACAGAGAGAGAGAGAGTGAGAGTGAGAGAGGGAATCTCAAACAGACTTCATGCCTAATTCATGCCTAGCACAGATCCTAATGCATGTTCTGACCCCATGAGCTCATGATTTCTGGATCATGACCTGAGCCAAAATCAACAGTCAGATGGCTAACCACCCGAGCTACCCAGGTGACCCTAATTTATATGTTAAACAAATCATACTGACTACTGTCTGGGGAGCAGGATGGAGTGGGAAGCAAGCATACAAGCAACAACAACAACACAATAAGGAGGTTACCATACTAATCTTGAAATAACTGTAGCTTGAATAAGGATGCAAGAAGGGCACATAGAGAGAAAATTATGATCGTGTGTATATTAAAATGTGGATCAAGTAGGATTGCTTGTGGTTTGAATATAAGGTATGAGAAAAACAGATATAAAAGATGATACCAAGTTTGTTTTTGTTTTTGTTTTTGTTTTTGTTTTTGTTTTTGTTTGTTTGTTTTGGGCTGGACCACAGGTTGGTGGTAGTTTTAAGTTGTCTGTTAGAGATCATGGGTTTTAGGGGAAACATCAGGACTTGCTTTTTTTAACATTGTGAGTTTGAGATGCTTATCAGACATCCAAGCTGCATTTTTGTGAATGCAGTTAGATATAGGCATCTGGAGTTTAAACTAAGAAGTTTCCTGTGGACTCTAGTCTGGATTACTTAGTATGAGATCACATGAGATCAGCTAGGGAGTGAGAATGGATGAGAGAGAAGACATGCAAGGACTGAGCTCTGGGGTTTCTAACACTTAAAGTACTGCAAGATGTGGAAAAACTAGCGAAGGAAACTAGACACAGTGGCCACTGAAGGAGTAGGCGAGACATGAGGAGGGTCTCGAGTCCAGGAAGCCTGGTAAGGAATGTGTTTCAAGGAAGGAGGTATCAAATTGGTCAAGTGCTGATGGCAAGTCAAATAGGATGAGGTCAAATAAATGATCATCAGGGTCACATGGGGGGGTCACTTGGTTAAGTGTCTGACTCTTGGTTTCACCTCAGGTCATGATCTTTTGGTTTGTGGGTCCAAGCCCCAGGTGGGGCTCCATGCTGACAGTGTGGAGTCTGCTTAGGATTCTCTCTATGCCTCCATCTGTCTCATAACCTCCCCTGCTCACTCTCCCTTTCTTTCAAAATGAATGCATACACTTTAAAAATTACTAAAATATAAATAATCACTGTGTTTTGCAAAGTGGATGTCATTGACCTGTGATGAGAACCGTTTCTGTAGCACCGGGGAAAAGCCGAATTGGAGTGGATTCAACAGAGAATTGGAGGAGAATGACTGTAGACAGGGAGGAAGGCAATTCTTTCAAGGAGCATTGTGACAAAATGTGGGAGAAAAATGAGGCAGCAGTGGGAAGGGAAGGGAGCAGGGTCAAGAGAGGGCTTTGGTTTTTCTTTCTAAAATTTGAGAAATAAAAGCATTTTTGTAATTTCCATATTGCTGATGGAAATGATGATATGGCAGAGTGGGGGAGAACTGCTGACAGAAATGTTCTTAACAGGGCGAGAGTGACTTCAGTCTAGTGTCCAAAAGATAATTGGCGCGGAGAGGAATGAACAGATCCTTCATATTAATGTTGGTGAGAGCAGAGCACAAGGGAATAGGTGTAGATGGAATGGTAGATGCGATAGGTGATTTTGCAAATTCTCTTTTCACTGACCTGGTTTTCTCAGTGCGGTAATAGGCAAAGTTATAAGACCAGAGTGAAGAAGCGTTGGGAACAGTTGGAAGTTTGCGGAGAAGGAAGTTGTGAAATAGAGGTCTAGGGGTGTGAGTAAGTAGCCTTCTGACCTCACTTTGGTCAGTGGCCATCAAGTAACTTTTGTGCTGCTTTTCTCCAATTACATTGGATGTTGCTATGCGTAGGAAGTAGATTGAACTCCCTGAGGTTCCCCACTTCTTTACCTTTGCATAGGTAAGTTTGCATCTGCCTGAGAAGCCCTCTCTACCCTAATCACTCATATTTCAAATTTGCCTCAACCATTACTTACTTAATCCCACCAGGCAGAGTGAATTAGTCCCTTCTTGGAACTCTCGTGGTACCATGTGCAGTACCCTGTACTGTAATTTTTGCCATATTGTAATAATTTGCGTCCCTGTCTCCCTAGATAATTTGGCCACTCCTTGAGGGTGTCAATTTGGTCATTGCACTTCCTAGTATACAGTTTGACTTGTGGTTAGCCTTTGTTAATTGCCAATTGAATTGAATTGAATTGAGTTGAATTGAATTGAGTTGAATTGAATCGAATGTATTGAATTGAATGTATTGAATTGAATTGAATTGAATTGAATTGAATTGAATTGAATTGCATGGAGAGAATTAGCAGAAGGAATTGACAGGTAGGAAGGGCAGAGCCTAGAAAGAGTGGTGACATTTAGAACAAGACTTGTCTGATCTATAAGGAGGGGAACTCCTGCTCATGAGAGTGGGAAAGGTAACTGTTTACTCACCTGTAGTGGTGGAGTGAATGGAGCCGAAACCCCAAATGGACTTCTGTAAATTGTGTCAACAATTCTTACTTCTATAGTGTTTGCGTTGAGGACCAAAAGAGTTCATATATGCAGAAGGATTTTGTACATAAAAATGTGCTGCATAATGTAAGATACTCTTTCTCACAACACTCTGTGCCAAGATTAAAGAAATGTGTTGATTTTATATATTTTACTAAAGGATAGCATGTATAACAGAGGAAGAGAAGGATGGGTTTAAAAAAATGATTATAGTTATACTCGTCTTGTTGACCTTTCTACTCTTTAAAGTCTCTTTGGAAGATATCATCCTGGTCTCTTTCAGTTACAGATGCCTCTTATTGTCTCTGAGACAATAGCCCTAATATGATCCAATTTGCTAAGCCAGGTGGTGTGGAAGACAGAAAACGGCCAGCTCATTCTGCAGGAAGCAGCATACAAGGAGCCCACTGATCTGACAGGCTTGTGTCACAATGCACCAGTGTGGGAATTGCTCAGGCTCAGAAAAGGCCAGTTTTTCGCAACATTATACAACTCAAGAGAACTTTCTAACACAGAGGCAATGTTCACAGTTCCACAGAAATCACATGTGTGATTCTTGATGCTGACTAGAAGTCAACCAGTTATTTTAACACAGGTTATAACTCTTACTGGTTTCACTTCACTTTCCCTTAAGTTTCAGGTTTCTTAAGGGCAGGGACCATGTTCTGGGCTTCATAACCTCTGCCCACACATGTCTACCATGGTATTTCATGGGCGCTCCGTTATCATCTGTTATTCATTGGGTTTTTTAGTAGGTGTCAGGCAGCTTTCATGGTGACCACGTATTGGCAGATCATCAAGAGAGTGGCAATAGTGGAGCTTTCTCTACTATATGAACCGCATGTTACTTATCTTAAAATTCCTGGAATATATGTATGATGTCCTGTATGAATGATTGTGAGTTTATGACACTCATATTCTACTCCTTTTCCCCAACAGTTTAAAATACCTTTATGGCAGTTTACCTTCCTTTCATTCCCTAACTTAAAATATTTTACTTCTTTGGCTTTGGACTACCTACCTACATGCTAAAAGATGCAACACTAGAAAACATGATTGCATTTTGATGTGTTCTTAGCAGGCTGCCTTAATTGCCAGCTCTGTTGGGTTGGTTGGATATCACTGTAACTTCTGGCAGAATCTTCTGAGATACAAGTATATTTCTTGGGCAAAGTAGCATGTTGAGTCCATCATCATTTGGAGTGAAACTCAGTCTACGTCCAGTAGAGTTGGTCCTATCGGTCACATGAAGGAATGAAAAACAGGCCATATTCGTTTCGATGTCATAACATTCTGGGACGTGTAGTGATGCCCATGAGAAAAAAAAAAAAAAAAAAAAAAAAAGAATCAGACAGGGGACTCCATTTAAGAGACGTCTCAGCAAGCAGAATCAAGATGCCAGAATGAGGAACAAAGATAAATGCTGTCTAGGTTGTAGAGGTTGGAGACATTGCTCCAGCAGAGAGAAAGTTCCTTCAGGGTTAAGGGAGAGGCTGGATAGTGATCTACAGGCCCCTTGTTACCACCTCCAGGCCATGATCTTTCTACTCCCCTGAAGTTCCTGCCTTCACCTCCTTAGTCCATCTATTCAATCCCAGAGCGCCACCCTTTTTTTCATGGACATTTCTGGAATCCCTTCCTACTCTTCTTTCTTCTCATGTTGCTCCCGCCTCTGTTGTGGGCAATTTCAGAATCCTGGTAAAATTGCTCTAGCAATGTAGCTTCAGTGTTCTTTAAATTCTCTGGCTCCCACAACCTTAAGAGTCAGTTTCCTCCAGTAGCTAACTTCCGTGATGGTACTCTGAGCTCTATGATCATCCAGATGTCTCCTGCTAGAATGTCAAACTTAACGTGCCAATATCTCAGAAGATAACCTCCCCTAACCAGGTGTCTCACTACTTGACTTCACAACTTCTCTTCTTCAGCCTGATAGAGACTTGTGGTCCCTACTTCCTCCCTCTCATTTCCCTGTATATCATCCCTTGTGGCTCCACTTCCCTTCCTAATGCAGTGTATACACCTCAGTATGTCACTTTGTGTTGGAACCTCCTAGTCCTCTGCTGCATCGGCTTAGGTGGCCTTGAAGCTTGGATGAGTCCTCCACTCTGTCAGCCCATCCTCTGTCTCACTCAGCCCAGTGAACTGTTACAGGGACTCACAGTCACTAGGGTCACTCACTATGATTTTATGGTTGCTGATGGCAACCTACCCCCAGAGCTTCTTGCCAATCTTAAGCGGTCTTCTCCCCACAGCAGCTATTCCATACCTCCATCATTTCCCTCAACCTATCTTTTTCACCTTTCCCTGGGAAATAACTCATATTTCATAGATAGAACTTAGATTGTAGACACCTTCAAACTCTCACTCAGACCTCATAATCACACCTTTGAACACAACGTTCAACCCCCACCCCAGTATGAGAGACAAAATGTTCCTATTCCCACTCTACATTCATTAATTCATTCGGCAGTCACTGAGAGCCAACTGAGTCCTACGAAGCACTGTGCTATATGCTTGGGACATTAGAGATGAGGAGGCAGACCCTACTCACAAGGCGCTTACAATCACAAGGAGCTTACAATCATGTAGGGGAGACAGATATTATGGTGTAATGATCCCAAGATGCATGGAGCATTAGGAGAGTGTGAAGGGAAAATCCATGTAACTCAGCCTTCAGGGGAAGGAGATGAAGTGTTGCAAGGGACTTTTCAGGTGGCGTGCTATCTTGAACTAATCCTTAAAGAGTGAGTAGGTATTAATTAGGCAAGGTTGGAGTAGGAAGGACACAAGAGGTTCAGGCATTACACAGTAGAGAAAAATCACACTGAATATAGGGAGGGGGTATAAGTAAAAATAGGAAATTGAGTCATTCCGATTCTTGACTGGGTCCTACACTTTGTAAAGAGGTCATCTCACAAAGAACCTCAAACGATCACATTTTCCCACAATTTCCTTCTGCATTTTTTATTCTTTATCCTAGTGTAATTCCTCTCCTTCCCTCACCAGTATGATTCAATTAGTAACTCACTTCTGTGGATACTATGGCAACCACATTTCCTCTATGCCGCACCCTTCTGTATCTTTGCTTGGCATCAGTGGAGCCTCATGATGGAGCTCATATCTCTACTCCCCTTAGAGTGGACTTTGGAACATGCAAAAGTTATTACATCACTGCCTTCCAAGCTGTGGTTCCCCCACACTCCAGCATGATAGAAAACACCTTTCCCATCCACACCCTGCCCCCACCTTTGCATCCTTACTGGTCCTGGGCCAATTGCTCATGCCCTTAGACTCCCGCATGATCAACTATCAGCAAATTCCTTAATATGCCCTGTTGTTTTATACCTAGAAGTCTTCCCCATCACCATGGGTATGTTTTGATGCAGCATCTTAATTGGTACATATTTTAATGCAGGCTAAAATAACTATCAAATATCTAACCTATTCTCTTTTTTTTTTTTAATTTCCCAGATAACAAGGGTAATTGATGCTCTTTTTTTTTCATTTTTAAAATTCTATTATTGAAGTATAGATTACATACAGTGTTATTTTAGTTTCAGGTGTGTAAAATAGTGATTTCATAATTCTATACATTATTCAGTGCTCACCATGGTAAGTGTAATCACCATTTTTCACCATATCATGTTGTTATAATATCAACTATATTTCCTGTGCTGTACTTTTCATCTCTGTAAGTTATGTACTTTATGACAGGAAGTTTGTAACTCTTAGTCGCCTTTCCCTATCTTACACACCCCACCCACTTCTCTTCTTGGAACCACAAGTTTGTTCTCTGTATTGAAGAATCTGTCTGTTTCTTTCTTTGTTTTGTTTTTTAGCTTCTACATAAAAGTGAAATTATATGGTATTTCCTTTTATCGGGATAATCCCACGTAGCATAATACCCTCTAGGTTCACACATGTTGTTGCAAATGGCAACGTTTTATTCCTTTTTTTTTTTTACAATGAAATTATATTCCATTCTATGGACACTACATTTCTTTATGTATTCATCTGTTGACAGGCACTGGGGCTGCTTCCATAGCTGGGCTATCATCAATAATGCTTTAATAAACACAGAGGTGCATGCATCTTTTCAAATTGGGGTTTCCCTTTTCTTTGGGTAAATACCCAGTAGTGGAATTATTGGATGATGTAGAATTTCTGATTTAATTTCTTGAGGAACCTGCATTCTGTTCCCTAGAGTGGCTGCACCTATTTACATCCCCACCAAGGGTGCATTGGTGTTGCTTTTTCTCTTACCTTCTCACCAATACTTGTTATTTCTTGCCTTGCTGCTACTAGGCATTCTGTCAGGTGTGAATTGGTGTGTCATTGTGGTTTTGATTCAGGTTTCTCTGATTAGTGATGTTGAGCATCTTTAATGTGTCTGCTGATGTAGTAGACACTCTTAATTCATCCCTTTCCCCTTCCCTTTTGATTCTTTCCAGGGTGATGGTGACACCGATGACCTCTGACAGCTTAACTCACCATTTTATCTTCTATCAACAGTCATACATTACTTCAAGTGTCCTGCTTTCCTGCTTCAAGTTACATTGTTTCTAATGCTTTACATGACGTCCCTTTCACGAGTCTTCCTAGGGCACCCCTACTCACCTTGTATTACTACCCACCATCACTCATACTCTTAGAAAGTTGCTCTAGTTACTTATCCTGATCCAACACTCTCTTTCTATGCCCCGACTCTAATCTCTACACACACTTCAATTGACACCTCTTACACTTAATTTTTTTCCTAAAGTTTATTTATTTATTTATTTATTTATTTATTTATTTATTTATTTATTTATTTTTGGAGGAGAGAGAGAGACAGAGCATCAGTGGGTGAGAGGCAGAGAGACAAGGACATGCAGAATCCCAAGCAGCCTCCAGCTCTGAGCTGTCAGCACAGAGTGCCACATGGATCTTGAACTCACAAGCTGTGAGATATTGGCCCAAGCTGAAGTCGGCCACTTAAACAACTGAGCCACCCAGGTGCCCCAACACCTCTTACACTTTCATGTCTCCAACATAGGACTTAATATTTCTGAGGACCGGGACTATCCATTCATTAATTTCTAGCACCTCCTACAGTTTGGGAATAAAGTAGACACTCAATAAATTGATGCTCAATTGACAAATAAAGGAAGGAATGGGTCTGAAGACAAAGGGCTCAATAAAGACTTTCGTTCCTAGGAATTCAACCCAGAGTTACACTAGAGCATTTGAATTCAACTGGAGGGTCCTTTAACCAATCATGGGAGAATTTACCATATTCTAAGAGTTGTAAGCTGAGAGACTAAGATTTTTTTGAAGAAATATTAAAGGTAATTTAATTTCCTAAGAGGCCAAGCCTTGAAAGCTTAGCTATAAGAACTATAAGATGTAAGAAGATTCTGGATCATGGTGAAACTCAAGTGCAGTGAGAGCCGTGACAACACGGGGAACGCGCAGTAAGGACCACAGTAGTCCCGGAAGTGCTGTCCTGTATGAGAAAAGAGGGTTTAGTGACCCTGTATGGAGGGAGAGGATAAAGGGTGGGCAGAGTAGGGAGGGGAGGAAGTTGGGATCCAAATTGCAATATTGAAATATCAGAGGAATGTTATTGTCATATTCATAAACTTCCCTATACGTATCCTAAGGAAAACTTTTTTTTTCTTTAACGAGCTTTTTAAAGGTAATGTACACATGGTAAAAATTCATATAGTAGCAAAAAAAGTTATTCAATGAAAGTAAATCTATGTCTTCTCTAGGCCTCCATTATCCTTCCCCAGAAGAAGACCACCTTTAACAGTTTGTAGGTTTTTTTTCCCAGAATCTCAAAGTATATAATATGCATATTATGGTATATGCCTACCTCACATGAAAAAAAATATGTATATATAGCTGGTACCAAGATATTATCTACAGCTCTCCATTTTATAGATACATGATTTTTGTGATTGTTAAAAGGTATGACATGCCATTTGCCCTCTTAAAAATTAAAGTGTCTGGTCCAATGGGACATTATTTTTTAAATATACTTCATGGTATTCCTACCCTGGCTGCATTGGAGGTATTTAATCTGTCCCCTGTTTATGTGTATTTAATTTGTTTCTAGTCTACGACTATAGACTATATACGCTGCAGTGAAAGTCCTTGTACATATGTTTGCCTGCCAGAGTCCAGCAGAGTGTGGGTGGTGCCTCTAAAATCTTACCTGGAAAGAGTTTAATGGAGGAACTGTGAACACAGGTGCTGGCGAGATAAACGGGCTCAGAACTAAGTGGTCGAGTTCTTGGGGACTAGCAAGAGAAGACTTCACCTCTCCCAGGCACCAAGGGACACGGAAAGGACAAGTGTTACTAGAAGCCAATGAGCCCACAGCTGGGAGAGAAGCCAGCTAACAGGAGATGTGGCCATAGACTGAGGAATAAGCCACTGCCAAAATTCCAGAGTTCACAGTACATATAATGACTGCTTTTCTTTTGCTCTCTGGCTACCTATTAGTATACCTGCCAACTATGGATGGAAGCCAGAGGACAAGAAAGCCTAAACGATGCAGTCCATGGAGGTCAGCTTACTGGCAGGCATAGGATGATCAAAAATATATCTGCAAGGATGAATGGAGGATTAGCAGTCGCTGGCTTAATATTGTTTGACTTATAGTTATTGGACTTCACAAGGGTGTGAAAATGATAGCATTGTTTACAAATTGTACTTTGAAGAGCACCTGGCTGGCTCAGTGGTGTAAGCATCTGACTTTAGTTCATGTCAAGATCTCACGGTTCATGAGTTCAAGCCTGCCTCAGGCTATGCTGACAACTTGCATCCTGGGGCTGACTTGAGATTCTGTGTCTCTCTCTGTCTCTCTGCCCCTCCCCTGCTCGCACTCTTTCTGTCTCTCTTTGTCTCCAAAACTTGAATAAACATTAAACGTTTTAAAAGATAAAATGTACTTCAAGTTTAAATTTTTGACCTCTCCCACTGCTAATGAGACGCGATACGACCCTCTCCTGTGATGCCTGGCAGAGCAACCAGCCACAGCTCCCAGTCCACCACATGATCATGGTGGTGAACAATCTATATGCTTACAGCCATTCTGTACTCACACAACCGTTGTGTTTATGCTTTCAACACAGTATTCACTGAAATACATGAGACAGTTAAACTTTAATGTAACATAGGCTGTGTGTTAGATGATGTCTCATAGTTTCAGCTAATGCAACTGTTCTGAACACACATAATAGAGGCTAGACTAAACTATGATATTCAGCACATTATGTGTGTTAAATGCATTTTTGACTTAGCATAATTTCAACTCACAATGGTTTTATCTAGAGGTGACTCCATCCCAAATCAAGGATGATTTGTAATGTAAAAATCTTGGGAAATTTCCTAGAACTGGAATTGTGGTATCAGTAGGACAGAAAGAACCTCTTCCACATCCATTCCTCCACCTCCTTCCTTTGCTGGTTATTACCAGCGCTTAGCTGTGCCTACGGGCACTCGGAATTAGGACTACATACCCCAGCTTCCCTTGCAGCCAAAGCAATATAAGAGGAAGTGTCATGTGGCAGCTTTTCTGAGAAAGTTGAGACAGCTGTGTGCCTTGTGACCTTTATTTTTTCTTTGATGTCATTCACATGCTGCCTTGGATCCTGAACTCCAGGGCCAAACCATTTGGATGGAAAGTGAACTGAGATTCTTCCAGCAAGAGCTGGTAGGAACTAGATTTCTTTGCACTTCATAGAATATAGCTGCCCAATCAGACTTGAGCTGTATACCTCCAAATCTCACTTATTTGGGAGAGAAATCCACTTTTACCCTATTGAAATCATAGTTCTTCCTTGTTCTGTGTTGTAGGGAAAAACCTAACCCTCATGAAGGTATATAGATAACAGCTATAAATAGTTTGAATTTTTATGGGTTTTGTCAAGTTTGGTATTTTGAACTGAATTTTTAATACTGACTTTGAATTCAGCTACTCCATTCACAACACATGACTTAATCTTCTTGTGCCTCTGATTTCTCAGAGGGGTAGTAATATAAAGCACTCCATTTGGTTGTTATGAGGAATAATTAAATTAAAATATGTGAAAGAGGTCAGTGTCTGTCCAACATGCCAAACACTCAATGAATGTTATTACTGTTATTTTTACCATTATCATGTTTAACTGTCTTCCAAACAAGACGTACCAGTTAGCCAATTGCATTTCTGAAATGCCTTTTTCCTCTTCCCTTATCTATAGTGTGCATTACCAAAGTTTGTGTCCAATAGATGAGTAGTAGTATTTCATTTTTATTTGCAATTGCTTTCTAAAATTGTGGTTGTACATCTAGACATTTTGTAAAAGTCATTTATGCTTGTTTTCTGGTGAACTTCCTTTTTCTTTCCTCTATTCCTTCTATTGGATTTTTGTTTTGTTTTACAGTGTGGCTTAAAAAAAAGCAATACAAGCATTATGGGAATTTGTCTTCTGTGTTTCTATTGGTGGTGCAAATATTTCCACTAATTTTCATTTGCCTTTATTTTCTTTTTTTTAATTTTTTTTAAATTTAATGTTTATTTACTTTTTGAGAGAGAGAGAGAGTGCGAGCAGGGAAGGAGAAGAGAGAGGGGGAGACACAGAATCTGAAACAGCCTCCAGACTCTGAGCTGTCAGCAAAGAGCTAGATGCAGGGCTCAAACCCACAAACCATGAGATCGTGACCTGAGTCGAATTTGGACGCTTAACCTACCAAGCCACCCAGGCACCTCACTTTATTTTTTCTTTTTCCTTTTTTTTTTTTTTTTGGCTTTATTTTTTCTTATATATATATATATACTTCTTATATATATATATATATATATATTATATATATATATATATATATATATATATATATATTATACTTCTTATATATATATATATATATATATTATATATATATATATATATTATACTTCTTATATATATATATACTTCTTATATATATATATATATATATATATATATATATATATATATATATATATATATATATATATATATATATATATATATATATATATATATAAATGATCCTTCTCTACTATCGTTACATCTGAGCTTAATATCCACCCCTATTTTAGAACGATCATTGTCATTCTGTATTATAAGAATAATTCCCCCATGTTTTCTCCTAGGACTTCATAGATTGACTTACATAAAAAAATATCTTCTCCATTTGTAATAAAACTGGGGGAGGCAGTGAGATGAGATTTAAAGTGATTCTGCAGATGACTGTGTTGGAGCGTCGGCAAAAATGAACACTTTGACACATAAATCCTACCTAAGAAAGTTATAGTTTCCTTTGATCCACATAATAGATACTTCTTAAATAAAGCATGTGGGAAGCCATCCTCCTTGCAGGTATGGGGTAAGCTTGCCTCCTGGGCTTTTTTTTTTTTTTTTTTTTTTTTTTTTTTACTCTTGGGGGGAAACGCATCGGTTGTTTATAATGGAATTTTGTATTTCCAGGTTAAGGTGCTGCCAGGTACAGCCTAACTAATTTACAGTTTGTAAGACTGCCTCTCACACATCGCTTCCTGGTAGTAGGCAAAATTTCTTTCTCTGCAACCAGGACCATACTGCCACTTGTTCACAGGTTAAGTAATGATGCCAAGACATTTTTATGCCTATGCTACCAATGGCCCATCTGTGGACAAGTGCAGGCAGATACTGCCTACCTTTTAAGGCCAAGGAGGGATTGAGCCCAGGGCCTTCCACTGGGCTCCACCATTGTTTCTGCTCTCTCTGGTGTTTGTCAGTTGTGATCATCACGGTTGAGAACACACGCTCTAGAGTAAAACTATCTGACTATGTACTTCCATCTTGAGCTATAGGGAAACAAATAAAGTCCCCTTACCTTTTTTGTTCTTTGCTTTCTCTTTTGTGAAACGGGCATTATCACAGTGTGGAAATTAAATAAGTAAATAAATAAATACGTAAGTGCTTAAAATTTCTTAGCAACAAACGCTCAGTAAATATTAAGAAGGCTTATCCCAATAGAGAATAGAAAAATAACTTTCTTCTTTTCTCCTAGGATTTTATAGATGCATTTTTATAAGAAAACATATAACATTGGTAACAATATTATAACATATAATAATATGACATTATACAAATTAAGACATGTATAAGAAAAGTACTGAAACTTCATGAATAGTATCATTGGTACTATTATTCGAACAATGCATTTGTTTTGAAAGGTTCACTTAGTTGTACACTAAATTTGCATATGCTTTGAACCTAGTTCTGTATTCTCTATGAGGATTCATTTATTGAGCTTAGCCACATTTGCTTTATAACATAATTTATCATCTGGTAGAACTCGACTAATTCATATGCTTCCTTTTCAGAACATGTTTTCTAGATCAGGTTGAATTTTGATATTTATACAAAAATCTTAGAACCAGCTGATCTGATTTAAAAAATCCATATTTTATTGGGCTTGCAACAAATTTACATAGTAATTTAGAGATGGTTGGCATTCTTACAATAATAACTTTTCCTATTCCAACACAAGGAATGTTTATATTTAAGCTTTTTTTTAATTTTTTTTAATTAAAAAAAATTTTTTTAACGTTTATTTATTTTTGAGACAGAGAGAGACAGAGCATGAATGGGGGAGGGGCAGAGAGAGAGGGAGACACAGAATCGGAAGCAGGCTCCAGGCTCTGAGCCATCAGCCCAGAGTCTTAAGCGGGGCTTGAACTCACGGACCGCGAGATCGTGACCTGAGCTGAAGTCGGACGCTTAACCGACTGAGCCACCCAGGTGCCCCAAGCTTTTTTTTAAATATCTCTCAGAAGAGTTTAAAGTTTTCTGAAATGCTTATTTATATATTTCTTTCATGTTTCTTGTTAAGTTCCCTCCTTCCTTCCTTCCCTCCCTCCCTCCCTCCCTCCCTCCCTCCCTCCTTCCCTCCTTCCCTCCTTCCTTCCTTCCTTCCTTCCTTCCTTCCTTCCTTCCTTCCTTCCTTCCTTCCTTCCTTCCTTCCTTCTTTCCTTCCTTCCTTCCTTCCCCCCTTCCACCTCCTTCTCCTTTTACTTCTGTTATGGCAAATGGTGCCAATTCTCTGACTATATTTCTAATTATTTCTTGTTCGTATGGGAGTATGCTAAATTGTTTACCTTGTGAGCCTGGATCATGTAACTTCATCAGGAAGACTCATGAAAAATCTGATCTCCCTTCCTTCATCGCAGTTATGTATAATTGACATTTGTTGGAAGGAGATAAACAGAGTCAAGAGAATTTCAGTCTTAGAAGAGACGCCCCTGAGGTGAGAGTAGCCTGAGAGAGCAATTGGAGAGGGAACAAATGTGACCCAGAAAGGAGCTCACTGAACAATGTGATTGGGATACCCCCCCAAAAGCAGGTTGATTAGGAATAGCACCAATCAGTAATTGTCAGATATGATCAAAGCTGTACAAGGGCCACTTTAAAGTGTTAGATGTTTTCCTTAAATACAAAAACTTTTGTATTTAACCAAGAAATTAAAAAGTTACCCAAGATAAAATCAGTAAAATTAAAGCATTTTTCTTTTAAACAGAAAATTCAAGGAAACCAAATTATTAAAGGAAAACATGGTAACATTATAGAGCTTTTTGTTATGAAAAAATCCTATGTACATATGCCAATAAAATAGACAATGAATGTTTTGGAGACAATGTAAATGATACAACTGGTTTAAGAAAAAGCAGCAAGAGAATGAAAGCCATGCGAGTCATTTCTTTGAAAAACTAGCATAACCCCATACCTCTAACACTGGAGCAAATGAGTAAGACTTGGGGACCAGCTAGCCTGGCTGAGATGTTTCTTGCCAACACTTACTTAGTTCTTACTCATACCAGGGGAGTTTTTGAACATTTCACAAGTAATTTATGTCATTCTCCTAAGGGCCCTAGGAGGGAGGGGTTACTATTAACCTCCTTTTACACATCAGCAAATTGAAGAAGTTCAAAGGTTAAGGAACTTGTCTGCTCCCAAGGTCAACACAGGTGGCATGTGATGGAACTGAGAGGTGGCATGAAATAGTGTCCTCTAGTGCCAGCGTACCCAAGTTTACATTCTGTCTCACCAGTACTAGGTGTATGATCATCGGCACAGTTTTTTTTTAATGCTTTTGTGCATTAGTTCTCATATATGTAAGACCAAGAGATGAATATAATAATCATATAAAGAGTTTAGAACAATATCTGAAACATAGAAAACACCCCTTATATAGAATCCTATTATTACTGCTATTATTATTAAAACAGGACAGGACAGAGAATACCTACAAAGACATAATAACACATATGCAAACAAATGAATTTCCTGATACCTAAAATATCAGAAATTCCAGTAATTTATTTAGGTGCTCTAAAGTTTCTTTTTTTTTTTCTTTTTCTTATAAATTGAATTTATTTTTAAATATTTTATGGTTTTTAAACAATATCTTATTTATTTTTGAGAGAATGCAAGCAGGGTCAGAGAGAGAGGAATAGCATATCTGAAGTGGGCGTGATGCCTACAGCAGTGAGCCCAATGTAGGGCTTGAACCCACGAACTGCGAGATCAGGACCTGAGCCAAAGTTGGATGGTCAACCAACTGAGCCACCTAGAAGCCCCTATTTTTTTCACATATAGTGCTATATTAGTTTCAGATGGACAACATACTAATTCAGCAATCCCTTACAATACCCAGTACTCATGGCCACAAGGGCACTCCTTAATCCCCATCACATATTTCACTCACTACATCTGCACCCCCCACCCCCCAACACTGGTAACCATCAGTTTGTTATCTATAATTAAGTGTATGTTTCTTGATTTGTCTGTTACTCTTTTTCCCCAACTTTTGATCATTTGTTTAGTTTCTTAAATTTCACCTATGAATGAAATCATATGGTATCTGTCTTTCTCTGACTGACTTCTTTTGCCTAGCATTATATTCTCTAGCTCCATTCATGCTGTTTCAGATGGCAAGATTTTATTATTTTACATGGCTGAGTGCTATTCCACTGTGTGTGGGTATTATACATAATATACCACATCATATAATTATGTGTGTATAATACCACATTATAATACCACATCATATATACATACTAAATCTTTATCCATTCATCATTTGATGGACGCGTGGCTGTTCCTTATCTTTGCTATTTTAGATAATGCTGCCAAAATTATCAGGGTTCTTGTATCTCTTTGAATTATCGTTTCTGTATTCTTTGGGCAAATACACAGTAGTGTGATTGCTGCAGTTGTATTTTTCACGTTCTGAGGAACCTACTATGTTTTCCACAGTGACTGCACCAGTTTGCATTCCTATCAACAGTGCAAAAGTTCTTTTTCCATATCCTCATCAACACCTGTTGTTCATTGTGTTGCTGAGTTTAGCTATTCCAACAAGTGTGAGGTGGTATCTCATTGTCCTTTTGACTTGCAATTTCCTGATGGTAAGTGATGATAAACATGTTTTCACGTGTCTGTTGGCCATCTGCATGTCTTCATGGAGGAGTGTCTCTTCAGGTCTTCTGCCCATTATTTAATTGGCTAATTTCGTTTTTCAGTATTGAGTTTTGTAAGTTCTTTATATAGTGGATACTAATCCGTTACTGGATATGTCATTTGCAAATATCTTGTCCCGTTATGTAGGTTGCCGTTCATTTTTGTGGATTTTTTCCTTAGCTGTGCAGAAGCTTTTTATTTGGATGCAATCCCAATAGTTTATTTTTGCTTTTGTTTCCCTTGTCTCAGGAGATATACCTAGAAAACGTTTCTTTGGCTAATGTCAAACAATTACTGCCTGTGTTCTCTTCTAGGATTTTTATGGTATCAGGTTCAGCATTTATATCTCTAATCCATTTTGGATTTGTTTTCATGTGTTTTGTAAGAAAGTGGTCCAGTTTCGTTCTTTTCCATATTTCTGTCCAGGTTTCCAACACCATTTGCTGAAGAGAATACCTTTTTCCATTTTATATGCTTTCTTCCTCTGTCAAAGATTAATAGACCAGATAGGTGTGGGTTTATTTCTAGGTATTCTATTCTGTTCCATTGGTCTACGTTCCAATTTGTCCCATACCATGCAGTTTTGATAACTACAGCTTTGTAGTATAACTTGATATCTTGAGTTTGTGATGCCTCCAGTGTTTGTTTGTCTGTCTGTCTGTCTGTCTGTCTGTTTGTTTGTTTGTTTGTTTGTTTGTTTAAGATTGCTTTGCTCTTCAGGTTCTTTGGTGGTCCCATATAAATTTTAGGACTGTTTGTTCTAGTTCTGTGAGAAATGCCGTTGGTGTTTTCATTGGGGTTACATTAAATATGTAGATCGCTTTGGTAACATAGACATTTTAACATTATTTGCCCTTTCAATCCATGAGCATGGAATTATCCATTTCTTTTGTTGACTTCAGTTTCTTTCAACCTTATTTAATAGGTTTCAGAGTATGGGTTATTCACCTCTTTGTATAAGTTTACCCCTAGATATCTTATTTTTTTGACCCAATTATAAATGGATTGTTTTCTTAATTTGTCTTTCTGCGGCTTCATTATTAGTGTATAGAAATGCAACAGATTTCTTTATGTTGATTGTATCCTATGACTTTACTGAATTCGTTCTTCAGTTCTCACAGTTTTGTCCGTGGAATCTTTCAGGTTTTCTACAGTAGAGTATCATGTCCTCTATAAATCGAGAACATTTTTCTTCTTCTTTATTGATTCCATCGCCTTTTACTTCTTTTTGGTGTCTAATTGCTGTGGCTAGGAGTTCTAGTACTGTGCTGAATAAAAAAGTGGTGGGAGTGGATATCCTTGTCTTGTTCCTAAGCTTATGGGCAAAGCTTTCAGGTTTTCCCCATTAAAAAAGATTTTAGCTATGAGTTTTTCATAGATGGCCTTTATTATGTTGAGGTATTTTTCCTCTAAACCTAATTTGCGGAGGGTGTTTATCATGAATGGATGTTGTACTTCTTCAAATGCTTTTCCTGCAGCTATTGAAATGATAATGTGGTTCTTCTCCTTTATCTTATTGGTGTACTGTAACATGTCAATTGATTTGGGAATATTGGACTATACTTGTAAACTAGGAATAAATCTACCTCAATTGTGGTGAATACTTTTTTATAATGTATTATTAGAGTCAGTATGCAAGTATTTTCTTGAGGATGTTTGCATCTATGTTCATTAAACATATGGGCTTGTAGTTCTTTTTCTTAGTGGAGTAGTATTCTGATTTTGATATAAAGTTAATGCTGGTCTCATAGAATGAAGTTGGAATTCCTTTGAGAAGAACAGGGAGTAACATTTCTTTAAGTTTATAGTAGAATTAATCTGGTCCTGGACTTTTGTTTCTTCAGAGCTTTTGGCTTACTAATTCACATTTGAGATTCTATCTCACCGTCTCTGTGCCTCTCCTCTGTATTCTCCCTCTCTCTCTCTCGCTGTCTCTTTCTCTCTCTCTCTTTCAAAATAAATCACTTTTAAAAAGATAAGTTGAGACGTTTTAAAATCAAACACAATATCAGCAATTATGGCAATATTGTCAGATGGAATGAATTTGAGAAACTTTTAAATATTGACATCAAACTTGTCATCGAATTTTCAATAAATAAAAATTTAAGAGGTTTCTTTGCAAGATCGAATATCAAATCATATTTTGAAGGAGTTTTTTTAAAATCATATACTAAAGCATAACAATTTTGAGAATAAATGTTGGAAATAAAATTGTAAACAAAACAAAATACCTAATTTTCTGATTAAACAATTTGATCACACACTCACACCCACAAGACTCCTGAAGGAGTCCGAGTACTGATGCCCTTGTGTGAACTTCGCTGTTTCTGAAATGACCTCAGGTTACGGATGGGTGGCCCAGATTGCAAGCCAACAGAGGGGAGGGTCGCGGGGAGGTGGGGCTCTTAAAGGCCACGAACACACCATCCTCTCTCCCGTGTGCCCTCTGCCCTCTCATCATCAGCCGTGATGAGTTGGGTGATGCTCTTCCTCTGTGTCCACAGGCTTAAGCCGTGTGTCCAACACGCCACGTGAGACTTGTGAGAAGACTCCCAACTGCAAACACCAGCAGGTGCTCAGGGAGGTCGCCTGGTCCCAGGCAGCCTGTGTTCCTTTGCCTGAGTGCCAGGACAAAGGCTGCCTCGGCCACATAGGGAACGATGGACTTGTGCAGCCTTAGCATTCTGTGCAGAGGTCACGGGCAGGCCTGGAGCTTAGAAAGGACTGGGATGAGCCTCACCTGCGAAGAGGTGAGTGCTGGGGTACTCCTTACAGAGCAGATGGCTGCTTGCCAGAGATGTCTGTGCTAGGGATGGGGCAAAAGCTCCACCGTGCTAGCAGTGCAGTAGACAGAGTTCACCTTGTCCATCGCAGGCTCTTCTGTATCCCCAAGTAACACGGCCCCCAGCACAGCGTGCCTGAGACTGACATTCCGACACTAATATTCCTGTCTCCCAAGCTGCCCAAGCCCCCCAGGATCCCCACTGCACAGCTCTGCAGTACAAGAGCCTTCTCTTTATACTCTCCAAAGCGCACAGACAGTGGGCCACTTTCTGCCCACTGCGGTTTGGGTCGGGGCGGGTGGAGCCTGGTCAGAATCCTGACCACAATGTCCACAGCATCCTCCGTCGACATGCAACCGCTGAGACACTGAGAAAGGAAACCAGGTCCCCATTTACATGAGGCCAGGAGTCAACAAAGCCTGAGGCTAATCAGGATCGCCCGCACAGGGACTGAGAGGCTCATGCTGACACCACTTACATGCAAGGGGAACAGAGTTCTGGGACACACCTTGACATGTCCCCAGCCCAGCTGCAGCAACAGTGGTGATATTGTGCTGTGGGGAGAGGTGTTGCTGGCAAGGAACTGTCCCCTCAGAGAGCAGCTGGCAGGCTGCTCACCTGCCCATCCACACTCGGATCCCCACACACCACCCTGCTATGGCACACCTGGGAGACTCAAGTCACCTGAGGTCTAGGGTCCAAGCTCCTCCCTTTCCCTGGGCCTGGTGCACAGGAAGCAGAGAGGAGAGCCTCGAGGAAGAGCTGACTGGTGACGAAATATGGCACGTCTGCCAAGAGCAGAGATTATTGCTGGACAGCTCCCTCCAGGGAAATACCTACGCCCTCTGCACACCACGTAGCCTGACAGGTTGTGTTCCTTAGCTACTCTGTGCACAAAGCCTGGGCACAACCTTGTAGCCCCTCCGTATTTGCTACTGTAGGACCACAAGGGCAACTCAACACACACACACACACACACACACACACACACACACACACACACACACTCTCTCTCTCTCTCTCTCTCTCTCTCTCTCTCTCACACTCACACACTCACACACACGCAAGCACACTCACTGACAAGTGGTCCACTGGCCACTGGGCACAGGCTTTCTTCCCTTTTGCATCAATTTCCCTTTTGCATCCTGACTTGAAAAGGCACCAATTTCCCTTTTGCATCCTGACTTGAGCCCCCTGGTACAGCAATGATTGCACCCATCCCAGCGATTACCATCAGGACTCAGGAGGGAAGGGACTGCACTCTTGTATTCTGGCACCTGACCGTCCCACATAAGCACCTCATTCACAGAGACCCCTGTGTCTCTCCTTGTCTCTCCAGCGGCCTACACACCCACTCCCGCACACACAGAGACACACGCCTACACAATCGCATGAGCATATGCACGCTCACACTGCCGGCACCACCACGGATCTCAGGCCCAGTTTGCCACAGACGCCCACACACACTCGCAGGAACTCAGGCTGGATCTCTGCCCTCGCGTGTACTCTCCCCATGAAATCCCACTCATAAGTCTCACTGCTGCCCACAACCCACACCTCCCCCTCCCCATCACACATCTCCCATCCTGAGCCACTGTCTGAGGACAGGGCTCAGGGTCAAAGGAGCCCCGGGTATGGGAGGCAGCAGTAAGGTATACTGGCATCGACTGTGAGAAGTCTGCCTACTCCTGAGTTCTCCGGGGACACCGGGCCTTAGCTCTGATCCTGACTGGAGGCTTTGCTGACTGGATTCTATCTCACCAAGGACACGACACCCCTCTGGGAGCAAGGGTCCTGGCTGAAACCCCTCAAGTCCTGGCCACACTCTACCAGGACCCAATGGACCAATTTGGTCCCATTGTGCAATTCCCTTCCCTGCCTTTCGGATCTGGCCTATACAACAAGTCTCCAAATAACAGGTCTGTCTCTTCCTCCTCCTCCTTCCAGGCTCTGCCTGCCCAAGAAGGCAGGCCTCTGTGCACATGGCAACACCTGCCCCACACAAGTACTGCACCTCTCCTGCACACACAGAATCACACCGGCAGCAGCTAGGACAGTCACACTCAGGTCCCTCCCTTGTCGTCCCTCCTCAGGTCCCCATAAAACCACACACACACACACACACACACACACACACACACACACACACACACAAACAGAAGGGTTTTCAGCTTCCTGTATGTGTCCACATAAACATCGTGGAAACTCTTCAAGGCTGCCACATGTGATCACTTCCCCAATTCTCTCCGGGGCACGTAGAAGACAGGAGACTCATCCACCCATCTCTTCCAGTGCTAGTGGCATCCTCCATTTTTTTTGCATGGGCAAAGATAGAAGCTCTGCGCCATTCACGCCCACACAGATGCAGAGCCCCTGACGCATGTGGGCACACGCAGACACATTTGCGTACACGCACACACACGCACCCCCACGCAACAGACACCAAGAATGATACGGGATATTTGCAAATACATCCCAGATGGTGTCACTCTTGTGCCTCTCCCTTTTGCGATCCCCCTTGCTTTCTCACCCAAGGATTCATTTCCAACCCCCAATGGCCTTGGACCAGTTCTAAGAATGGCTGTTGGGTTGCGGGAGGACATGGCGTGGTGGGGCACATGGAAGGAAGTGCGAGATTCTCACCACAGTGGCGCCTGGGGACACGGCAGCTCCTGACCCAAAGACTGGCAGGCAAATCCAGACTGAAGGAGCAGGGGGAAGCCCGGGACAGGGCGGACATCCACGGGGAGCATTGTGGTGAAGCACTGCTCCTCCCGAGTTGCTCTCCAAAGCCCCAGCCCACAGCACAACTGCATTTGGTTTGCAGGCTTCGACCGTCTGTGTGTTTGCAGCTGAGTCTCTGCAGGTCCCCTGTCATCCTCCCACCCTCTCCCCATGCTACCTGTGTCCCTGTGTCGGCGGACCTTCCATTTGCAAGCCAATGTGTGGCCCACGTTCCCTTGCCCATACAACACGCAGGTCAACACACCGCATACTGGGGTTCTCACCGACACGTGAGCACGTCAGATCACTGTCTTCTGGTCCCTTCCTCCCTCAGGTAGTACTGCAGGGGATTGGGCCACAGGTCCTCGATGATGATCTGGAAGAGGACACAGGCCGGCGCCACATTGGGCATAGCCCACTCTCCTCTCTGGCCGGGGGCCACCCACATCCCCACTGCTGACGAAGGCCTCAGGGGCCCCACCTCAGCAATCCTGTTCGCCCCTGGGCAGCTGTGCTCACACAGCCAGTTGATCAAGTTAAGGAGCTCATAATCCCAGAACCACTGGACTGGAGTGGAATGCGATGCCCTGTAGCCTGCAGGAAGAGAGGATTTGAGGAGCAACCTGACGGCCTCCTCCCCACCCACCTCCCCCTCCCCCTCCCCCTCCCCCCTGCCCCTGATTCATGCTCCTCATCCCCCTGCCCCGCACCATCATGGGACCCACACCCTACCAGCAAAGCTAAGCTGATACTCCTTAATGATCACTGGGTTCTGGAAGTACGGGTTGGCCCCAAAGAAAAACATCACTCTGCATCGATACGTGGGATGACCTACTTCTCCCACCTGCCGTGAGCAATGGGACAGGAGGGGGCAAGTGTCCTCCCTCGGGGTCCTGAGCTACTTGCCTGGCTGTGAGGGTGAGCACCTTTGCCTCACCCTCTCCTGTCCAAATCCCACACCCGACGGGACGGCCCCTAGCCACAGCCTCCCCAGTCTGACCTCCAAGTCGACCACATAGCTGAGCACGTCTTTGTCCTGGGCACCGATCATGGCCGACAACTGGGGGTGATTCAGAATCTGTGCTGTGTCAAGGAGCTGTGCCTTCAGATGCTGTGGAAACAGACACAGCCCCCCTCCAACCCTCCCAGGCTAAGAGCAAGGGACTAGATCACGGCATGTGCAGAAAGACCAGGAAACACTAGTCCCCACACTCCTCAGCCTCTGCAGATGCATCAGACCCCATCGACACTGGGCAGTCCGTTGGCTTCCTGTACCTCCCACGCTGTCTGCACACAGCAGGGAGAGACTCCACTGCCTGCATGCCTCACAGTTCCTTCCTATATCTGACCTGTGTGGGCTGCCAGCAGCCCATCATAGCTTGTGATGTCGGCATGTGCTCTGACCCCTCCTCACGGCTGGGTTTCTTGGCATATTCCCATGAACACCTATGTTGTCACCAGCCTTCTGAGTCCAGATGGAATAACATGGCTTAAAGGAACCCGACTGCACACTTACGCTGCAAGCAGAGGGTGTGGGAGGGAGAAAGAGATCGAGAAGCATGGACGAGGAGGGCCGAGGAGGGAAAAGAAACAGACACAGTGACACAGCCAGTGCGGAGAGAAAGACAGGGGTGGGACCCAGCCTGAGCCTGAGGACAGAGAGGGAAGCAGGGGTGGAGATATCAGGAGAGAATCCTGTGTGTGTGTGTGTGTGTGTGTGTGTGTGTGTGTGTGTGTGTGTGTGTGTCAGGGTCTGTGGAGGCAGCGTGTACCCCGTTCGGAGTGGGTCTGAGTCGTCCTACTGTCTGGCAAAGGGGCGTGGCATTGTTCCACTAAAGGCCATGAGTGTGTGTCTGAAATGCTCTCTTTTGACGGAACTGCTAAGAAACCGTGCACAGCCTGTGAATGTGAAGGGGGGTATGTGGCCTGTGTAACTCTCCCATTTTGCAGGAAATATTTCCTTGGCTTATTTGCTCTGAGTGAAGGCTGCTTTGTGCTACCCTAGCTCTGGTAGCATGGGGACACATGACTCACGTCTGCAAATAATGTTTGAGAGCAGCCTGCAGGCCAACGTTGGTGGAGACCAAGAGGAAGCAGCTCCAAGTCCCCAAGTCCCCCCATGCCCAAAAACCGCCCCTGTGCAAGGCCTTACACTGGATCCCAAACCACACCAACCCAGGGCCAGGGACCATTCCCCAGCTCTCCTCTCTGGGGGCCATCGCCCTGAGGCACCCTGCTCTCAGTGCCCAGCCCTCCTGCACAACAGCCCCCGCCATCACCCACCAGCACAAGGAAGGATACCGCCTGGGCCCAGAAGCCAGGGATGTGCTTGATGATGACCCTTCTGTGATCCAGGTGAGAAAACCGCCTCCGAAGAATCCTGCGCTTCAGCCGCCATAAGGCCCTGGAATCCTGGGCATTCCCAGCGCTGATCTCCAGCTGAACATGCTCCAGCACTGCCAGCGGATCCTGGGCTGAGGCAGGACGCAGCGCTGGCTCTTGCTGCTGCAGCTCCTGTGAGAGCTGGGGCCCCTCCTCCGCCTCTGCATCTGCCTTGCGCTTCTCCTCTTGCTCCTGAATCTCCTCCTGCTGCTGTCTCTCAACTTCCACCTCCTCCTCCTCGTGCATGTCCTCTGCTTCTGGCTTGGCTTCCTCAGAATTCTCCTCTCCAGCCACCTCATCCTTGGTCGCCTCGCCGTCCTCTTCCTCCTCCCCGATCACCACCTCAGCCGCCACCATTCCGTCATCCAATATCAGCACCAATTCCTCCGCTGGGCTTGCCACCTGTATCGCACATCCGGCCTGGGCTTCCTGCACAGGATGGGCGCTTGCCACCCCTGAACCTAGGGACTGCGGCCAGCCCACGCCCTCCAGCACCCCTGCATTCCCGCGGGGCCGGGACTCTCCACCTTTCGCATCCGGGACGATCAGGGCTCAGGGTCGGCGGGAATCTCTGCTTTGTCCGGACCGCGACACGCTGGCCTTGACGCTCGGCCCAGGCCCCAGTGAAGCTAGGGCAGCCTCAGAACAAGGACAGGAAATGGCAGCAGGTGGGGGGAGCCTTGGCCGCAAGACCATTAGCTCCCTGAAGCCTCCTGTCGCAGCCCGCCAAAGTTGAGCGCAGGCGCACAGGCTCTGGGATTTGAGGACTCCGCATTGGCTGTGGCTGCCGTGGAGGAGGGACCGAGACAGAGGCAGTGAAGAGTGTGCGCATGCGGCCTGGGGGCGAAGTGGTTCCAGGGCAGGTCAGGCCAGCTGGCCAGGTTCGGGGAGCAATTAGTTGCAAGACAGCAAGACAGGGTGCTGGCCGCCAGCAAGCGCGCGCCAATGGCCGGTCCAGGCTCTGGAGCGAGTGCCAAGGTGTCAGCGTGGCCCCCGTTTGCCGCATGTCCTCTTCAGCGCTGTCACCTTCCAGGCCTGACTTGCGAGGTCCCCGGTATCGCACAGTCTGTGCTCGCTTGTACACCCTTTCCCCAGATGCCTCACTACGGTCACCAGAGCATTCAGCACAGGAACGTCCACGCCGTGAGCCACTCCCTGGTCCGTCCCCTGCCCCTTCTTCATGAAGCTGGGGCAAGGCCTGGAGAAGTCCTTAGTGTCACGCCTACCGGGGCCACACGGCCGTCCGCACGGTATCTCCTCCTTGGCCGTCAGGCTGAGTGCGGCGGTAAGGTGGGTGCCCACCCAGAACCAGTGACACCCACCCTAGACCCACCCCACCGCCATGTCCTTGCAAGAAAACAGCTCAGTAGACCTCACTGCACTGCAATTCAGAGCAAAGAACAACCCCCAGAGCCCCATCTGCCACTGGTGCCCTACTGATCTCCGTACAGAGCGCCAGGGAGATGGGGTAGTAGGATTTAGCAGCTTGCTCCGGTCCTGAAATCTAACCTTCCACTAAAAGGAGGACGACTCCAACCACACAGGGCACGTAGGGGCCCTTCACCGAGAATTGCAAACTTGTCTGTGTCTGTCTCTGAGAAAGCCCTGTGCCTGCTTTCACTAGTACACACGAAAGCAGATGAGTTCCCTTCACATTTCCCAGGCACCAACAAGAATTCTGAAGAAGCAGGCACCCAGACACAGAAGGTCCACTGAGAGAGACAGCGAGAAAGAGACACACAGAGAGACAGAGCTATAGAGGGAGAGAGAGAGAAACATGCAAGCAGATGAAGGAAGGATGAGTGGAGGGGAAGACCGGCCTGGAGAGGGAGAGTCCCAGGGAGATTGGCGGGAGAGACAGGGATGAGGAGCAAGACAAGAAGAGACAGAGGGGCACCTATTACAAGGAAGACAGGCGGAGACAGGGGGAGGCATTAGTGATGGAGAGGAGGGAGACGAAGACAAAGAGAGCTGGAAGGAAAGTGGGAGGGAGGGACAGGAAGAAGACAAGGGAGGGGGAGGCAAGGAGAGGGTAGGAGGAAGGAGAGCAGTGGGCAGCCGAGGCGGAGACAGGTGAGCTGACTCTGAAGACAGGGTAACTACAGTGTGCAGTTTCACCTGGTGAAATTCACCTGTGCGATTTGCACAGAGACGAATGCTGTACAGTGGTCAGCCCTCAGCACAAAAGGCACTGCTCCCACCTGGACCTTAAGGGCAGTCTGAAACGATCCCTGAACTAGAAGGAAGCTACAACGAGGTCATTCGGGGTGAGGAAGAGGGCACCGCAGGGAAGAAAACAAGGACCCGATCCCCACAGGGCTGCTGGAAGCCCTGTACTTACCAGCAGGAGACAGGAAACGGGACTGCCAGAAAGAGACAGCAGAGATTTAGGCACAGCACGTGCAGGAAGAAATCACGTTCCAAAGCTCAGCAAATTCAAGCAAAAGCAGAGGCTGCACATCCATGAAAGTCATTTCTTTCTGAGTGGAACCAACGAGGTTCTCACAGATAATGTGAGATAATGTTCTCACAAGAAATGTGCTCAACTCTGAGGCCCCTCGCCTCGGGCAAGCTTCTCATCCAAAGCGACTCATCTCAGAGAAAGGGTGCACCATGAGCAAAAGAGCCAAGGTCTCCTTCGGATCCCCGGATGCAGACAGGTGATCCGCCCAGTAATTTCAAGCCAACGTATGGTTATAAAGGTTACATTCCACCACAGTGATGGAGGAAACTCGCACCCGAGGGGAGGACAATGAGTGAGAACCACATCCCAGGCTGTAAGCTAAGGACAGACCATCAAGCTGTATTGAAAGGTCAGGAGACCGCGACTCAAATGTCTGTACAGACACAGAGCGTCTGCAGTAGCACGAGGGCTGGATAGTTGTAAGCAGGTAGCAGGATTTCTAAGTCTGGGCTGCCTGTATGATACGAAAGGCTAACACGTGCAAGCAGAGCTATGCCCATGTGATGCGGATCAGCCTCCTGAGGCGGTACTTTGTACCCTGTGGAGGACCTGGGAGACGCATGCAGGCGGGCTCCTTGTGCACCTCTGCCACCAGGCACACATGTGGGAAACGTAGGGCCAAAGGGTTCGCCGCCGGGCTTAGTGTGGCTCACCCTTCCACGGGTGCATTGAGCATCAGTGCAGAAAGCACTGGGCTCACTGAAAGAACCCAGCCCCTGACAGAAGCACAGTGGTGGTGAGCCCTGCCTGATGGATTCCTGAGGAGACTAAAGGAGTTAAAGGCATGCAGTCCACCAGAGAGTAGAGTGGTGCTAATCAGGGGAGGGTGCGATGAGGAGGTGTCGGGCCTCGGGTGTGAAGATGCAGTCATGGCATGTGCATGAGTTCTGGAGATCTAACTTGCACAGGGCAGCCGTAAGCAATGCTTCACCGCCTCGTCAGATTTCTCAGAGGCAAGTGCTCTCACCACAAACAAAGAGGGGTTGCTGAGATGTGTCCCGGTGAAGGTGGCTGGACGGAGCGCTTGCACGTGAAGGATACGGGCACATCCGTCACTGCCCGTTGTGTCCCTCAGTCACGCACTAGTCCTGGTGGACTAAGCTGAGCTCAGAACCCAGCAGTCAAAGGTGTCAGCCTCGTTCCCGCAAACATGAATCAGACTCCCAGGTAGGATGTAATGGACAAATTAGGGACCAGAACACACAGGAGGCACACGGAAACGAGACACACACTGGCAGGGGGAAGTCTCTCCCAGCCAGGAACATGCCACATGGCAAAAGAGTAAGTGGGAAAACGTTGCTGGACCGCTTTTCACAATTTACGCCTGCATCTGCAATGTGCAAGCCAGTGATGTTTGAGCCCCTCGGGTGCAAAGGGTTTGAAAACAGAAGGACAGAAATTAGAGGTGTGACTTAATGCTCAAAGCAAGGCAGCTGCATTTGGGGACATTAACTGACTGGAAGTGAGTGCATGGCCAATCCTCTGAAGAAGGTCCTACTGGCACGGAATGATTTCTGGATCCTGGAACATATAACAGAACATGCAGAATCCCCTCCACCTGACAGCAGGACAGCAATTGGATCTGTCAGTGGAAGAAAGGGGTTGAATGCAGAGGGAAACACACTCAAGCGCAGAAGCATACACCAAAGACAAGACAGGCCACCAGAGCCACAGCTGACCCAACACACAGGTGTGCAGAGACGAAGGCGGTTACACGGGTACAGCTGTGCCCACTTAGGCGAGGCAAGGAGGCATCACCAGAGAGGTGTCGGCACAGGCAAAGCCAGGAAAAGACACAAACACGCCAGGGCTCACTCAGGGAGACAGAGGAGCACAGGCAATGCAAGACATTTCCTGCACACAGAGAACAACATGACGATCCCGACAGACCAATGAGAGACACGTGTGGTTCAGAGACATGGAAGTCAGAAGGCTCCTGAATTGCTGAGGGTGTCCTCTCTCGAGGGACAGCACTCTGGAGCCCACACACGCTGGTGTTGGGGTGGAAGAGGCCGCTGGGCAGCAGATACAGTTGTGCAGGGGGTTTAGCAGCTCCTGGACCCTAGGGCTGCAGGGTAAGGGGACTTTATTTGTTTCCCTATAGCTCAAGATGGAAGTACATAGTCAGATAGTTTTACTCTAGAGCGTGTGTTCTCAACCGTGATGATCACAACTGACAAACACCAGAGAGAGCAGAAACAATGGTGGAGCCCAGTGGAAGGCCCTGGGCTCAATCCCTCCTTGGCCTTAAAAGGTAGGCAGTATCTGCCTGCACTTGTCCACAGATGGGCCATTGGTAGCATAGGCATAAAAATGTCTTGGCATCATTACTTAACCTGTGAACAAGTGGCAGTATGGTCCTGGTTGCAGAGAAAGAAATTTTGCCTACTACCAGGAAGCGATGTGTGAGAGGCAGTCTTACAAACTGTAAATTAGTTAGGCTGTACCTGGCAGCACCTTAACCTGGAAATACAAAATTCCATTATAAACAACCGATGCGTTTCCCCCCAAGAGTAAAAAAAAAAAAAAAAAAAAAAAAAAAAAAAAAAAAAAAAAAAAAAAAAAAAAAGCCCAGGAGGCAAGCTTACCCCATACCTGCAAGGAGGATGGCTTCCCACATGCTTTATTTAAGAAGTATCTATTATGTGGATCAAAGGAAACTATAACTTTCTTAGGTAGGATTTATGTGTCAAAGTGTTCATTTTTGCCGACGCTCCAACACAGTCATCTGCAGAATCACTTTAAATCTCATCTCACTGCCTCCCCCAGTTTTATTACAAATGGAGAAGATATTTTTTTATGTAAGTCAATCTATGAAGTCCTAGGAGAAAACATGGGGGAATTATTCTTATAATACAGAATGACAATGATCGTTCTAAAATAGGGGTGGATATTAAGCTCAGATGTAACGATAGTAGAGAAGGATCATTTATATATATATATATATATATATATATATATATATATATATATATATATATATATATAAGAAAAAATAAAGCCAAAAAAAAAAAAAAAAGGAAAAAGAAAAAATAAAGTGAGGTGCCTGGGTGGCTTGGTAGGTTAAGCGTCCAAATTCGACTCAGGTCACGATCTCATGGTTTGTGGGTTTGAGCCCTGCATCTAGCTCTTTGCTGACAGCTCAGAGTCTGGAGGCTGTTTCAGATTCTGTGTCTCCCCCTCTCTCTTCTCCTTCCCTGCTCGCACTCTCTCTCTCTCTCAAAAAGTAAATAAACATTAAATTTAAAAAAAATTAAAAAAAAGAAAATAAAGGCAAATGAAAATTAGTGGAAATATTTGCACCACCAATAGAAACACAGAAGACAAATTCCCATAATGCTTGTATTGCTTTTTTTTAAGCCACACTGTAAAACAAAACAAAAATCCAATAGAAGGAATAGAGGAAAGAAAAAGGAAGTTCACCAGAAAACAAGCATAAATGACTTTTACAAAATGTCTAGATGTACAACCACAATTTTAGAAAGCAATTGCAAATAAAAATGAAATACTACTACTCATCTATTGGACACAAACTTTGGTAATGCACACTATAGATAAGGGAAGAGGAAAAAGGCATTTCAGAAATGCAATTGGCTAACTGGTACGTCTTGTTTGGAAGACAGTTAAACATGATAATGGTAAAAATAACAGTAATAACATTCATTGAGTGTTTGGCATGTTGGACAGACACTGACCTCTTTCACATATTTTAATTTAATTATTCCTCATAACAACCAAATGGAGTGCTTTATATTACTACCCCTCTGAGAAATCAGAGGCACAAGAAGATTAAGTCATGTGTTGTGAATGGAGTAGCTGAATTCAAAGTCAGTATTAAAAATTCAGTTCAAAATACCAAACTTGACAAAACCCATAAAAATTCAAACTATTTATAGCTGTTATCTATATACCTTCATGAGGGTTAGGTTTTTCCCTACAACACAGAACAAGGAAGAACTATGATTTCAATAGGGTAAAAGTGGATTTCTCTCCCAAATAAGTGAGATTTGGAGGTATACAGCTCAAGTCTGATTGGGCAGCTATATTCTATGAAGTGCAAAGAAATCTAGTTCCTACCAGCTCTTGCTGGAAGAATCTCAGTTCACTTTCCATCCAAATGGTTTGGCCCTGGAGTTCAGGATCCAAGGCAGCATGTGAATGACATCAAAGAAAAAATAAAGGTCACAAGGCACACAGCTGTCTCAACTTTCTCAGAAAAGCTGCCACATGACACTTCCTCTTATATTGCTTTGGCTGCAAGGGAAGCTGGGGTATGTAGTCCTAATTCCGAGTGCCCGTAGGCACAGCTAAGCGCTGGTAATAACCAGCAAAGGAAGGAGGTGGAGGAATGGATGTGGAAGAGGTTCTTTCTGTCCTACTGATACCACAATTCCAGTTCTAGGAAATTTCCCAAGATTTTTACATTACAAATCATCCTTGATTTGGGATGGAGTCACCTCTAGATAAAACCATTGTGAGTTGAAATTATGCTAAGTCAAAAATGCATTTAACACACATAATGTGCTGAATATCATAGTTTAGTCTAGCCTCTATTATGTGTGTTCAGAACAGTTGCATTAGCTGAAACTATGAGACATCATCTAACACACAGCCTATGTTACATTAAAGTTTAACTGTCTCATGTATTTCAGTGAATACTGTGTTGAAAGCATAAACACAACGGTTGTGTGAGTACAGAATGGCTGTAAGCATATAGATTGTTCACCACCATGATCATGTGGTGGACTGGGAGCTGTGGCTGGTTGCTCTGCCAGGCATCACAGGAGAGGGTCGTATCGCGTCTCATTAGCAGTGGGAGAGGTCAAAAATTTAAACTTGAAGTACATTTTATCTTTTAAAACGTTTAATGTTTATTCAAGTTTTGGAGACAAAGAGAGACAGAAAGAGTGCGAGCAGGGGAGGGGCAGAGAGACAGAGAGAGACACAGAATCTCAAGTCAGCCCCAGGATGCAAGTTGTCAGCATAGCCTGAGGCAGGCTTGAACTCATGAACCGTGAGATCTTGACATGAACTAAAGTCAGATGCTTACACCACTGAGCCAGCCAGGTGCTCTTCAAAGTACAATTTGTAAACAATGCTATCATTTTCACACCCTTGTGAAGTCCAATAACTATAAGTCAAACAATATTAAGCCAGCGACTGCTAATCCTCCATTCATCCTTGCAGATATATTTTTGATCATCCTATGCCTGCCAGTAAGCTGACCTCCATGGACTGCATCATTTAGGCTTTCTTGTCCTCTGGCTTCCATCCATAGTTGGCAGGTATACTAATAGGTAGCCAGAGAGCAAAAGAAAAGCAGTCATTATATGTACTGTGAACTCTGGAATTTTGGCAGTGGCTTATTCCTCAGTCTATGGCCACATCTCCTGTTAGCTGGCTTCTCTCCCAGCTGTGGGCTCATTGGCTTCTAGTAACACTTGTCCTTTCCGTGTCCCTTGGTGCCTGGGAGAGGTGAAGTCTTCTCTTGCTAGTCCCCAAGAACTCGACCACTTAGTTCTGAGCCCGTTTATCTCGCCAGCACCTGTGTTCACAGTTCCTCCATTAAACTCTTTCCAGGTAAGATTTTAGAGGCACCACCCACACTCTGCTGGACTCTGGCAGGCAAACATATGTACAAGGACTTTCACTGCAGCGTATATAGTCTATAGTCGTAGACTAGAAACAAATTAAATACACATAAACAGGGGACAGATTAAATACCTCCAATGCAGCCAGGGTAGGAATACCATGAAGTATATTTAAAAAATAATGTCCCATTGGACCAGACACTTTAATTTTTAAGAGGGCAAATGGCATGTCATACCTTTTAACAATCACAAAAATCATGTATCTATAAAATGGAGAGCTGTAGATAATATTGGTACCAGCTATATATACATATTTTTTTTCATGTGAGGTAGGCATATACCATAATATGCATATTATATACTTTGAGATTCTGGAAAAAAAAACCTACAAACTGTTAAAGGTGGTCTTCTTCTGGGGAAGGATAATGGAGGCCTAGAGAAGACATAGATTTACTTTCATTGAATAACTTTTTTTGCTACTATATGAATTTTTACCATGTGTACATTACCTTTAAAAAGCTCGTTAAAGAAAAAAAAAGTTTTCCTTAGGATACGTATAGGGAAGTTTATGAATATGACAATAACATTCCTCTGATATTTCAATATTGCAATTTGGATCCCAACTTCCTCCCCTCCCTACTCTGCCCACCCTTTATCCTCTCCCTCCATACAGGGTCACTAAACCCTCTTTTCTCATACAGGACAGCACTTCCGGGACTACTGTGGTCCTTACTGCGCGTTCCCCGTGTTGTCACGGCTCTCACTGCACTTGAGTTTCACCATGATCCAGAATCTTCTTACATCTTATAGTTCTTATAGCTAAGCTTTCAAGGCTTGGCCTCTTAGGAAATTAAATTACCTTTAATATTTCTTCAAAAAAATCTTAGTCTCTCAGCTTACAACTCTTAGAATATGGTAAATTCTCCCATGATTGGTTAAAGGACCCTCCAGTTGAATTCAAATGCTCTAGTGTAACTCTGGGTTGAATTCCTAGGAACGAAAGTCTTTATTGAGCCCTTTGTCTTCAGACCCATTCCTTCCTTTATTTGTCAATTGAGCATCAATTTATTGAGTGTCTACTTTATTCCCAAACTGTAGGAGGTGCTAGAAATTAATGAATGGATAGTCCCGGTCCTCAGAAATATTAAGTCCTATGTTGGAGACATGAAAGTGTAAGAGGTGTTGGGGCACCTGGGTGGCTCAGTTGTTTAAGTGGCCGACTTCAGCTTGGGCCAATATCTCACAGCTTGTGAGTTCAAGATCCATGTGGCACTCTGTGCTGACAGCTCAGAGCTGGAGGCTGCTTGGGATTCTGCATGTCCTTGTCTCTCTGCCTCTCACCCACTGATGCTCTGTCTCTCTCTCTCCTCCAAAAATAAATAAATAAATAAATAAATAAATAAATAAATAAATAAACTTTAGGAAAAAAATTAAGTGTAAGAGGTGTCAATTGAAGTGTGTGTAGAGATTAGAGTCGGGGCATAGAAAGAGAGTGTTGGATCAGGATAAGTAACTAGAGCAACTTTCTAAGAGTATGAGTGATGGTGGGTAGTAATACAAGGTGAGTAGGGGTGCCCTAGGAAGACTCGTGAAAGGGACGTCATGTAAAGCATTAGAAACAATGTAACTTGAAGCAGGAAAGCAGGACACTTGAAGTAATGTATGACTGTTGATAGAAGATAAAATGGTGAGTTAAGCTGTCAGAGGTCATCGGTGTCACCATCACCCTGGAAAGAATCAAAAGGGAAGGGGAAAGGGATGAATTAAGAGTGTCTACTACATCAGCAGACACATTAAAGATGCTCAACATCACTAATCAGAGAAACCTGAATCAAAACCACAATGACACACCAATTCACACCTGACAGAATGCCTAGTAGCAGCAAGGCAAGAAATAACAAGTATTGGTGAGAAGGTAAGAGAAAAAGCAACACCAATGCACCCTTGGTGGGGATGTAAATAGGTGCAGCCACTCTAGGGAACAGAATGCAGGTTCCTCAAGAAATTAAATCAGAAATTCTACATCATCCAATAATTCCACTACTGGGTATTTACCCAAAGAAAAGGGAAACCCCAATTTGAAAAGATGCATGCACCTCTGTGTTTATTAAAGCATTATTGATGATAGCCCAGCTATGGAAGCAGCCCCAGTGCCTGTCAACAGATGAATACATAAAGAAATGTAGTGTCCATAGAATGGAATATAATTTCATTGTAAAAAAAAAAAAGGAATAAAACGTTGCCATTTGCAACAACATGTGTGAACCTAGAGGGTATTATGCTACGTGGGATTATCCCGATAAAAGGAAATACCATATAATTTCACTTTTATGTAGAAGCTAAAAAACAAAACAAAGAAAGAAACAGACAGATTCTTCAATACAGAGAACAAACTTGTGGTTCCAAGAAGAGAAGTGGGTGGGGTGTGTAAGATAGGGAAAGGCGACTAAGAGTTACAAACTTCCTGTCATAAAGTACATAACTTACAGAGATGAAAAGTACAGCACAGGAAATATAGTTGATATTATAACAACATGATATGGTGAAAAATGGTGATTACACTTACCATGGTGAGCACTGAATAATGTATAGAATTATGAAATCACTATTTTACACACCTGAAACTAAAATAACACTGTATGTAATCTATACTTCAATAATAGAATTTTAAAAATGAAAAAAAAAGAGCATCAATTACCCTTGTTATCTGGGAAATTAAAAAAAAAAAAGAGAATAGGTTAGATATTTGATAGTTATTTTAGCCTGCATTAAAATATGTACCAATTAAGATGCTGCATCAAAACATACCCATGGTGATGGGGAAGACTTCTAGGTATAAAACAACAGGGCATATTAAGGAATTTGCTGATAGTTGATCATGCGGGAGTCTAAGGGCATGAGCAATTGGCCCAGGACCAGTAAGGATGCAAAGGTGGGGGCAGGGTGTGGATGGGAAAGGTGTTTTCTATCATGCTGGAGTGTGGGGGAACCACAGCTTGGAAGGCAGTGATGTAATAACTTTTGCATGTTCCAAAGTCCACTCTAAGGGGAGTAGAGATATGAGCTCCATCATGAGGCTCCACTGATGCCAAGCAAAGATACAGAAGGGTGCGGCATAGAGGAAATGTGGTTGCCATAGTATCCACAGAAGTGAGTTACTAATTGAATCATACTGGTGAGGGAAGGAGAGGAATTACACTAGGATAAAGAATAAAAAATGCAGAAGGAAATTGTGGGAAAATGTGATCGTTTGAGGTTCTTTGTGAGATGACCTCTTTACAAAGTGTAGGACCCAGTCAAGAATCGGAATGACTCAATTTCCTATTTTTACTTATACCCCCTCCCTATATTCAGTGTGATTTTTCTCTACTGTGTAATGCCTGAACCTCTTGTGTCCTTCCTACTCCAACCTTGCCTAATTAATACCTACTCACTCTTTAAGGATTAGTTCAAGATAGCACGCCACCTGAAAAGTCCCTTGCAACACTTCATCTCCTTCCCCTGAAGGCTGAGTTACATGGATTTTCCCTTCACACTCTCCTAATGCTCCATGCATCTTGGGATCATTACACCATAATATCTGTCTCCCCTACATGATTGTAAGCTCCTTGTGATTGTAAGCGCCTTGTGAGTAGGGTCTGCCTCCTCATCTCTAATGTCCCAAGCATATAGCACAGTGCTTCGTAGGACTCAGTTGGCTCTCAGTGACTGCCGAATGAATTAATGAATGTAGAGTGGGAATAGGAACATTTTGTCTCTCATACTGGGGTGGGGGTTGAACGTTGTGTTCAAAGGTGTGATTATGAGGTCTGAGTGAGAGTTTGAAGGTGTCTACAATCTAAGTTCTATCTATGAAATATGAGTTATTTCCCAGGGAAAGGTGAAAAAGATAGGTTGAGGGAAATGATGGAGGTATGGAATAGCTGCTGTGGGGAGAAGACCGCTTAAGATTGGCAAGAAGCTCTGGGGGTAGGTTGCCATCAGCAACCATAAAATCATAGTGAGTGACCCTAGTGACTGTGAGTCCCTGTAACAGTTCACTGGGCTGAGTGAGACAGAGGATGGGCTGACAGAGTGGAGGACTCATCCAAGCTTCAAGGCCACCTAAGCCGATGCAGCAGAGGACTAGGAGGTTCCAACACAAAGTGACATACTGAGGTGTATACACTGCATTAGGAAGGGAAGTGGAGCCACAAGGGATGATATACAGGGAAATGAGAGGGAGGAAGTAGGGACCACAAGTCTCTATCAGGCTGAAGAAGAGAAGTTGTGAAGTCAAGTAGTGAGACACCTGGTTAGGGGAGGTTATCTTCTGAGATATTGGCACGTTAAGTTTGACATTCTAGCAGGAGACATCTGGATGATCATAGAGCTCAGAGTACCATCACGGAAGTTAGCTACTGGAGGAAACTGACTCTTAAGGTTGTGGGAGCCAGAGAATTTAAAGAACACTGAAGCTACATTGCTAGAGCAATTTTACCAGGATTCTGAAATTGCCCACAACAGAGGCGGGAGCAACATGAGAAGAAAGAAGAGTAGGAAGGGATTCCAGAAATGTCCATGAAAAAAAGGGTGGCGCTCTGGGATTGAATAGATGGACTAAGGAGGTGAAGGCAGGAACTTCAGGGGAGTAGAAAGATCATGGCCTGGAGGTGGTAACAAGGGGCCTGTAGATCACTATCCAGCCTCTCCCTTAACCCTGAAGGAACTTTCTCTCTGCTGGAGCAATGTCTCCAACCTCTACAACCTAGACAGCATTTATCTTTGTTCCTCATTCTGGCATCTTGATTCTGCTTGCTGAGACGTCTCTTAAATGGAGTCCCCTGTCTGATTCTTTTTTTTTTTTTTTTTTTTTTTTTTTCTCATGGGCATCACTACACGTCCCAGAATGTTATGACATCGAAACGAATATGGCCTGTTTTTCATTCCTTCATGTGACCGATAGGACCAACTCTACTGGACGTAGACTGAGTTTCACTCCAAATGATGATGGACTCAACATGCTACTTTGCCCAAGAAATATACTTGTATCTCAGAAGATTCTGCCAGAAGTTACAGTGATATCCAACCAACCCAACAGAGCTGGCAATTAAGGCAGCCTGCTAAGAACACATCAAAATGCAATCATGTTTTCTAGTGTTGCATCTTTTAGCATGTAGGTAGGTAGTCCAAAGCCAAAGAAGTAAAATATTTTAAGTTAGGGAATGAAAGGAAGGTAAACTGCCATAAAGGTATTTTAAACTGTTGGGGAAAAGGAGTAGAATATGAGTGTCATAAACTCACAATCATTCATACAGGACATCATACATATATTCCAGGAATTTTAAGATAAGTAACATGCGGTTCATATAGTAGAGAAAGCTCCACTATTGCCACTCTCTTGATGATCTGCCAATACGTGGTCACCATGAAAGCTGCCTGACACCTACTAAAAAACCCAATGAATAACAGATGATAACGGAGCGCCCATGAAATACCATGGTAGACATGTGTGGGCAGAGGTTATGAAGCCCAGAACATGGTCCCTGCCCTTAAGAAACCTGAAACTTAAGGGAAAGTGAAGTGAAACCAGTAAGAGTTATAACCTGTGTTAAAATAACTGGTTGACTTCTAGTCAGCATCAAGAATCACACATGTGATTTCTGTGGAACTGTGAACATTGCCTCTGTGTTAGAAAGTTCTCTTGAGTTGTATAATGTTGCGAAAAACTGGCCTTTTCTGAGCCTGAGCAATTCCCACACTGGTGCATTGTGACACAAGCCTGTCAGATCAGTGGGCTCCTTGTATGCTGCTTCCTGCAGAATGAGCTGGCCGTTTTCTGTCTTCCACACCACCTGGCTTAGCAAATTGGATCATATTAGGGCTATTGTCTCAGAGACAATAAGAGGCATCTGTAACTGAAAGAGACCAGGATGATATCTTCCAAAGAGACTTTAAAGAGTAGAAAGGTCAACAAGACGAGTATAACTATAATCATTTTTTTAAACCCATCCTTCTCTTCCTCTGTTATACATGCTATCCTTTAGTAAAATATATAAAATCAACACATTTCTTTAATCTTGGCACAGAGTGTTGTGAGAAAGAGTATCTTACATTATGCAGCACATTTTTATGTACAAAATCCTTCTGCATATATGAACTCTTTTGGTCCTCAACGCAAACACTATAGAAGTAAGAATTGTTGACACAATTTACAGAAGTCCATTTGGGGTTTCGGCTCCATTCACTCCACCACTACAGGTGAGTAAACAGTTACCTTTCCCACTCTCATGAGCAGGAGTTCCCCTCCTTATAGATCAGACAAGTCTTGTTCTAAATGTCACCACTCTTTCTAGGCTCTGCCCTTCCTACCTGTCAATTCCTTCTGCTAATTCTCTCCATGCAATTCAATTCAATTCAATTCAATTCAATTCAATACATTCAATTCAATACATTCGATTCAATTCAACTCAATTCAATTCAACTCAATTCAATTCAATTCAATTGGCAATTAACAAAGGCTAACCACAAGTCAAACTGTATACTAGGAAGTGCAATGACCAAATTGACACCCTCAAGGAGTGGCCAAATTATCTAGGGAGACAGGGACGCAAATTATTACAATATGGCAAAAATTACAGTACAGGGTACTGCACATGGTACCACGAGAGTTCCAAGAAGGGACTAATTCACTCTGCCTGGTGGGATTAAGTAAGTAATGGTTGAGGCAAATTTGAAATATGAGTGATTAGGGTAGAGAGGGCTTCTCAGGCAGATGCAAACTTACCTATGCAAAGGTAAAGAAGTGGGGAACCTCAGGGAGTTCAATCTACTTCCTACGCATAGCAACATCCAATGTAATTGGAGAAAAGCAGCACAAAAGTTACTTGATGGCCACTGACCAAAGTGAGGTCAGAAGGCTACTTACTCACACCCCTAGACCTCTATTTCACAACTTCCTTCTCCGCAAACTTCCAACTGTTCCCAACGCTTCTTCACTCTGGTCTTATAACTTTGCCTATTACCGCACTGAGAAAACCAGGTCAGTGAAAAGAGAATTTGCAAAATCACCTATCGCATCTACCATTCCATCTACACCTATTCCCTTGTGCTCTGCTCTCACCAACATTAATATGAAGGATCTGTTCATTCCTCTCCGCGCCAATTATCTTTTGGACACTAGACTGAAGTCACTCTCGCCCTGTTAAGAACATTTCTGTCAGCAGTTCTCCCCCACTCTGCCATATCATCATTTCCATCAGCAATATGGAAATTACAAAAATGCTTTTATTTCTCAAATTTTAGAAAGAAAAACCAAAGCCCTCTCTTGACCCTGCTCCCTTCCCTTCCCACTGCTGCCTCATTTTTCTCCCACATTTTGTCACAATGCTCCTTGAAAGAATTGCCTTCCTCCCTGTCTACAGTCATTCTCCTCCAATTCTCTGTTGAATCCACTCCAATTCGGCTTTTCCCCGGTGCTACAGAAACGGTTCTCATCACAGGTCAATGACATCCACTTTGCAAAACACAGTGATTATTTATATTTTAGTAATTTTTAAAGTGTATGCATTCATTTTGAAAGAAAGGGAGAGTGAGCAGGGGAGGTTATGAGACAGATGGAGGCATAGAGAGAATCCTAAGCAGACTCCACACTGTCAGCATGGAGCCCCACCTGGGGCTTGGACCCACAAACCAAAAGATCATGACCTGAGGTGAAACCAAGAGTCAGACACTTAACCAAGTGACCCCCCCATGTGACCCTGATGATCATTTATTTGACCTCATCCTATTTGACTTGCCATCAGCACTTGACCAATTTGATACCTCCTTCCTTGAAACACATTCCTTACCAGGCTTCCTGGACTCGAGACCCTCCTCATGTCTCGCCTACTCCTTCAGTGGCCACTGTGTCTAGTTTCCTTCGCTAGTTTTTCCACATCTTGCAGTACTTTAAGTGTTAGAAACCCCAGAGCTCAGTCCTTGCATGTCTTCTCTCTCATCCATTCTCACTCCCTAGCTGATCTCATGTGATCTCATACTAAGTAATCCAGACTAGAGTCCACAGGAAACTTCTTAGTTTAAACTCCAGATGCCTATATCTAACTGCATTCACAAAAATGCAGCTTGGATGTCTGATAAGCATCTCAAACTCACAATGTTAAAAAAAGCAAGTCCTGATGTTTCCCCTAAAACCCATGATCTCTAACAGACAACTTAAAACTACCACCAACCTGTGGTCCAGCCCAAAACAAACAAACAAAAACAAAAACAAAAACAAAAACAAAAACAAAAACAAACTTGGTATCATCTTTTATATCTGTTTTTCTCATACCTTATATTCAAACCACAAGCAATCCTACTTGATCCACATTTTAATATACACACGATCATAATTTTCTCTCTATGTGCCCTTCTTGCATCCTTATTCAAGCTACAGTTATTTCAAGATTAGTATGGTAACCTCCTTATTGTGTTGTTGTTGTTGCTTGTATGCTTGCTTCCCACTCCATCCTGCTCCCCAGACAGTAGTCAGTATGATTTGTTTAACATATAAATTAGGGTCACCTGGGTAGCTCGGGTGGTTAGCCATCTGACTGTTGATTTTGGCTCAGGTCATGATCCAGAAATCATGAGCTCATGGGGTCAGAACATGCATTAGGATCTGTGCTAGGCATGAATTAGGCATGAAGTCTGTTTGAGATTCCCTCTCTCACTCTCACTCTCTCTCTCTCTGTCTCTCTGTCTCTCTATCCCCCTGTGGGCACTCTCATAAATAAATAAATAAATAAATAAATAAATAAATAAATAAATAAATAAATAAGTAAGTAAATAAGTAAATAAGTAAATAAATAAATAAATAAAACTAAAATATTAACTTGGTCAGACTACTCAACTGACTTCCCATCTCATTGAAAATAAAAGTCAAAATCCTTATAATGACTTTCACATTCTTCGTGATATGCACCCCACACATACTCTCCCTGACTGAATAAATAATTGAGTAAATGAGTGAATGGTTGGTAGAGAAGAGGAACATAGGATGAGATTAACCTTATAGAATTAAACAGATGATGAGCAACCTTCTAACTAAGCCAAGAAGTGTCTTCAGGTTTATTTGAATACAATGGGTAGTCATCAAAGTTATTCGGGCACAATAACTATCTCCTGTAAACTGTTTCTAGGATCCAATTCATATGTCACCTTCGACACCAATCCTCACTCTTTACCAACCTCCCATTCCCACAAGAAATCCATCCAAAGGAAACTTTGCTACTCCTTTAATGTGTCACATTTTCAAACTTCCGTGTCTTCCTCTTTTATTTATTTATTTATTTATTTATTTATTTATTTATTTATTTATTTATTTCCCTGCCTGGAATGCCCTTCCTTACTCTGTCGATTTGAAATATGCCTTCTCTAGAAGACTCACTTCAAGTGACTCTCATTTTTGTAAAGCACTCCCTGGGTGCCCCAGAGACTCATGTGTTTTCTTCTTTGCAATTCCAGGGTACATTTATCCACCTCCATTACAGATGTTATCAACTCAGTATAGTTAATTTCTTTGCACAGTGGCAAATCCCTGGATAACAAGGTCCATTATTAGTTCTAGATAAGACCTCTGTTCTTTGTATACAGTGCCTACAACCTAGTACGTGCTCAAGGCATGCTTGATGAATGGAAATGAGGCAGGAAAATAGAATGAAAATTAGTAGAGGGAATATAAAAGAGAAACCAGGAGAGTCAAATGTTATCAAAAAGAAAAGAAGAGGTATTTTCAAGAAGTAAGGAGTGGTCCGTTCTTTAGAGTTTTGTGTTTTGCTTTACTTGAGTTCGAAATAAGCTACAGGTATCGTTGCATTTAACTAGTAGGAGATACGTGGAAGTACAATCGTCAAATTTCAGTAGCATATGGCAGAAATTACCTTCTATCCAAGCAGTGACTTAATATGAGGAATTGTGTGTTCAAAACATCAGGAGAAGTGTTAGTTAAGTGGGGTGTACACTGCACTCCCAGAATCCAAAGACAGCACTGCAGAATTGTCTTGCCAGAATAACCCCAGCAGACTCACTGGTCTGTCCAGGCAGACTCACTGGTGTTCTGGGCCTAGGGTATCACTAGGGAAGAGTCAAGTGTCAGTAGGTGGGGTACTTATCTGGAGAAATCTACTTCTGAGATTATTTGGGTTTTGGACAATTAAGTTCCTTGCAGTTATACAACTGAGGTCTTTATTTTCAGATTGTGGGATGGCCAGCCAGAGAAAACTCTGCTTTGCATGGGTGTATGGTGCATGGGTTCATGATGATACTAGGTTGGTCCAGAAAATCTCTCTCTATAATACAACACGACTACAGAAAAGGTATCTCTTCATTTTCATGGGTTGTCAGCATTAAGGTATGGAATGTTGGGTGCTATTTTTTTTCTATTAGAATAATGTCTACCACATTCTGTTTGTAAACAACAACAAAAAAAACGGCTGTAGAACCACTAGATAATAGTTTTCACCTTCTGAATTAGTAAGATTCGACAGAGAAAACTTGTTTCTCATATATATATATAATATATATTATAGTTTATAATATATTTATATATTTTTATTTATTTATATATTTATATTTATATTTATGTTTATATCTATATATTCATATGAATATGAATTTATTAAATAAATATATATTTATATTTATGTATTTTATTTATTTATTTATTTATTTATTTATTTATTTATTTATTTATTTCTTATGAGAAATTGGCTCCCATAAATGTGGACGGTGACAAGTCCCAAGATCTGCAGGATGAGTTGGCTAGCTGAAAACACACGAGATCTGATGGCATAGTTCTTGTCCAATGGCTGGCAGGCTTGAATCTCAGGTAGAGCTGCTGTTTCAGTTTGAATCTGGGGACGAGGCCAATGTCCCAGTTTAAAGACATTCAGGCAGGCAAGAGTAATTCCCTAGTATCCATGGGAGAATCATCCTTATTCTATTCAGGCCTTCAATTGATTAGATAAGGCTCACTTACATTAAGAAAATAATCTGTTTTACTCACTGTACAGACTCAAGTATTTCCCATCACAAAACACCAGAAAAATGTTTGACCAAGCATCTGGACCTCTGTGGCCCAGTAAAGTTGACACATAAAACTAGCCATCATATCTTCCAAATTTCATGCAAGCACATGAAGCGGATGAACCTAAGCCCTATCAAGAACCCAAGCTACAGAGGCACCAGGCAGCCTGATAAGGTGCATTAGCACAGCATCTCTCAAATATTTTATCCCCAACCTACTGTAAGGAACACATATTTCACCACAACCCAGTATAAGCATACACATACATATAAATAAAGGAAATAAACAACATTTCATGAATTATTGGTTATCCTTACTAAGTGTAAATGTCCTTTTATATTTTCTTATTGGTTCTATTTAATTTTAATCCATTCTTACCTTGATCCACACCTTCATGACCTTCCAAAAAACAAGGCATCATTAGTAAGGCGTACTGATTTTGAGGGTCAATCTTTGGGAAGTAATATTCCTTCAGTTATATGTTTCACAATGTCTGACATGTAATACCCTCTTTGTTAAGTTGAATTGAATACAGAAAATGGGCTTCCAATTCAGTCTTAAGACATACTACGAAAATTCTGAATCCTTTTATAGGGGTAGGTCCATAACTATCGAACAAAATAAAACAACAGGTACCAAGAGATACCCTTTTGATGTCTCCAACCCTATTCAGGAAGGCTAAGTTTACAAGCCCACGGAAACACAGGGGACCATTTCTGTCATGGGGAAAATGACCAACAACGGAATGTTCACGTGCAAAGAGCAGACAGGATTAATTATTATCAAGAGGTGTTGAAGCATGTAGAAATTGTCCACGTCTATGCCACTTATAATTAGTGCTTTTCTCCCTTGGATTATCATGTCAATGCCTAAGGCACAGTTAGAGAACATTGTTACCCAACAATGGCAGCTCTCAGGTTTCATGTTTCTGTTATACACCCCAATAGGTTGAACTGTGTCTCTGCAATAGTTAAGGCCCTAGAGAAGAATTCACCCACTTTGCACCACTCACTCTCCCTGATTAAGCTGCTCTGCAGGGAAACGGCTTACTTTTTTAATGCTTGCTTTTTGTTCGTTGGATAAGCAGTAGACATATTTCTGATTGCAGCATTTCTATTTAACTGTACTCATGCCCTAAAGAGATTATAGGGATCAGCTCAGGGAGTCAACTTGAATTGATCTTCTTCCTCTCTATTGCAACATTACTGGCAGACGTTCATAGTAAGAATTAATTCTGTCTGACTGAGAAAAACTGAGGAATTTGGCTTTCTGAACCAAAACCACATTATGGAATTGTCTGCACTCAGTTGCAAAAGACTGTGAATGAAGAGGAGACAGGGGCATTATATGATCCAGGATGGGAGGTTGTAGGGTTAGCTTATGGTGGTTGTAACGAAACCTTAATATTGTGTGAAGACTACAAAGCCTTGAAATCCCTATAATGTGGATGGTCTGGGGACTCTTACCATATAGATTGTCCAAAATCTTGTTATATGTCCGATACAGAAGCAATAGAACTCATTCACTTAATAAGATTTAATGAGCATATACTATGTGATATTTAGAGCTCTACTCTTGTGGGAGAAGTGAATAAAGTACTCCAAAGATGTTCAACGGGGCTCAAACAGACTCTGGTCTCTAGCTTAGAGACCTCTCCTCTGGATTCTCCTTCCTCTGTTTGGTGCGTGTGCGAAAACCCCCACAGATATGGAAGCTGACGACTATAAATTACCCTCCCCACTGGACTCCATGCTCAGACCTTTGGTGAGCCAAACTGGAAATGCCCAGAGTCCAAGAGTCCCCCAAAAACGAACCACCAGAGTCCAGAGTCAAAGCTAAGCAGCAAGGGTCATTTATTGCAGGTTCGAACCTGAACCTCTGTGCACTAATTGCCAGTGACGCTGAGAGGCCCCGAGAGAGGTTTTTACACCCCTTTTATAGACAGGTACAAACAAGTCATGGGGAAATCAGGAATTTTCCACAGTTACAGAGCTGCGATTGGTTGGTGTTTAAAGTTGGACACTTAGCAGTATTCGATTGGTTCCTGCCTTTAGGTCAGACCACAACCGGGGGTACGGGTATCACAATGATTGATCACGAATACACGGATGTGCCAAGCAACAATGATTGATCAGGAATACACGGGCACGCCAAGCAATTGTACAGAAGTGGAACAAGCTAGTTAGGCTTGGTTAGGTTTCAGTTTCCCATAACTTAAGCTTTTAAGTTTCAGTTTTCTCAGGCCTCTCAAACTCTCTGATCAAACTCTCTGAGTGCCACTTGGTTTTTCCTCCAGTGTTCCAGCCTGGTTCCGTAACATACTAGATTGCTGACCAGGAAACCCAACCGCACTGGTCCATTGTTGCCACTAGTTTGGGAGAACAGTGAGGTGGTGGCAAAGCAAAGGCTAGCAAGGGAGAAAGTGCATGCTCTGCCTGAATTTCAGCAGCCTCCTTCTCCGCTGTCTTGGGCAGGTCCTGCTCCATGGAACTGGTAAGGCCGGGGCCCCGAAGAAGTCAGGCATACCCAAAAGAGCGGAAGGGGGACATGATCAATCCCCAGAGGACTTAATAGGTGTCCCAGGTAGGAAATTTTGTGGAAGGAAATGTAATAGACTCTGGTGTGCATGTGTGTGCGTTTGTGTGTGTGTGTGTGTGTGTGTGTGTGTGTGTGTGTGTGAGAGAGAGAGAGAGAGAGAGAGAGAGAGAGAGAGAGAGAGAGAGAGAGAGAATGTGCAGCTAAGCCAGGGTTGCCAGTCGAGTTAGAGTTTGTGACTTCATGGACGGGCACTCTTAAGGTCCCCAAGGTCTCTGGAGTCTGAATGGACTCCCCTGTGTTGTCATTGTGAGAGTATAAGGTCTAGGGCGGTATCAGATCAGATTCCCATTACAAGTCACAAAGCAGAGTCCACTATAGGCAAACCTCACCTAAACTTTCCCTCAGGAATGCGACCAGAGGAGTATGTGAATATTCCTGTCATCTGGCGGTATACCCTAACTTTGTCTGTCTTTGTGACACCAAATATGAGAAAGAAATTAATAATGGGATGAAAACAGAGTAAGCCTACGATTTTTTGAGGTCATGATGAAAAAATGTGAACAGGGGTTTTCAGGTTACCATGGGGTGACAATGACACCCAGGAAGTTAAGGAAATTTTGTGAACTAGAATGGCCCATATTCAATGCAGGATGGCCTCCAGAAAGGACATTAGATGCTCAAATAGTGCAGCAGGTTTGGCTAATAGTCACTGGGAACCCAGGCCACCCTGATCCATTTCTGTACATCAACTCCTGGCTTGAAATTGCCCCAGAATTCCTGCCTTGAAGGTGATTCATCATTAGCAAACACAGCCAGGCAAAGGTTTTAGCCACTTTATCTGGAGGCTCACCAGGGAGTCAAAGAAGTGATCCACTGCTCCTCTAATATTTAAAGGAGATGTGGACGAAGATATTGTCTTTCCACCTCCTTATAACTCTTCAAGCTCCCACCTCCCTCCCTCTGAGCTTGAGACTCCTCCTGCATCTGTCTCTCCAGCCACAGCCAGAGTCAGTGCACTTGCCACTGCAGTCAGTGCCGCCCATCTCCCCGCCCCTCTCAGACCCAGATAACCCACCCCACATGGGCCAGCAGCCAGACTGCGCCCAGACCCAGACCTAAAACTCTCCAAACGCATGTAACGGACACAAGAGAGCCTGAAAGACAGAAAGAGGATGGACCAGTCCAGACCAGCCATTCCATGATGGGTTATCTACCTTTCTCTACAACCGACCTCCTCAAGTGGAAACACAACACTCCACCATACTCCGAAAAGCCACAAGCAATGGTTGACTTGATGGAGTCCCTCTTCCAGACGTACTGACAGACTTGGGAAGATTGTCAACAGTTGCTCCATACTTTGTTTAATTAAAAATAAGAATGACAGAAACATGACAGTACCTAGAAGATCACACATCTCCAGGAATCAATGACCATACTGTCTGGGCTCAAGTTGCATGCGTGAAGAATGTCCAACACGGGATTTCACCACAGAAGGAGGACAGGGCCATGTCTGATGATACCTGGAAGCCCTCCTTCAGGGAGTCTGAGCTGGAGTCAACAATCCCATGAACATGACTAAAATATCATCAGTCACACAGCACCCTGGGGAGTCTCCCCGAGACGACTATGAAAGATTATGTGAAGTGTACCGTGTATACGCCCCGTTTGACCCCGAGGGACCAGAGTCAACAGATGGTACATATCTCTTTTGTGGCACAGGCTACCCAGATATCTGACGAAAGCTCCAGAAGTTGGAGGGCTTGCCAGATGAATATCACTCAGCTGTTAGAGGTCATCAGTACAGTTTTCACGAACAGAAATTTGCAGCTGAAAGAGAAGTGAAGACTAAAACAGAAGGCCACCTTTCTCACAGCAGAACCAAAGAACAGATGCTGCAAAGATGGGAAAACCCCAACCACAAAAAGGGGGGAAGCCCATAGCCCCCTTAGCAAGGGACCAGTGTGCATACTGCAAAGGTAAGGGAAATTGTAAGAATGTTCGAATTGGATGGGGACCTCAAAACCCAGCCAATATCTGGAGGAACCTCGAGGTGAGAACCCTCTTGATCTGGCCGGGGTAGAATTGGACTGAGGGGGACCGGACTCTTTGTTTCTTGGCCCCCATGAACCCACGGTTGAAATGAAGTGGTGGGCTGAACAATAACTTTCATGGTTGACACTGGGGCTGAATACTCCTTTGTTACTTCCCTGGTAGCGCCCTTAGGCCAAAAGACAGCAACCATACTTGGGGCTACTGGGACACAGGCAATGCAACGGCCCTTCTGTCAAGCTCAACAAGGTGCACTTGGGGGTCACAAGGTCCAGCATGAGTTCCTCTCCTTACGTGACTGCCCGATTCCTCTCCTGGGCCAGGATCTACTCTCCAAACTTGGGGCCCAGATACCTTTTGAACCCACTGGACACACTAGCCTCCAGTGAAACCCAAGGCAGAAGGAAACCCTGGTCTTGGCGATACCCCTGCCAAGGGAAGAAGAATGGAGACTGTTCTGTGCCCAGGCCTTACCTGGTAGCCCCTAAGAATTCAGGCTTACATCAGCTCGCTATGGGCTGATGATAACCCGCCTGAAATAGCTTGGAATCGGGTCCCAATCATTGTTGACCTGATCCCTGAAGCTCAACCTCAGACAGCAAGGCAGTAACCCGTTCCACTAGAGGCTAGAATGGGCATACAAGAGCACCTGACCAAGCTCAGAGAAAGAGGTATTCTAACTGAGTGCCAATCAGTTTGGAATACCTCACTCTTGCCAGGCAAGAAGCCAGGAGGACACCAACCAGTACAGGCTTTGAGGGCCATTAGCAAAGTGACGGTTTCCTTACACCCAGTCATTCCGAACCCTCAGTGTACTCTCCTCAGCCAAATTCCGTGGTCAGCCAGAAGGGTTGCGTGCTTCAACCTAAAGGATGCTTTCTGCTGCCTCTGCCTGGCTCCACAAAGTCAATCATTGTTTGCCTTTGAATGGACTGAGCGTGTTACAGAGCGTCAGATGCAGCTGACCTGGACACTACTTTCCCAAGGTTACAACAACTTGCCCATCTTCTGGGGGAAGCGCTAGGTTCAGATCTCGCTGACTTTCCGAAGGAAACCACAGGGTATGACCTTCTCCAATATGTAGAAGACCTCCTCCTTTCCAGTGACACCCAGGAAGACTGTATGAAAGGTACACAGGCCCTCCTACAGCTCTGATCCTACTTGGGGTACCACCCTCATGGAAAAGGGCACAGATTTGTCTGCCGCAGGTCCAATACTTAGGCTCCCTCCTCACAAAAGGAAAAAGAGAACGAGGACCGGAAGGGAAGAAAGTGTGGCACCACACTGCCACAGCCCCAAACAAAACGAGGCTTGTGTGAATGTTTAGGGGCCGGAGGGTTCTGTCGCATTGGGAATCCTCAGATGCTCAGCCATAGTGAGGTCCCTCTATGACCTGTTGGGAGGACCAAACTGGGAGTCCCTCGCATGGACTGAGGAGGTGAGGGCCGCTTTCACAGAAATAAAGTTGGCTCTGGGACAAGCCCCAGCCCTTGGTTTGCCTGACTTAGAAAGGCCCTTTAACTTCTTCCTACGTGAAAAGGAGTGCTCACTCAGAGCATGGTGCCTTGGCAATGGCCAGTGTTCTAACGGTCAAAAAAAAAAAAAAAAAAAACTTGATCCTGTGGCTGCAGGATGGCCCCTGTGCCTCAGAGATCAGAGCCACAGTCCTGCTCATGAAGGATGCAGACAAGCTCACACTTGGCCAAACATTTAATGTTAAGGTCCCACACACGGTCGTGTGGCTCACAAGCACCCAAGGATATCATTTCCTCTCCATTTCTCAGCTGACACAATCCCAAAGCCTTCTCTATGAGAACCCAAGGCTCACTCTCGAAACAGTATAAGAACACTAAACCTGGCCACCTTCCTTCCCACAGAGGAGGGAGAACCTGACCATGACTGTTCTGGAGTAGTGGATGAAGTCTACGCCAGCTTCCCAAACCTCCAAGACCAGGGTATAACAAACCCAGAGATCACCCTGTTCAGCGATGGGAGAAGCTATTTAGAGGAGTGCAGCCAAAGAGCAGGGTATGCGGTAATCACAACCACGGGAGTTCAGAAAGCCAAGGCCTTGTCGGAAGGATGGTCGGCACAATGGGCTGGACTCAGTACGCCTTAACCTGAGCCATCATCCTTCGCAAAGGTAAATGAGTTAACATCTACATCGATTCCTGGCATGGCTTCGCTACTGTGCATGTACATGGGGTCATCTATAAAGAAAAAGGCCTCCTTACCGCTTCAGAGAAAACTATCAAAAACGAGGAAGAAACACTAAAGCTTCTTGAGACCATATGGCTACCAGACAAAGTAGCTATCCTACACTGTAAGGGACCTCAGAAATGAGATGCCCCCATAAATCAAGGAAATCACCTGGCCGACAAAACAGCCAGAGTGGCTGCCTGAGGTGACCTAGGTGAATCTCCTACCTACACTCTGACTCTTGGGCCCCAGAAGGAAACCTCCCCACCCCTGTACACGAGTGAAGAAAGAAGTTGGGCCTCGACAGAAGCGGGCACACTAAGCAAAGACGGATGGTGAGTCTTGTCCCGTCATCTATGTGAAAGCGCCTAGTGAAGGAATAAAACTAACTCACCCTCTTAGGGAAAACTGCTCTACAGGGCCTCTTCAAAAAGAACTACGATATCAGCTGCCGGCAGCCAGCCAGCTGCCAGCATTATGCCAGGCTGTCAGTGAATAATGTGTAACATGTGCCAAAAACAATACTTGCTCTGCCCCACAGCCCCTGCCTGGCTCACAAAGGATGGACTTAGGGGTGGACTTTACCAACGTACAACCAAATAAAGGGTTTAGGTACCTTCTTGGAACAATCTGCACCAATTTGGGATACCTCCAAGCATTCCAGGCCAGAATGGAATGAAGTCACGAGGTGGCCGAAGCTCTTCTACGGGAGATTGGGCTTAATCACACACAGTAATAATGGACCTGCATTTGGAGCGGACATTATACAAACCCTAACAAAGTCCCTTAACATTGCCTGGAAACTGCACACTACTTAATGCCCCCAGAGCTCAGGGAAAGGTAGAGCGGATGAATTGCACCCTCAAGGAAACCCTGGCCAAGTTCCACCAAGAGACTCACCCCCTATGGCCAGATTTACTTCGGCTGGCCCTCCTGTGTGCCCAATGCCCGCCTGGGGCACTGGGATTCTCCCCTTTTGAGTTATTATATGGGCGACCCTCCCCCCCCCCCCCCCCCCCCCACACACACACGTTTAGGAAAGCTCCCAGGAGACCTACACCAGATTGCAGACAAGGAAATATGTTGCACCTTTGGGGTGTTCTATCTGTGTTCTAATTCAGCCTATCGATACTTAGAGGCCAACTGGACTCAGAAATGTTATTCCATCTTCCGGACCCCAGGGATATTTGTATACACTGAAGATCAGTTCCTAACAACCTTTAGCCCCAAGTCTCAGGCTAAACGGGCAGTCCTGCTAGCCATTCGGATAGGCTCAGAAATTGTGACAGGAATAGGAACTGGAGAAGGGGGCATAGGTTTATGCATAGGACTGTACCATAGACTATCTCAAGAGCTAAATGAAGACATGGAACGCGTGGCCGATTCTCTGGTAACCTTAGAAAACCAAAAAACTCTCTGGTGCCAGTAACCCCCCAAAATAGACAAGCCCCCGACCTCCTCACTTCAGAAAATGGAGGGACTTGCATCTTTTCGGGGGAGGAATGTTGCTATTTTTTAAACCAGTCAGAAATACTTACAACTAAGGTTAAGGAACTAAAAATAATAATAATAATAATAATAATAATAATAATAATAATAATAATAAATTCAACATTGACAACAGGAAAGTACCAATCAACAGAACAAATGAGATCTCACAGATTGGGATCCTGGCTTCCTGCCCTGGCAGGGCCCCTCTTCTCCCTAATTTTACTTGTATCCATTGGCCCCTGTATACTGAATACCATGGTACATTTTATTGAAATCACTGTTGCTCGCCAAACTACTGCAGGCATCTTAGCCTTCTGAGGGTACCAACCTAAAAAACTGAAAGGTGATACCTACTAAAAAGGTGTTGTAAAAGGCATAAAATGGGATAATGTTGGAGGAGTGAATAAAATACTGCACCAAAGATGGCCGGTGGGACTAAAACGAACTCTGGTCTCTATCTTAGAGACCCCTTCTCCTGGTTCTTCTTCCTTTGTTTTCTGTGTGCAGGAAAATCCCCACAGATATGGCAGCTGATGACTAAATTTCCTGCCCCACTTGCATTCAGCGCTCAGAAGTTTGGAGAAACAGGGTCCTCTGAGCCCGCCGTTCCATCAAGATCTGCAATCCAAAGAAGATCTCCGAGTGCCACTTTGTTTTCTGCCAGCGTTCCAGCCTGGTTTTGTAATATTGTAAACACAGAAGTGAGCAAGACAGACCAAGTCCCTTCTGTATACAGTATAAGGAGGCAGAGGACCATTAACTGGTAAACAAGTAATTAACAAGTTTACAAGGGTAATGGGGTGCTGGGACTCAACCAGCTCTCAGTTGTCTAAAGGAAACATACGCTATATCACCCACCTCATATATGGATCATAGTTCTAAGTGTTGTGATGTTTATAATTGATACATGTGATAACTGCCAGGGTATTTCCCCTTTTCCCAAGTTACATTTATTTTGAAGAACTTATGTGAGTTAAGGAAAGATACTGGGAATTCCCAGAATCAGTAGATGCTGGTGGACCAGGTTTCAAATAGCAGCCCCAGAGGTCAAAAGTCACAATATCTAATCATGTTTTTTTTTTTTTTTAACAACTTCATTAATGTTTAACTGATATACACAAACTATACATATTTAAAGTACGTAATTGGTGGAGCACCTGGATGGCTCAGTCAATTGAGCATCAGACTCTTGATTTTGGCTCAGGTCATGATCCCAGGTTTGATCAAGCCATTTATTGGGCTCCATGCTAAGCATGGAGTCTGCTTAAGATTCTTTCTTTCTCCCTTGCCTCTCTCCCCCAGTTATGAACGCTTCAGCTCTCTCTCTGAAAAAAAAACCCTATGGGGCGCCTGGGTGGCTTAGTCGATTAAGCGTCCGACTTCGGCTCAGGTCATGATCTCACGGTCTGTGGGTTCGAGCCCCGCGTCGGCTCTGTGCTGACAGCTCAGAGCCTGGAGCCTGTTTCAGATTCTGCGTCTCCCTCTCTCTCTGCTACTCACCTGTTCATGCTCTGTCTCTCTCTGTCTCAAAAATAAATAAACGTTAAAAAAATTTTAAAAAGCCCTAATAAATAAATTACTTAATTAATAATTAATACTAATACTAATAAATACAATTACATAATTTGGTAAATTTTGGTTACATATACACCAATGTATACATAACAACAAGGAAGAGAATATGTCTGTCACCACTAAAAATGTCCTCGAATCCTTTAGATATCCCTCCGTCCCCCACATCTTCCCGATTCCCATTCCTAGGCAATCTCTGGTCTGTTTTCTGTCCCTACATATTATCTTGCACTTTCTAGAATAGTATACAAATAAAATTATATAAGACATACTCCTTAATTTTTGAGGGTGGGGAGTTGACTTCTTTCACTTGGTATTTTGAATATTATCCATAGTGTTGTGTGTTCCAATAGTCTGTTACTACTTGTTTATCCATTCACATTTCAATGGACATTTGTATTATTTCCACATTTGGCGTATTTATTTCTTTTTATTAGGGGGGGGGAGAAGGAGAGGGGAGGGTGGAAGGGGAGGTGGGGGAGAGAGGGAAAGGGAGATGGAGAGGGAGAGGGAGAGGGAGAGGGGGAAGGAGAGAGAAAGAGAAAGAGAGAGCAGAGGCAAAGAGAAAAAGACTCTTAAGCAGCCTCCATGCTTAGTATGGAGCTCAATGTGGGTCTCAATAACAGGACCTTGGGATGATGACCCAAGCAGAAATCAAGAAATCAAGAAATCTACCAACTGAAGCACCAGCTGCTCCTTAGCCTATTAAAAACAAAGTTTCTATAAACATTCATTTTTTTCTTTTCTTTTCTCTCTCTCTCTCTCTCTCTCTCTTTTTTTTTTTTTTTTTTTTGTTTTTTTGTTTTTTTGTTTTGTATGATCGTAAACTTTGATCTCTCTAGGGAAAATATTTGAGAGTAGATTTGGCTGAATCATAGAATAGGTTGCATGTTCAGCTTTTTAGGATACTGTCAAACTGTTTGCCAGGGTAGTTTTATCACTTTTACATTCTCATCAGCAGTATGTGAGAATTCCAGTTCTTTCATACCCTAGCTAACACTTCGGAGCCCTCTCTTTTGATTTTAGACATCTCGTAGGTATGAAGTAGTAGTTGATCTCATTGTATCTCATTTATCTCATTGTAGTTTATATTTGCATTTCCCCTCATGATGCTCAACACATTTTCATGTGTGTATGTGTTGTACATATGTCTTTTTGGTAATGTGTCTTTTCAAATCCTTTGCCTTTTTTTGGATTATTTCGCTTCAGAATATTGACTCTTGCGGATTGCCCATTTGTTCTAGATATAAGTCCCATTTCACATAGGTGATTTGTAAATATATTCTCCCAGTCTCAGTCTTCTATTTCAAACACTTTGTTCTTTGAAAAGCCAAAGTTTTAGTTTGATAAAATACAAACAATCTTTTTTTTTTCTTGTAATGAATCATATTGTTGGTGGTGTAGTGAAGAAATATTTGCCTAATCCAAAGTCATAATGGTCTCCTACTTTAGGTACTTTAAAAAAGTTATCGTACTGTATTCTAGATTGCATTGGTTCTGATGAGAAATCTTTTTCCTCCCTTTCTCTGGATTAAAGCAATTTGATTGTGGGGTGCCTTGGTGTAGTTGTCCTCATATTTCCTGTCCTTGAGGTTCATTGAATTTATTGGAACTATATATTTTTAGTTTGCATCAACCTTAACAACTATAAATTCAAATTAGTTTCATTATTTACTGAAACTAGTTTTCTTGTCTGTGTTCCTTGGAGATACAATTACATGTATATTGGATGATTTGCAGTCACATTTTCTCTGTGTGTTTCATTTCAGATGATTTCCATTGCTATGTCTTTAGGTTCATCAAACTTTTTTTTTTCCTGCACTGTCTATATGCCTTTAATTCCATTCAGTAATCATAGACCAGATTTCTTATTTTAGTCATTGCTTTTGTCATGAGAAGTTTGGTTTAGGTCTTACATATCACTTGCATGTCTCTATTTAAGATGCTCATTCTGCCCTATAATTTCTTGGATATACTGATAATAGTTATAATAACTATTTGAATGTTCTTATGTATGAATTATATCATTTGTGTAATTTCTGGGTCAGTGTCAGTTGAGTTCCCCCTCCTTACGTGTCTTAGTTTCCTGCTTCTTTGCATGCCTGATAATTTTTATGGGTTGCCAAACATGGTCAGTTTTAGCCTGTCAGAGGCTGGATACTTCTAGATTCCTAAAAATATTCTTGGTTTTTGTTTTGGGACTTAGTTCAGTTACTTACAAATAGCTTGATCCTTTCAGGTCTTTCTTTAAATGTGCTTTGGGCAAGGCACAGGCAGCACTTAGTTTAGGGATAATTTTTGTCCAGTACTGACACAAAAATCAAGTATTTTCCAAATGGCATGTAAATTGTGAGGTCTTCCACACTGGCTGTCAGGCATTATTCCTGACCCTGCATGGCAGTGGACATTGTTCCTTCCCCTGGTCTCAGTTTCCTCATACACAAGAGTTTATCAATATCCAATTGAATACTCAAGGCAGGCAATCTGTTGATCTCTGGAGTTCTCTCTGTGAACAACTTTCTCTTCTTTGGTACCCTGCTCTGTGAAATATAGCAGTCTACCTGAATCAGTGACTACCCCCTCCACAATTCAGGGAAACTGTTGGGCTATGCCAGCTTCCTCCTCTCTAAACCACAGACTCAAATCCCCACCTAGTCAATAAGCTAGGGCACTATAGGAACCATTTCATTTATTTCCCAATATCAGAGATCACTGCCCTTCACTGCCTGATGTCTGATGTTTTGAGAACAGCTTCTTATATATTTTGTCTACACTTTTAGCTGCTTCCATAAGGAGTATAAATCTGGTTTTTGTTATCACATTTGGCTGGAAGTAGAAGTGTTAACACCAATTTACATTTTAGTATTGAGTCTTACTTCTCTGGCTTTGTTCTTTTATCTTTTTATTCTTCTTTGATGATAGATTTAATGTGGACATATGGAGAATGGTCATTGCTAGTCATAGGGAGAAACTAGGGATGAGTTGGCAGATTGGAAGTATAGTTAAAAAAGAAAAAAAAGGAAAGACTGAGAATATGCAGTCAAATCTTGAAGAAAAGAATTGATGGCGATTGTCAAAGCCATGTGAAATCCCAGCTTCCACTTTAACACCCATAATTTGAGAATTCAAACTAATGTCTTCAATTTGGAAACCGTAATCTGCCAGTGAGCTTTACTAATTTCTACTGGTCTTCATAACTCTGTAACAAAGGCCGAAGTTTGGAATTTCTCACCTTTGTTTCTCAGAGAGAAAACACACCAAAGTCACCCAGAAAGCAGTGTTTGGGTGAAAACTAGACGTCTTAAATGATTTTTTTTTTTTTTTACTGCTTTGCTCAAATGATTCTTTAGCAGTGTTTACCTTGGAAGAGAACCAACTGTGGCACAGAAGAAAACACACTGGACATGGAGTAGGAGTCTAGGGTTGTTGTCTAACACAGTCATAAACAAGTTATGGGGAAGGCACTTGACTTTCCTAGGTCTCAATTTCCTCACCTGGAAATTGGAATAAGGACTCCCATATGAAGGGACATTGTGAGATTAAATGAGATGATGCATGTGTCAGTTTCTACAGAGCCATGGGAACTGAGGTGGGTTACAGTCCAGGAATGGCTCTATTTATATGCTAGTTCCTCTTTAAAGTGCATTGTTTAAGGGGGGGAAAGCATGTCATGGGTGTGTGTGTGTGTGTCCAGTGCAATTGGGGCTGGTGTGTATTGTGGGACTGGAACTTACTGAGGCAGCAGACCAGCTACAGCAACTGGACCCTGCTCTGGTCTATGCTTTTAAGGTGGAGGGAGAATGAGGGGCAGCTTGGTGGCTCAGTGGATGGAGTATCTGACTTCAGCTCAGGTAATGATTTCACAGTTCATGAATTTGAGAACCACATTGGACTTCATGGTGTCAGTGTAGAGCCTTTCCTGAATCTTCTGTCCCCCTCTTTCTGCCCCTGCTCTGCTTGTATTCTCTGCTTCTCAAAAATAAGTAAACATTAAAAAATGTGGATGTAAAATGTAACCCTGCCATTCTCCCGTCTCTATTACCCAGAGAGAACACCTGTGGCTCCTCTGTCGTTGATAGAGTTCTAATGTTTTCTTTTATATGACAGTTGCTCTTTTCAAACTTCAGTATTGTGGTTTTTTTTCTTTCTTTCTTTTTTCTGCCCAAAGACAGAGGAGTCTGTTCCTGGTCCTTCCCCAACTGCCCTTGGCAACTTTAGGGGTGAGTGTTTCCTTTGTTACGGTCTCTCTGTCTTGCTGTTTTCTTTCTTTTCTATTTTTCAATTTTCTTTGTTTTTTTTAAGCAGAATCCGTGCAGTCAGTCCTCAGCTCCTCAGGAGGAATCGTTATATCAATGGGTGCAATCCCCAGGGAGCTGGACAAACTGGAAGTACACCTTCTGGCTGGTTCACCAGAAACGTAGTCAGGGAGTTCAGGCAAAAGAGCACCTAGCTCCAGGGGACCCAAAAAAGGTGAGGTTTGGCTACCCATTACTGACAAGATCGCAATTCAAAGGAACTAATGGAGGTGAAACAAATGGGAAATTTATTCAGAGGCCGACACCAGAATGCAGCAGACTCACATCAAAGACACTCTCTAACGTGCTGAAAATACTTCCAGGTTTATGTAAGGAAAATGTGGGACAAAAAGAGGTAGGTATACACAGGTTGTCACTAAGGTCAGGTTGGTCATTGTCTTGGGCTTGAGGGTGGAGTCTTATTGGCTCAGGCAGTCCTTATTGCTAGAGCGGTAGATTCATTTCCCATCAGGTGATACTTTGATTTCAGGATCCTGATTTAAGAGATAAGCTGAGGGTGGGGAGGGGGCGCCTGGGTGGCTTGGCTGATTAAGCATCCTACTTCAGTTCAGGTCATGATCTCATGGTTCATGGGTTCATGCCCCGCATTGGGCTCTGTGCTGACAGCTCAGAGCCTGGAGCCTGTTTCAGATTCTATGTCCCCTGCTATCCCTGCCCGTCCCCCACTTGCGCTCTGTCTCCCTCTGTCTCAAAAATAAAGAATCATAAAGAAGTAGACAAGCTGGAAAGAAAAAGTTAATCAATTGGATAGTTTAAGGTCAATATGGAGGTAGTTGAAATCTTCTTTTACTTTGGAGGAGTTGAGTTCAAGGCCTTCCTACACAGCCATCTTGAACCGAAAATAGAATAGGGTCCCTCTGAATCCTATTTTGATTGGGGAAAGTTTGGGAGAAATCCAAGGAAGGAGACAATACAAGCAAGGAATCTGCCAGTTCTGTGTACAAATCGACATACACACCAGTACCTCCCCTGATTACAAGTGTGGCATGTACAGAAAAAGGCATAGAAAAGGCCTTCAGATTGGAAAAAGTAAACATAAAAATTATCTCGATTCTTTTATTTATTTATTTTTCAATTTGTATTTTGGAAAGAGAGAATGAGCAGAGACCGGAGAGAAAGAGACAGAGAGAAAGACAGAGAGAGAAGCTTAAGCAGGCTCCATGCTTAGCACAGAGCCCCACACGGGGCTCAATCCCCTGACCATGGGACCATGACCTCAGCTGCTGAACCCAGCAGTCTGGTAGTCATCTGATGGAGCCATCAAGGTGCCCTGAAAACTGCCGCAACTCTTAAATCATGTGATTATCAACATGAAACAAATTCTAAGGGGTATACATCAGTTTTCTAGAACTCAACCATAATTAAATAAGCCCCAGAATACACGGTCAATATATACAACTCAGTTTTATTTTTATACACAAGCAATGAACAATTAGAATATGAAATGCTTTTAAAGAACCACTTAATATCACACCAAACATTGAAATACTTACATTTAAATCTAACAGCCATACAGAGGATCTGTATGCTAAAAGCCACGGAAGGCTGATTGGATCAATCAAGGAAGATATAAATAAATGGAGACATATGCCATATCTACCCATGGAAGCCTCGCTAGTAAGATGTCAATTATCAACTTGATCTAGAGATTCAACATAATCCCAGTCGAAATCCCAGGATTGTTTTGTGGATATCAGCAAGCTGATTCTAAAATGTGTGTGAAAAGACAAAGGAACTAGAACAGCCAAACAGCTCTGAAAAATAACCAAGTTGGAGAACTCATATTGCACAATTTTAAGACTCAATATAAACCTCCCGTAATCAAGGCAGTGTGATAGTGAAGAAAGATGGAGACACAGGTCAAGAGATAGAACAGAGAATCCAGAAACTGACCCCATACACAAGCATCCTCACCCAACTTCTGATAATGACATATAGCCAACCTAACAGAAAAAGGGATATAGTCTTTCATCAAGTGTTACTGGAACAATTAAGTGTTCGTATGCAATAGTAATCAATGAACTAAGTAATTAATTGTTTAATTAGTTGGTTCATTGATTAATTAATTAAAAGAAGCCTTGACCTCAATTCATAACTTATACAAAAATTCACCCAAATGGATCATAGATGTAAGTGTAAAGTACAAAATTATAAAACTTTCATAAGAAAGAAGGTGTGATGTTGATTCATTGAATCTTTCAATAAAAACTTTTGGAGCATTTAGAGTGAGACAACACAGTCTACACCCTGAAGATCCACTAGTGAACAAAAGGAGCAAGGATCACTGTGATCTTGGTGCTTAATAGTCCAGTGGGGGGACTGACAAAGGTAATGGAAATAGAAACTATGGTAGAGAATAATGAATGGGGAAAAAAAGGAAATACATCTTGGAGAGGATATAAGAATTGGGGGAGGGGGTGTGAAATACTAGACAGGGTGAAATACTAGACACAGAGGGTCCTGCTGAAAAAGGTGGCAGTTCAATAAATACCTCAAGGAAATGAGAGAACTATCTGCTGACAGGAAGGTGATCTAGGCAGAAGGAGCCATGGATTCCCCAAGGGAGGAGTGTGAACTTGTGTACTGATGGGAAGCAAGGAGGCCAGTATAGACAGAGAAACGAGGATGAGAAGAAGGAGGAATAAAGAGGTGGAGGTTGTGGGTCAAGGAGGAGAAAAAGAGGATGAGGGAGAGAAGGATGTAAAGACTGCCAGCAATAGACAAGGTGAAGCCACATCTGGTCATACGTGTTCCTCTGCCTCACATTACCGGCTGCAGTTCTTTTTATTTTTTAATTGACATTTACTAAACTCTGTCTAGACCATGAAAAGATAATTCTACTTGTAGCAACTAATTGAAGCAAGAAAATGGAACACCCTCAATGATCAATAGCAGTGTTTAAATAGGTTATGGCATGCTATGTGGCCTTTAAAATTCATAGCCCTGCAGAACATTTATGACCTAGCAAATGCTCGTATCACTAGATGACCAGAAATGGGATTCACAGCTACATAGCAAATTCTGGTTAATGCATGTACATATACCTCTTCCGTGGCGATTATACCACAGTGTTAGAGGTGCTTACCTCCAGGGGCACCTGAATGGCTCAGTCGGTTATGCATCTAGCTCTAGATTCCAGCTCAGTTATGATTCCACAGTGTGTGGGACCAAGCTGCATATTAGGCTCTGCACTGACAGCGTGGAGCCTGCTTATGATTCTATCTCTCTCTCTCCTCCCATCGCTCACTCTTGCTCATCTCTCTCTCATTCTCTCTCTCTGCCAAAAATACGTAAACATAAAAAAAAAAGGTGTTTAGATATGCTTATCTCCAGGTGTTTGACTTATGACCATTTTTCTTTCTTCTTTTTTTAATTTTCTAACTTTTCTGCAATAAACTTTAAGACTACCATAATCATAAAATAACGTTTCAAATAAATGATTCAGTCTAGTATCATTTAAATAAATAAAGTGTTTCAATTCATAAATTTATTAGGTACATTCAACATATCAAGGATAGTTTCAAATAGTCCAGTGTTAATGTTGCTAAGGTCTAGATTACAATAGGAGTCTAGGGATACCTGGGTAGCTGAGTCAGCTGAGTGTCCAACTTCTGGTCAGGTCATGATCTCACAATTTGTGAATACAAGCACCACACCAGACTCAGTGCTATCAGCATAAAACTCACTTTGGATCATCTATCCCCTCTGTTTGCCCCTTCTCTGTTTGTGCTCTCTCTGTCTCAAAATCAACATTATTGTTTTTTTATTGTTTTATTTTTTTAATTTGATGTATTTTTAAGAGAGAGAGAGAGAAAGAGTAAAAGCCGGGAGAGAGAGAGAGAGAGAGAGAGAGAGAGAGAGAGAGAGAGACAGAGAGAGAGAGAGACAGAGAGAGAGAGAGAGACAGAGAGAGACAGAGAGAAAATCCAAAATCCAAATCCGATTCCGGGCTCAAACTGATAGACTGTGAGATCATGACCTGACCTGAAGTCAGATGCTTGACCAAGTGAGCCACACAGGAGTCCATAAAAACTGTGAGTTTATAAGAAATTACATTTGTTTGAAAATCATATAATTTGCTTTACACCATATGCTATTGGCTTTAGGAAAGATTTTAGTGAACAGATTCATCAACCCACTTACACTAATTAATATATTAACTTCCAAAATATCATCTTCAGTGGGTCTGCTCCAGGACCACATCATATTAAACACGAACAAACAAGCAAGCAAGCCAACAGACAGGAAAAGAAACAAACAAAACAAGAACTAGTAACAAATCATGACGCATAATGATCCATCCCACTGTCAACTTTTGTTACTATTTTTTTGGCCAAAAAGCTTATTTCAAAGGATTCTATTGCTTTTAATACAGATGAACTTCTGCAATTAGTTCAGCATATAGTTTTGAGGACATACTGAAAATGTAAAGTATATACATAAGTTTATATTGTATAACCTTAGGCCTCTAACTTCCATGAAACGCCAAAAGGAGGACATTACCAGCACCATGAATTCTCTCCCTGCGGTCACTCCCCATTCCTGCTCCATCTCCCTTCCCCAACGTAATCGATATCCTGACTTTGAGCAACAGAGATGAAATTAGTCCATGTTTGAATTTTATAAAAATATAATGGAATAATATGCATTTCTTTAGATCTGGCTTCTTCCGTTCAACATTATAAGGCTCATCGATGTTGTTTTGGATAGATGTAACGCAGAGATTGGTACTTCCACATTATATTCTCTTACATGATTATTTAACAATTTGCTTATCCATTCTACTGTTGATTCACGTTTGGAATGTATGTTTCCATACTGTACTTATTATACGGAAGGCTGCTATGAACATTTCCCTTTTACTGTGCTCAGCATGAAGCGTATCTACTACAGCACGTTAATGTTTAGTTAGCTGCCTTAGTCTTAAAACCTGGCTGTACATCAGAATCACCCTGATGTCTGGACGTCAGTTCCACAGATCATTCTAATTTGAGCTTGGGTTAAGAACCACTAGGGTAGATGTTGAAATCCCCAGACAAAAGGAGGAGATGAATCCAGTTTAAGGAATTCTCAATGGGTTCCTCTTTCTGGACAATAAAATGCAATGTAAAAATTATTTTGTGGGCATATTGACATCACTTTTCTCCCCCTCCCCCTCTTTCTTCTTCTTCTTCTTCTCCTTCTTCTTCTTCTTCTTCTTCTTCTTCTTCTTCTTCTTCTTCTTCTTCTTCTTCTTCTTCTTCTTCTTCTTCTTTTTTCATAAAGCTCTTACACATAAAGACTACATATAGGTTTTAAGAGACTCTGCATGCCTTCCATAATATGTTGAAAATACCCCAAATTCTCAAAGGAAACGTCTGTAGACATGTTCTAAAAATATGTGTTCCATGATACGGCACACTTGAGTGGGAGATTAGAGTATGAAACATCTAGACATACCCTAGGTTCGTATCCCAGCTCCATAAATACTGAGACTGGAAAAGGCAAGTGTTAATTTTCCATGGTCCAGATAAAGACAGAATTAAATGAGATCTCCTTAGTAGTAACTGTTACAACTGAAAATTTAGTTGGTGCTCTTTAATTTTCTAGTTTCCTGAAACTGCTTTTTGGATTCATGCCCAGAATCTGTCTTGATGAATATATGTCAGAAATGAAAGCCAAAAACGAACAATGTGACTCTAGAAAATACTGCAACAGTTAACATTGAGGTATCACAAAACTCTGAAAACACGTTCTTCAAGTTCAGTCTCCAATATGCATTGACAGGTAGGAGAAAACAGAGGTCATGATATAACTCTTTTGTGAAACGTGAAGATATGTGCAGTAACTTATTATTTTTGTGAAGTTAGGTAATTGCCTTTAGTTTGTGATGTAAACGTTGTTTCAAGGTTGCACTTGAATCCGAAAATTCCTTCAGCAGACTCCCCTCCCACCTGATATGACGTTGAATCCACCACTTCACCAAGAAAGATTTCTAAACTTTGACCATGTTTGAGTGTTTATAAAAGTTTTTGGAAGCATGGAAGACCTCATCTTTGCCTTCAAGAAACTTACAATATTTGAGGGTAGGAAAAACCCAAACACCATACAAAGCGCAGTAAGACTTCAAGGTCAAGTTTCATGTATCAGGAGACGTCCACAGAGCTGAGTTGATCAGTAAAGGCATCTCAGAGGCATAGCACAAAGAACCTTAAAGGATGACCAAATTTCTAGCTGGCAGGCAGAAAGGAGAAGGACAAAGGAGACAAAAGCAAATGTGTGGGAAAAAAGGAGGGGCAGGCATTCCAAGAACAGTGAGAACAACCCTGATGGAGTTCGAGGTTTTTCTACAACAGTGGCCATTAAGTATTTGTGACGATGACCAAGACTGGGTAGAAGATGAGGTACCTACCTCACCCATCAATTCCATAATCTTATGTAAGAAGGTCTTGTTGACAGCGAAGAATTGGAGACCATCAGTTAGAACCTCAAGATGGTAATAATGAAGCAATTCGGTAGAAACAAAACAAAGAAAAGTTAAAATTCTAAGCAAACTTCTGTAAGTATGTGAATTAATACCCAATCAATAAGCAATTGAAATCCATGACCAACTTAAGACCCCTCTTGTGTCTCTCTGTTAATGGGACATTGTCTTCAGTTGCTCAAGAGGGAAAGAGCCTCATTGTCAGTCGTCCCCTCCTCAACGTCTTTCCTGTGATCCATTCAGCAGCAGGGGTTCTCAACTCCACCTCCAACGTATGCCAAGCCAGCTAGTTTCTCACCACCTGCTTACTCTCCATTTTCGTTCTTAGCCCCATGCTGTCTTTCCCTTCCAACCAAAATCCCAGTTCATTCTTTTCACTGCATCAGGAATGCAATCCAAAAATCCTGAATCTGAACAGTTCATTCCTCTGCTTAAAACAACCCTCTAATCTCCACTGTACTCAAAATGACACACAGAATCTGTAACGTGACCACCAGATTTGGCAGTCTTGCCTTGTCACCCCTCTAATGCCATCTTTCCTCATTCTCCTTTCATTTGGTGATTGGGACCGTCTCTTTTCCTGGTTTCTTAAATTAGACCCACGTAGGTTCCGCTTAGGATGCATTTTGTGTTCGCTAGTTTCCTTACCGTTCTTGCTACGGGTCCAAGTTTGAATAAAGGACTTTTCTCCCCAAGAAACCTTTGTGGGCCAATTCTCTAATTGACATTCTGTCCCCTGTGTCATTCCTTCTCATAACATACTCGTTTCATAGGAAGCTTATATAAATTTTCGTTACTAGCTTCCATGGCCAATGGTATTTCAAATACAGAGGTTTTTCTCCCCCACCCTTCCCAAAGTAACTGTTTTAGCTAATTAGCCCCTGAGGAAAAGATACATATTCGTACAACTTCCCTATTGTATATAATTGTATAATAATTAAAAATGAATCCAATGACCATATTAGAATGTAATTTCAACATACAGCTTATCGAGGTAGCTTCCCAGAGGGTTTTGAAATTAGATGTAGCTGGGAGGATAACTTTGCTCAGCACAGCTTTGAAACACAACCATTGACACCATGCAGTTATTTGAAGTTAACTGAGAATCTTAGTTTTTCCCTGCTATACCTTGTTACTTTATTGCAATTGAACTTGCATTCATGCTTTGGGTTATCTGGGCTATCTGGTTTCGGTTTGGATCTGAATGTCCATCCTGAATTCAATATGTTGTTTAGCTCGTCCCTTAAAAAATATTGCCATTTCTAGTTTAAAAAACAGGATGTTAAAAAAAAACCTTTGTTTTTGCTAAGTTTTTAGCAAAACCTTGCTGAAGTTTTGTTTTACAACTTATAAAATGTGAAGAAACAACTAATATAGTTGATTCATATATTAATAGGAAAATGAAAGTATTTTATGTATCCTTTTGGGCAGACCGTGAAAAGGAACTTGACATGGTCGCCTTTCTGGTGAGGCATTCATTTACTGTCTTCTAAAACGAGTCTGCGCTTAGGTTGTACAGATTTTTGAAATAAATCCCATAGTCTTTATTCATTCTCGTACCTTTATATCTCATATGGCACAAGTAAGGAGGAAGTTTATGACCTTGCTAAGCTTGAGTGCCTATATGTGGTGACTGGCACCTCAAATAAGCTTTTGAATTCCTGATGTCATTTTTATCCCCCTTCTACTTGTCACCAGCAACTTAATTTTCCTTACAGAACCAGTAATGTTATAATTGTGGAGAGCAAACTTCATTGTTGTTTACTGTCACTGTTGTGCTGTGTGTTTTATCCAAGTTTGAGTACACAATTTTTCCAGTATAATTTAAACCGGTGGCTGACACATATTGATTTGCTGTGTGCAAACAATAGTACTAGTGTTCTGAACACTGTTGAATAAAAATGCATGAAACATATTTGAATACAAAGAAATCTGAGCAATTTTGAACTCATAGTTTTTTGGTGTTCCAAGGATTGCCACGGAGCTCGTAAAATGAGTGTTTTTAGTGCATATATAATTTATATATATAATATTTATATTATTTAGTGGATCTATATATAAAATTTGCTTTATTGGTGTGTTTAAAATATTTTTGGTAGATAGTCATGTCTGATGGGAATTAGAACTCAGTTGTTTGTCATGGAATTGAATTGTGTTCTGGGACAGTTTAATGTGCACATATGATTAAGATTAAAAATCTGCTTGTACTTTTCTTTTTAATGTATTAACTGTACATACGTGTTAGAGAATATGCAGTATCTGTCTATTTTCATGATTTTAGAAAGTTTTTGAAATGGAATCTTATGTTTGCATGTGAATCGCAAAACAATGTGAGAAATTTTTATTTCTTTTGTTAACGTCAACACCCTGGAAGCCTGGAGATATGGTTTTTATGCTATTTTGGGAGTCAACAGTTTGTCAATATCAAGTCTGATGATCTAGTGAATCTCTGAGACAATGCTTCATGCCAGAGTCCAAACCAGTACCCAGTTTGCCACAATAAAGACTTTAAAACTGCATCAAAGTTCATTTTGAGTCCTGACTCCAACCCCCTTCTAGTAGCGATAGAAAGCCTAACACTCACGTATTTTTATATTATAAAAGAACGTAAGTGTGCTGCATAAGAGTAGCAGCAGTAAAGGCTGTCCTAGAGAATAAAGTAAAGCCAGAATTTTCATTGCAGCCTAGCGGGTAGACGTAGAGTGCTAGCAAGGGCAGGATTCATAGTATTATGTGCCCTGGATTTGTCTTTGTGTCTGAGTTCCTATCAATAATTGGAGGCAGCAGCGTACTAACTGTGGATCACATTGCCTGCAGTGTGATGAAAGATTGACCACTGGAAACCATTAGAACTGTACATAAGTTACAGAAATACTCTGTGCTTTAGCTTCCTGAAGAATCAGATGTGGTTAGTAAAATAAACTATTGGACTACTGAAAGGATTAAAAAAGGATGTTAATGGGTGAACACATAGAAAATGCTTCATAAATGCTATTAATTGGAGGCATATGGGCTGAAAATAAATATATATATGCTGAGAGGTACTTGCGAGTTTAACATCTTGAAAATAGAGTGTGGTCTGAGAAAGCCAAAAGACAAATGATGAGAAGGTAATGTATGAGTGGGTTTAGTTGAAGAAAGAGACAGCAGGTGGTGAGGTTAAGTTGATTTATTAGGTAGTTTTCACTGTTGGAGGTTTTCTAGACTTCCTTAGATATTTGGGGTCTTTTTGTCCTTTGTTCCGAAATATATTTAAAAGATACTGTTATGTATATTAAATTTTCTGAGAATTTATACAAATAATAAGAGTTACCGATCACAAACTTGCCAAATGTCAACACGAAATTTTCATTTTGGGTAAGCTCGGTATTGTTTGCTTTAAATCCGTGTGAGTTTACATGTACAAAACTAAATTTGAAGCAATATGTGTGAGTTTTGTACTTCCTGTGTTAAAGGAGACAAGTAAGTGCAGTAGTTAGATTTGAAATAGCAGAACGTTGTTACCATAGGGAATAGATAGCCTCACAGTTGAAGCATGGACATACTCATCTTTAGATTTGGGTCTAATGCCTGTGACTTAGCTCTCTTTCCACTCCCACCTGTAGAAGGAATAACAACATATTCTAGGTTGGGGAGCAAGTCAAAGTTACAGTAGCTGAAATTAACAATAAAAGAATTTCCCTAGATGGAATTTATCCGGTGGCAAGAAGATCAAAACTGAGCCTGGCTGCAGATTTTGCAAGAGCAATGACTTATCGTCAGCACTCCCTGTCTGGGCAATGTCACCTTACACTGAAATTTATAACATGCGGGACATATCCAGAGCCCAAAAGGAAAGCAGTGCTCAGAAAAGATGGGACAGTATGTCTCCCAAGCAAATTTGAATAAATATTCTAGGGGACTCAAAACTGAACTTCTCTTACTTTGAAAGGTATTCATAGAAATGTTAAAGTTGAGATTCTTCCAACTACTGAAATAAGTTATGTAAAATGTGTATGTATATATATGTGTATAAAATATATATATATACATACATATATATATACACATATATACACATATATACACATATGTATATATACATATACAAATATATATACATATATACATATATGTTTATATACATATACACATATGCATATACACATATGTATATATACATACATACACATATACATATACATATATGTATATATACATATATATAAATATATATACATATATATACATACATATATTTCTCTCTTCTAGGATGTTTTAAAGTACATATTCTTTAAATGTTTAGTAGAGACAGTAGAGAAAAAAAGGGCGTGATTTAGGGGTCTGCACTCAGATTAAAATAAGATTACGGAAGTATAGTATACATTCAAAAGGACATATATTATTTTTTTCATGTTTGTTTGTTTTTGAGAGAGAGACACCGTGTGAGCAGGGGAGGGCCAGATAGGAAGCCACAGGATCGAAGCAGGCTCCAGGCTCTGAGCTGTCAGCACACAACCTGATGTGGTGCTCGAACTCACAGACCGTGAGATCATGACCTGAGCCAAAGTTGGAGACTTAACGACTGAGCCACCCAGGCACCCAAAAAGGACATATATTATTAAAAGTATTCTGAGCACAGCTTGATGAAGTTAAGTTCAATATACTTGTGGAACCTGCACTCATTAAACAAGGTACCAGTACCCTAAGAGACCACCTGTGCCTCTTTCAGTCACGGTCTATCTCTCCTTTGGGACAGGAATTATTCTGACTTCTTACAAAATATACAACTTTTGCTTGTTTTTGGACTATATAGAAATGGAATTATGTGTCCTACACCTAGCTTCTTTCACTCAAACTTATGTTAGTGATATTCATGTTATTGTGTGTATAGATCCTTTATGCTCATTGGTGTATAGAATTTCCTTATATGAATAGTTTACAATATTTCTGCAACTCTTGGTGGACATTTAGGTAGGTTATGCCTTAGGGTAATTATGAATGAAACTTCAGTGAATATTATAGGACATGTCGTTTGGTGAACATGTTTTAGAATAGTATTTATTTATCTGGGAGGGAATTTGCTGGGTCGCATGTCATCCACCTTATCAGCTTTGGTAAGATTCCTCCAAACTGTTTCCAAAATGGTTATACCAATTTACCTGAACTTCTTTCTATAGTAGTGCCTGCGTAGTGTCTGTGAGCTCTGAATACTTGGTAGCCTTGCCAACACTTGCTAATATGGTCTTTTTCATGTTATCTATGCTGGCAGGTGTACAGATTTTTTTTTTATTTGAGAAATTTCAATCCAGGTATTGTATACAAATAGTTAAAAAAAATACCCATAACATCCAAATTGCAGATCTGGACTTGCAATAAACAAAACAAAAGCTTTGTTTCCCCCACGAACACCTCTTCCCCAGAGGCAACACTCTCTTTTGTTTTCTTTTTTCTTTTTTTTTTTTTAATCAGGGTTTTTTTTAAACAGACCATTTTGTATGAACAATTTTAGATTTAGAGACAAACTGCACAAAAAATACAGTTTCCTCACCCCCACTAGTTTCTATAGTACCTTGCACTAATGTGGATACATTAATTATAAGTGGCGGATGAGCCATCACTGATTGACACAATATCATTAGACACATTATCATTAACAGTTAGGGTTTATTTTGTGTTATATAGATTCATAAGTTTTGAGAAATGTAAAATGGTATGTACCTACAATTGCAGTATCATACAGAATAGTTACACCACCCTAAAGTGCCCTGTACTCCACCTACTACCACTTCCTCTCTCCCCCTAAACCCTAATAGCCACTGGTCTTTTTACTGTCTCCGAAGGTGTTTTGTTGTTGCTGTTGCTGTTGTTGTCATTGTTGTTGTCGTTTTGTTTTGTTTTGTTTTGTTTTGTTTTTCCAGAATGTTATCATAGTTGGAAATGTAAAGCATATGACTTTTTCGGATTGGATCCCTTCACTTTGTAATCCACATTTAAGTTTCCTCCATGACTTTTAAGTAGCTCCCTTTCTCCCTCTTTCCTTCCCTCCTCTTCTGTCTCTCTGCCTTCCTTTCATTAAGGGAGTTTATTTTTTAAAACAGCTTTTGGTTTACAGAAGAAGACTGGAAAGTGCAGAGTTCCCCTGTTCTCCCTCCTACCCCCCAAAACATAGTGTTCCCTATTGTAAACTTCTTGTGTCAGTGTAGTGCATTTGTTACAACGGATGAGCCAATATGGAAACTATTATTAACGAAAGTCCCAAGTTTACCTTAGCATTCACTGTGGTGTGCAGTTCTGTGAGTTATGACAAATGCACAATGCCATGATTCAAAGCATTTCACTGTCTTACAAGATGTTTCACTGCCGTAAATATTCCCTGTGCTTCATCTATTATTCATCTGTCCCTTCCCCCCTGAGTTCCTGGCAACCACAGGTCTCTTTACTGCCTCCATTATTTGAGGCAACACTTTGAACTGTTCCAGGTTTATATTCTTTTCTTAGGTATCTTCATGAATATAAGTAATGTAGCATACTGCTGCTTATTGATTTGCAAGTTTTAAGCACCGTCTACTGGCTTCCTATGTGAAGATGACATATATAGGTCGCTTAAGCCACCTGTCTTCTCTCTCCTCACCTTCCCATATATTCCTGAACTTCTATCTTTATACTGTTTCAGTCAGGTGCCGCCAGCCAGTGAGTCACTATTGGTATTTTAAAGAGTTACACACGTGATGGGAAATCCCAGAAGCCAAACAAAGGATGGCGAAGCAATCAGGAATTAGTATCATCAGAAAGCTGTTTCCACCCCCAGGGCTAGAGAAACTCAGAACCACACCTAGCAGGAACTGAGAACATGGGAGAAGAGGCTCTTGGAAAGAAGCTAGAATTTGGAGGAGATAAAATCACCAGTAGCAAGTGGAGCGGGCGAGAGAAAAACCTCTGGGCTTATACCTTCCTCCCTTTCTCCCATCAAACACCCATTGGTCAAACCCCTCTGGAAGCCAGGTGGCAAGGAACCAGGAAACACAGTCTGTGGGAGAAGTGCAGGAACTGGATCTGAGGACAAAAAGACATAATGGATGAAGTTACATATATGTACCAGTTAGGATTCTCCAGAGACTCAGTATCAATAGGAATTGGTTCACAGGATTATGGAGGCTGAGAAGGGCAGACCCAGGAGATCCTGTAGTTTAGTTCCAGGCAGACTCCAAAAGCCTAAGAATCAGGAGAGCTGATGATGTATGTTCCACTCCAAGTCTGAGTCTGAAGTCAGGAGACCAATATCGCAGCTTGAAGACACTCAGATACACAACAGTGGATTCTCTCTTACTCTGCCTTTTGTTCCATTCAGGTCTTCAATCGATTGGTTGAGCCCACCCAGTGTTTGTCAAGGCAATATGTTTTGCTTAGTCTCCTGATATACAGATGTTCATTGTACTAAGAAATGTCCTCAGAGACTCACTAGAAATAATGTTTAACCATATATCTGGGTACCCTGTGGCTTAGCCCAGTTAAAACATGAAATTAACCATCACAAGATATAATTTTATGTGTGTATGTATGTATGTATGTATGTATGTATGCATGTGTGAATGAATATATGTTATTTGAGAGAGCGAGAGAGCGAGCATATGCTCAAGCAGGATAGGGGCAGAGAGAGAGAATTCTGAGAATTCTGTCAGTGCAGAACCTAATGTTCATCCTAGTCTTATGAACTGTGAGATCATAATCTGAGCCAAAATCAAGAGTTGGATTCTGAACTCACCGAGCCACTCAGGTTCCCCACAAGATGTAATTTTAAAATAGAGACCTATTTCCCTTGCCTGTACTGTCATTTTTCATTCCTTACATTGTAAGATAAATGTCTTCCTTAACCTTGCTGCACTTTTTCTCGGTCTCCCATCAGCTTTGGACTTCTGTTTGTCATTGTTGTTAACACTGGTATTATGCTCTGCAATCAAGTCTCTTTAGATTGTTCAAGGTTGATTCTAAAACTTGAAAACTAATAAATGGTTTAAATTATTGGGATTATTAAATAATATGCAAACATTAGAATTACTACTCTTTTCCTGGAGTCCTTGGACCTGCTGAATGAGGACATCTCTGGGATCAAGGTGAAATGGGTCCTTTTTCTTTGTATTCCATCAGTGCTTTAAACCACGCCATGTTTCACTTGGCTCATTCTGACTAAGACCATCTTACGGATATTTTCTCGCTCTCCTTAGTTTTCTAATTGCACTTCTTTGTTTTCTTGCACTCTTTCAGTGTTCTCAAATCATGCCACTTATGACATCTTACTGTTAACCTCTTAGAGGTCACTTATGGACCCTTCTCTTTTCCTGCCTCATTTAGGTGGTGACTCAGTAGGTCTGCTTCATAGCTTCCTTCCTGTGATTTTCCTCTGCTACAGTCCCCGTTTATTTCCATGGTTTCATGGTAATATGGCTATCTGGGGAGTGAGGGAGCATTGAAAAGCCTGGACTCTAGAGCCAGACGGCCTGGACTTAGTCTTTACTTGTTCCACTTACCAACTGTGTAACTTGGATGTTGGATGAGTTATTTGACTTCTTTATAACCCTATTTCCTCCTCTAGAAGATAATAATCGTAATTGTATGTACTTTATAAGTTTGTTGTGTGGTTAATATGTAATAATATGTGAAAATAACCCATAACAGTGTCTGGCACAAAAATAAACACTGTTAATGTTGGCTATTAAGTATAATTTTTCTTTATTTTTTTCTCTCATTGTTTTGCTGGAATACACCTTCAGATAACTTCCTAATGAAGAATGAATAGAATAAAATGTTCTGAGTCTTTGCACATCTGAAGTTATCTTGAGTCCACTCTCAAATTTAATTGATAATTTTCCTCAGAAAATTAAAAATAGACCTACCCTATGACCCAGCAATAGCACTGCTAGGAATTTATCCAAGGGATACAGGAGTACTGATGCATAGGGGCACCTGTACCCCAATGTTTATAGCGGCACTCTCAACAATAGCCAAATTATGGAAAGAGCCTAAATGTCCATCAACTGATGAATGGATAAAGAAATTGTGGTTTATATACACAATGGAATACTACGTGGCAATGAGAAAAAAATGAAATATGGCCTTTTGTAGCAACATGGATGGAACTGGAGAGTGTGATGCTAAGTGAAATAAGCCATACAGAGAAAGACAGATACCATATGGTTTCACTCTTATGTGGATCCTGAGAAACATAACAGAAACCCATGGGGGAGGGGAAGGAAAAAAAAAAAAAAAGAGGTTAGAGTGGGAGAGAGCCAAAGCATAAGAGACTGTTAAAAACTGAGAACAAACTGAGGGTTGATGGGGGGTGGGAGGGAGGGCAGGGTGGGTGATGGGTATTGAGGAGGGCACCATTTGGGATGAGCACTGGGTGTTGTATGGAAACCAATTTGACAGTAAATTTCATATATTAAAAAATAAAAAAAATTAAAAAAAAATAAAAAAAAATTGATAATTTTGATATGTGTACAATTCTAGCTTCTTTTTTTTATTTTATTTATTTTTAATTTTTAAAGTTTACCTCCACATTAGTTAGCATGTAGTGCAACAATGATTTCAGGAGTAGATTCCTGGGTTCCCCTTACCCATTGAGCACATCCCCCCTCCGACAACCCCTCCAGTGTCCCTCAGTTTGTTCTCCATATTTATGAGTCTCTTATGTTTTGCCCCTCCCTGATTTTATATTATTTTTGTTTCTCTTCCCTTATGTTCATCTCTTCCACTCATAGAATTCTAGCGTCTACTGGCCAGTTGCCCCTTCCATCGATTATCCCCTGATCACAACACCATTGGAACTACAATATCTGCTTTTTAGAGTCTTTTTGACTCACCGTCACTTTCACCTTCTTGTATTTTCAAAACCATTCAGTACGTCTGCCGTATGCTTAAGGAAAAGGGAATGGAGGTCCACCTTTTGAAGGGCTTAAAAGAGAATTTATGAACATATGTTAGACTGCCACAGCCTGTCTGCTGGCCTCCTATTATTCACTTTCATCCTGCATGAAAAATACCCTCACCCTACCCCAAGAATCCTCCCTCTTAAAGACCCAACCCTTGTAACATCAGCTCAAAGTCCAGGATTTTTTTATCTAAATTAGGTCCAGGTGTGAATGAGTCTCCTTGTGTGCACTGGTCCTCGATTTCTCTTTCAATCTGAAGACCTATCAATGAAGACCTATGAATTAAGCATACGACCAAAACGGGCACACACAAAACACACACACACACACACACACACACACACACACACACACACACACACAGAGAGAGAGAGAGAGAGAGAGAGAGAGAGAGAGAGAGAGAGAAAACTAACAAACAAACCAACAAAACACAAACATTTCTGTTCCCAAAGAAAGGAAGGAGGTTATCATGAATCACTGGTCCATAACAATTCTGAAGTTCATCTGGCTCAGGTAGGCAGTCCTTTCATTGTGTCTTAAGGCCTGGGAATGATTTTCCATGGCTCTAGCTCCTCCGGGGTTCTGGCTTTCAACCTCCAAGTCATTCTTCCCTTCTCATGAAAGGTAGCCTGTGTCTACAGCCTTATGGTTGTCTCGGCCTACTTACTAATTGTAGGAGTTTGTGGGTCCAAAGCCTTCTTTCATTTTACTCTCTGGGATTAAGTAAACTCTTCTCTACCATGGACTTTTTCAAACCTTTATAAGGAAAACCACTCCTAAACTTCAAGTTATGTTGTAACAGAGAGAACCCTGTGCCCCACAGTTTAGTCTGCGAGGGTATGCTTAAGAGAGAGAACACTGGTATTCTCCAAGACCCTTCTTCATTTAGGACACTTTTTTAGCATCTTTTCCCCAACGTCATCTGCTGAGTGAGGTTGGTAATAATTTCACCTTCAATAAGAGTGACATTATTGATGTTATCTCTGCTAACAAAACATGAAATTGTATTTGAATGGCATTGAGTAAGGGCAAGTAGTATCGGTTAGGGACGTGTTCAGCTGTCACCGAAAGGCGGCCACCAGTGGCATGAACAAAGACAGTTTTACTTACAAAGAGGCTGTAGGCTGTGTCCCATTAAGGCAGCAATGTCATCTACAGCAGGCTGCATGGAATGGCAGAGCTGCCAATTTCTTTATGACCTACTACACAATTTTGGAGAAAAGGGTAGCAGCCATTAATATAATAATAGCAATATTTTTACCACTTACCATCATCAAGATGCATCACATGTGTGAGCATTTCAAGCTCACAGCACATCTGTGAGGTAGAATTGTTGATGTCTTTTGGAGGTCATTCGTTTTCTTCTTAAGTCAAAAATTAGCTGTCATATTTCAAGGGCATGTGGCTTCACCAAATCCCCTCCTAGGTTTCCTTTGCTTATCAATGCATCAAGCAAACTCATAGGACTTCTAGAATTTAATACTTGTGAGTCACGGAGAAACCAGTTCTGCCTTATCAAATCACATTAAATACTCATGCCATTCAGTATACTCTCAGATGAACCATTGGAAGGTGCTCCTGTATTAGCGTTGTATTTCTGTTGGCAAGAACCTTGCCTCCTAGGAGGCAGTATAACTTTCATATCTATTAGTAATTGCCAATGAAGTAAAAACCAAGAGTGTTCTTTGTCTTCTTGTTGACACGTTATAATGTATACTAAGTTACCCCGTTTCCTTGTTTAATGTCTTCGCATCATATACCAACTGCAATATCATCACGGAACAATGGTGGCCCGAATGTAGCATCATCAGCTCTGGAAACTTCAGATATGGCCACAGTAACAGGTATGGCCACGGTAACAGTTAGGGTGGACCCCATCTAGTTCTTGGCCTCTTCGCCTTGTCTGATTCTCTCCGTTTATCTACCTCCCACCCCACACCCCCAGCCCCAGCAGTACTGAGAATCTGGTTAGTCAGTGAATCTCCAGCAGATACAGATGCAGACCATTTCTCTGGATAATCTTTATGGTTGACTGTGGCCTGGGTAGCAGGACTGGTTCAGACAGAAACACCTGATTTGGGTGCCATCAAGCAGTATCTGTGCCCTCCCTGAGAAATGGGACAGTATGCATTTCAAACCCTTCAAGTCTCCACTTCTCCCTGCAGACTTCTGTGTTTTGTTGCTTTCATCCACCTACCAAAGCAACCCAAACTTTATGCTAAAGAGAGTGGGCCTCATGTGTCCTTTGCAGATTGGAATGCTGTTACTAGTTTGGGTTATCTTAACAACAACTGGCAAATTATCTAAAAATGTAGAATTCGGTGTGAATTCAGAATCCGTACCTGTAGTAAGCCTCCATGGTTCCGTTGATTAGGGAGAGGTATCAGACCTTATTGTAAGAAACCCTGCCTTCGAATGCTACAGCTCTATGGACTTTCAAAGCACTATTTCTAACCTGGTTATCAAAAGTCGTTAAGTCTTTTTGAGTATACATTCAGAGCTTATTTAAGATCTGGATCGTAGTCTCCAATTTTTCATTACCTTCCTAACCCATTTATTCCCAGAGTTCTCTTCATTTTTGAATCTTTCTGTTGGGCCTTTGACACCTGTCAAATAAAAAATTTCCTCAAATTGAATATGTGAACATTTAAGAGCAGTCACGTGTTCAGTGCCCAAATATTTTATGATTTCCGTTAGGAGTTTCTTCGGTCTGTGGACGGTGAATAAACAAATGTCTTTTTTTTTCTTTATTCCCCACATAAGTAAGTAGATGTGCAAGGCAGGATGCTAGGTACCTGTCAAGGGTAATAGGACGTTCAGGAGTGTAAATAAGATTTCTGTCATCAAAAAAAGAAAAATAAACATTATTTGATGAACTCAGATAAGCTAAAAAGCTTAAAGAACTTGATGAACTAAGATAAGCTAAAAAGCTTGATGAATTAAGATAAGCTAAAAAGCTCTACTGACACGATGATAAAGGTCATCTTTAAAGCTTGCTTTGTGTACTGATATTATTCCTTTTTTCTTGAAATCTAAAGAAGCTTTTCTCTCTGGCTCTTAACCTGAAAGGAAAAGACATTTTCCCCCTATATGTTCTTCTGCCGTTTTTAGGCTGAGCTTTTCCAAAAGGCTTTTATATATTCATTGCTTTTTCTCTTCATCCTTTGTCCAAAACAAGCCTTGAGATTGGGAATGATGTGGACTATTTCTAACCCAAGCTCAGAGGACTTAACTTCACCTAAAAACCATTAATTGAGGAGGCATTGAACTCATATCATGGAGTTCCTTGAGCAGCCCATGGGCAGGATTCCACTGAAGTAATCGATAGCATCGTGGAGACCCTGTCTCTGGAAGGAACTAACAACAAATAAGGATTTGACCTTATAGGCAGATTTTCCTAGAAATCTAGGAATCAACAGGGCCAGAAGTGGAATGGTGGGAGAGGGACACTGGAGAAGTGCTGAATACCCAGGTTCACTTGAAGCCAACTGAGCAGAGGAAGGTTCTGTCCTGGAGGAGCTTGGATCAGCAGGGATCAGCTCCCAGTTGTTATGGACTTAGTGAAAAATACACTCATGAGAGCCTACATGAAGAATGCCTCCAGAACTGTAAGAGGATTCATTCCTTTCTTATGTCTTTTTTTATGGAAAGTGTCTTGGCGGTGCTATAACCATCAAGACAGCATGGTATTGGCACAGAAACAAATACATAGACTTAATGGCATAGAATAGAGACCCCAGAATTGGATCCACATACCTATGGCCAACTAATCTTTGACAGAGCAGGAAAGAATATCCAATGGATAAAAAGACAGTCTCTTTAACAAATGGTGCTGAGAGAAGTGGACAGCAACATGCACAAGAATGAAACTAGACCACTTTCTTACACCACTCACAAAAATAAACTCACAATGGATGATGGACGTGAATGTGAGACAGAAAACCATCAAACCCTTGAGGAGAAAGCAGGAAAAATCGTCTTTGACCTCAGCGTCAGCAAGTTCTCAGTTGGCACATCTCCAAAGGCAAGGGAACTAAAAGAAAAATGAACCATCGAGACCTCATCGAAATAAAAATCTTCTCCACAGTGAAGGAAACAATCAACAAAACTAAAAGGCAACTGACCGAATGGGAAAAGATGTGTGCAAAAGTCATACTGGATAATTGGCGAGTATCCAAAACCTATCAAAAGAACTCACTAACTCCACACCCGGGAAACAAATAATCCAGTGAAGAAACAGGCAGAAGACTTGAACAGACACTGTTCTAAAAAAGACATCCAGGGGCGCCTGGGTGGCGCAGTCGGTTGAGCGTCCGACTTCAGCCAGGTCACGATCTCGCGGTCCGTGAGTTCGACCCCCGCGTCAGGCTCTGGGCTGAGTTCGAGCCCCGCGTCAGGCTCTGGGCTGATGGCTCGGAGCCTGGAGCCTGTTTCCGATTCTGTGTCTCCCTCTCTCTCTGCCCCTCCCCTATTCATGCTCTGTCTCTCTCTGTCCCAAAAATAAATTAAAAATGTTGAAAAAAAAAATTAAAAAAAAAAAAAAGACATCCTGACTGTCAAGAGACACATGAAAAGATGCTCAACAGCACTCCTCTTCAGGGAAATCGAAATCAAAACCGCACTGAGATACCACCTCATGCCAGTCAGAGTGGCTACAATGAGCAAATTAGAAGACTATAGATGCAGGTGAGGATGTGGAGGAATAGGAACCCTCTTGCACTGTTGGTGGTAATGCAACCTGGTGTAGCCACTCTGGAAAACAGTGTGGAGGTTCCTCAAATCATTAAAAATAGATCTACCCGAAGACCCAGCAATAGCACTGCTAGGAATTTACCCAAGGAGTACAGGAGTGCTGAGACATAGGGGCACATGTACCTCAATGTTTATAGCACTACTTTCAACAACAGCCAAACTATGGAAAGAGCCTAGCTGTCCATCAACTGACAAGTGGATAAAGAAGTTGTGGTTTATGTGTATACAATGGAATACTACTTGGCCATGAGAAAGAATGAAATCTGGCCATTTGTGGCAACATGGATGGAACTGGGGGGGGGGGGGGGTATTATGCTACATGAAATAAGTCAGGCAGAGAAGACAGATACCATATGTTTTCATCTATGTGTGGATCCTGAGAAACTTAGCAGAAGACCATGGGGGAGGTGATGGGGGGAAAAAGTTATAGAGAGGGAGGGAGGCAAACCATAAGAGACTCTTCAATACTGATAACAGACTGAGGGTTCACGTGGGGTTGGGGAGAGGGGAAAGTGGGGGACGGACATTGAGGAGGGCACCTGTTGGGATGAACACTGGGTGTTGCTTGGAAACCAATTTGAAAATAAATTACATTGAATGAAAACGGAAATCCAGGGGTGGCTCTTACTGAATATGAGGATAGGTTTCCATTTTCAGCACTTTATGAGCGTGAGGTAGTAGTAGCTTAAGCTGCGTAGATGAAAGTTTTGTTTGTGTGTTTAAGAAAAGGAGTTGAATAAAGACAGAGGCCTGTCACGTGTATCACGTTGACCTTGGCAAGTTTCTCTTCTGATTGTTACCATGACTTATCACTCTTAGTGATTCACATAGTTTGGAGTCATCCTTTCATGCGGAAGTGGATTTCAGTTGATCATGGTAGGTGGTCCTTGTAGTATTTTGTGAATGAATTGTGTATGTGGTGATGATGGATGGACTATGCTGGTTGCTTTCAAAAGCATTTACAAGGACGGTGTAACACGTTTTCTACCCTTGGAATCCCATACGGTCTCTTACTACCTTGTGTATGACTTACCTGAAATATCATGAATTGGTAGGTAGTGAATAGGTTTTAGTGGCACTGAATGACCTACTGGCCACTCACACAGAATTCGTTGACGCTTTGCTCTTAAGCACACAATGACTCGGTCTTCCCTACACTGCATGAAAGTGAGCATGGATACTAACTAGGCAAACTGTTAACAATATGTTGTTTAGCTGGTCCCTTAAAAAATATTGCCATTTCTGGTTTAAAAAACAGGATGTTAAAAAAAAAATCTTTGTTTTTGCCAAGTTTTGACAAAACCTTGCTGAAGTTTTGTTTTACAACTTATAAAATGTGAAGAAATAACTAATACAGTTGATTCATATATTAATAGGAAAATGAAAGTATTTTATATATCCTTTTGGGCAGACCGTGAAAAGGAACCTGACACGGTGGCCTTTCTGGTGAGGCATTCATTTACTGTCTTGTAAAATGAGTCTGTGCTTAGGTTGTACAGATTTTTGAAATAAATCCCACAGTCTTTATTCATTCTCATACCTTTATATCTCATATGGCACAAGTAAGGAGGAAGTTTATGACCTTGCTAAGCTTGAGTGCCTATATGTGGTGACTGGCACCTCAAGTAAGCTTTTGAATTCCTGATGTCATTTTTATCCCCCTTCTACTTGCCACCCAGCAACTTAATTTTCCTTACAGAACCAGTAATGTTATAATTGTGGAGAGCAAGCTTCATTGTTGTTTACTATACTGATCATGGAGTTGGGCGGGCACCTTAGAGAGATTCCCGACAGTCTGTGGGAAGTGTGTGTGTGTGTGTGTGTGTGTGTGTGTGTGTGTGTGTGTGTGTGTGTGTGCATGTGTGTGTGTGTGTCAAAGAGAGAGAGAGAGTGAGAGAGAGAAAGAGAGAGAGAGAGAGAGAGAGAGAGAGAGAGATGGAGAGAGAGAAGTCCCAGTAAGGGAATGTGATAATTATTCGGATTGCCTCTTCAATTCATTTTCAAAGGATTCAAATCACAGGGAATTTTTCTTAAAACGAAAAGTATGTACTGAGGTTAATCCTAATAACATTAATCAGAAAATAAGATCTAGAATTTGATGTCCATCAATTTATAAATAAATCCTTCTTGGGCAGAGTGGTCAACATGGTGGAGAAGGAGGGGGATCTGTACATCCCATGTCTCTCAAACAAAGTGCTGAGCCAAAGTATTTTGAATCCCAAAAGTCTGCGAGGAAAACAGACTGAATACTCCTGAAGGAAATGAGACAACTTAAGAAATGACAGGTGGCTGATTGTGAACTGGGGTACATAAATTGGGCCAAGTAGGAATGGAGGGAAGAGATCCCCTTCTGCGGAGAGACAAAAGTAAGAGAAAGAGTGGCTCCAGAAGTGTAGGGCTGTATGTGGATAAGAGGAGAACCTCGGACTGGGACTGAGAGGGATCTTATCTCTAACTGTGGGGCTTTCTTGGGTCTGGGGCTAGGCTCCCTGTTTGCGCACCTGGGGAGGAGAGGAGCCAGCACTGGTTTCAGGGGTAGATCAGGGGCACAGTCCACAGAAGGAGACAGTAACCCCTCCCTGGAGGGCTGTGCAATAGAACAAAGCCTGCCTGCATCCACCACCCCCCGGATCAGTGGCTGGGTCTAGGGCGCAGTCTGCAGTAGGAGAAAGTGGCCCCCTCCCTGGGGGCGTCGCTGTGGGACAAAACAATGCCTGCCTGCATCCACCATGCCCAAGCTCAACAGTGAGGTCAGCAGGGCAGTCCAAGGCAGGAAAAGGCGGGGCTCCCTGAAGCACAGCAGCACAAAGATAACCAGGAAGACATTTGTAGCAGCACAGAGAGGCACTTCCCCAGTGCCAGAGCACACGGAACGGGTCTGCGAATCCTAGACAAGCGCTATGCCAAAGGAGTCAGCGGAGCAAGAAGGACCACCCTGCGTGTGCCCTGGGCACAATGAGGACAACTGGAACGGAGTACACCAGGTCATGGAGAAGAGGCTGGGCATCACCACATAAACTGCGAGATTGTGACCCAAGATGAGATCAATAGTTGGACACCCAACCGAGTGACCCACCCTTTCTTACATTTATTTTATTTGTAGTGTCCAGAGTTTTAGTTATATTTAGTGGGAGGAAGAGGGAAATGTATGTTTACTCCACTTTCCCAGAACCAGAAGAGAAACCTCCTTCATCTTCATTTTTAAAGGAGAGTTTTGTCGGACAGAGAATTCTTAGTTAATGGTTTTTTCAGCACTTGAGATCTATCACTACACCATCTTCGGGCTTCCATTGTTCTGATGAGAATTCAGCCATTAGTCACATTATTCTTGACATATATGTGATAAGGAGCTTCCTCTTTCTACTTTCAAAATAATATCTTTATTTTCCAATAGTGTAACTATGATATGTCTAGGTGTGTTCTTCTTTGTGTTCATCCAAATTGAAGTTATTTCAAGTTTTTTGATCTTTCAGATAATTTTCATCAAATCTGGTATTTAAACAATTTCTTCAGTAATATTTTGTCCCATTTTCTCCCTCCTCTCCATCTGGGACTCCTATTATACATGTGTTACATAATTATGTTGGAGCACCTGATATTGTCACACAGTGCTCTACTGATTTGTGTCCAATTCCCCCCCCCCCCCCCTCTATTATTTGGCTTGGGACATTTCTCTTGATTTACCTTCAGGTTCACTGATTCCTTCTTCTATTTCTAACCTACTGAGTTAATCTAGTGAAATTTTATTTGAGTTATTGTATTTTTCAATTCCATAAATTTCACTTTTTTAAAAATCACTTCCATTTGTCTATTGTGATTCTCGGTGGACTCACATCATGTTTCCTACTGTATCTTTGAATACATGTTCCTTTAGTTCCTTAAATATAGTAGCTGCTGGAAGTCTTTAAGTCCAAATACATTTTCCTTTAGTTCTTTAAATATAGTAGCTGCTTGAAGTCTTTGTTAAATCCAAAGGTGGGCCTAGTCAGTTTCTATTTAATCTTTTTCCTTAGTATGGGTTAAACGTTGTTAATGTACATGTTTCTTTTTTTATGGTGAAAAGTAAACACTTGTTTAGATTATCTGCTCATTTGCTCCAGCGCACACGCATGCATGCAGGCACACACACACACACACACACACACACACACACACACACACACACTGGTTGCTATCATGACTGGCAAGAGATAACATTCTCTCTATTCTTACCAATTAGCATTTCCATAACAAAATCCTAGAAACAATAACACACTCATACATGCTAATACAAGCATAGACTCCCTTTATAAAAGGGGCCACTAAAGAACAATTAAAGTTGCTTGAGGAGGAAAGAAGGGATTTGAGATACAGGATGAACACGTGTACCTTTTGAAACTCACATCCACAAACTACTTATTCATTTAAAAAACAAAAAACAAAAACAAAAACAAAAACAAAAACAAATCTGTTTCACTGATACTCAGCAACAGCACTGTGCATTAAAACCTAAAAGCACCTTTTATTTTGTATTTGCTACCTTCTCAGCTAGAATCCTCAGGAGTAATTTTGGATGCCACCCCCACCCCCACCCCTGCCCTAATCCCTAAATCCAGCCGATCTGATCAGCTCTACCTCCAAAGCAGATCTCTAATTGTGGCAGCTATCATCTCCATGGTAACCACGCTGGTCCAAACCACCATTTCTCACCGTGACTACTATAATATCTGCTAAAGGGTCGTGCAGCTTCCTAAATGCTACCTAGTCACAGCATGACGATATTGGTAGAATAAACAAAGGCTATGCCTCTGCGGGGGGTGGGGGGATCTGGTGGGGGGATCTGGATCAAAAAAAAAGTACTTACTTTATGATCTCACTCATCAAGAACTCTAAAAAATAGAAACTAATATATTGTGACAGAAGGCAGATCAGTAATGGGTGGCAGAGAGGGGCAAGAGGAAAGGATGACCAAGGGTCACAAGGAAACTTTTCAGTGATGGATATGGTCACTGTCTAGACTGTAGTGGTTTCATGCATATGTGTGTGTATATACTTTATGATCTGTGTGTATACTCATCCACACTGATGTATAAACTTATCAAATAGCACACTTTAGTTTCCTGCAAGTTATGCCAATTATACGACAATAAAACTTTTTAAAAATAAAAACAAACAGGATGATATTTTAAATAAAATGCAACGTGTGGGATTTGTCTCAAATAAACCAGGGGAAGACGGGAGCAAGGACAAAACGGGTAGAAAGACAGATGAAACAAGATTAGACATGAGTTTTTGATAATTTTTAAAACTACATCCTAAGCACATGGGGGTATAATATACTATTTTCTTGACTTTTCCATATTTGACATTTTCTATAATAAAAACAATTTTTCAGTTGAAGGGGAGCAAATCATAAACCAGGATAAACTGAAAGAAGAAAAATACTATGCTGGCTCCAGAGCCCAGACTGCTAGTAGCCAAAGACTTTCTTAGAAGTTGAAGAGCAGGGGAATGTGGAGTTTAAAGGGACACATTTTATTATCTACTCTATCACCTAAGAAACGTGCACGCTCCTTTGAGAGCTAAGCCATCCTTTCCCTGGTTGGCTCAAAGCTGGGCTCCCTTGCACACTTGACTTCTCGTGGAGCCTTCAAGCTGTCAGATCACATAGGCTTCCACAGATATGCTTCCAACAGCCTGAAGTTTAGGATAAAAGAAAAACCATCTTGTCGCCCATTTGAAGTATTTCATGCATGCTGAAGCAGCACCTGGTTAGATAGCCAAGTACTACAACCACAGGCAACACACAAACAGAAGCAGCATTTTTATCTTCTTTTCTTCCAAGCCTCTGCTCATGGATCTTACAAAAGGAGTCCCAATCACATCAACCAATTTGTAAAGAAGGGAACTCTTGGCCAACATTTGCTTAGAGCACACTAACTCATCATCTCATTTGAGCCTCATGTTTAACCTTGGGAAGCAGCACATGTCTTTACCCCTTTTTTAAGCATGCTAAATACTGAAACTCAGAGAGATGAAACAAATGGTGTGCCCAAGGTCACACAGCTAGCCTGTGGCAGGGCAGGAGTCGAGGTCCGTCCCACCTCTGTGCCTGTCTAGTGTGACTACCTCACAAGCTTAGCAGAAACTCTCAAGATGCCTATATGAAGAAAAGTCATATCTCAATTAACCCACTTTTTTACTACCCAATCTCAAACACGTCAAAGGATTTTAAGAGTAGGCACATGAAACCATTACTGCAAATAAACCTTTTTCAGTTATGTATAATTTCTTTATCCGCTAGCACAAGGAGGTATGAAGAAGGGACAGCAATTGACTTTAGACATTACATGAGGGGAGGAAAAGGAAGGTATTGCCCAAAGAAAGATCAAAGAAAGAAAACTAGGGATCAGACTGGAAAGAACAGCACAGTAAACACAAAACCCAAATTAACGACCCCCATGGTATTTTCTCTGTAACACCAGGATGTCCTGCGTGGTGATTACCCTGTTAGTGAAATGAAAGAAAACGGCCATTTTTTTCAAGCTACTGGTTTCACCCATGCTAGGTTAAACTGGAAGAGAATTTTTCAAAACTGTATTAAATTTGCTCACACTGTGGTGATTCTCCATTTTCCAACCAAAAATGTCACTTTCAGAGCTCAAGGTCTACAGTAACAATCCTTGCTTCTGGGTTAATGCATGAAACTGGATATTTAAAACATGGATTCTAGTTGTCACAGCTAACAATAGCAACTAGTACTTACTGAGCACATATTATGAGCAGGTATTGTTTTTAATGCTTTTAATCTTCAAAATGGATCTTCTGACACAGGTTCGATTATTGTTAGGGCAACAATATAATTTATTGTCCAAATAAAGATACTTTGGGGAATCAAAGGGGAAGTTCATGAGCAAGGGCTCAAACTCAAGAACAGTGAGATCATGACCTTAGCCAAAATCAAGAGTGGGATGCTTAACTGACTAAGCCACCTATGTGCCCCAGGAACAGAACTCTTCTGTATTATCACTGGGGTGACATTTACATGACTATATACAATCTCTAAAACTCAAAGCACTATGCACCAAAAGAGTTATTTTATATAATGTTAATTACACAACAAAAAGCATTTTCAAAAAAAATACCACATCTGTCCTCATCTCTCCATTTCCTGCATCCACACTAATTCCTGTCATGTTGACCTCTCCTGGTCAACTGCAATGACTCCTTACCTGATTTCCTCCCAATTACAATCTTCAATCTGTCTTTCTAATAAACTTATGAAATATAACTCCTGAATAAAGTGTTATAAGGAAAAAAAATAAGCCAGAACTAAATAGCTGCACCTTCCTTAGATCATGCATGTACACCACTCCCTATGGTATTTGTAACACGAAGACCCAATGTGCAAATACAATAAGCAGCCAAGGGGAGCCTAGTGGCTCAGTTAGTTGAGTGACCTAATCTTAGATTCAGTTCAGGTCATGATTTTGCCATTTGTGGTTTCAAGCCCCAGGTCACACTCTGCACAGAGCCTGCTAGGAATTTTCTCTTCCCCCTCTCTCATCCCCTCCCCTTCCTCACACACACTGTAAGTCAACCACCCACCCACCCACCCACCCAACCAACAAACATTAAAATAAAAATAAGCAGCCCAAATCATAAGGGTTTGTAGTATGTTACACATTTACCCCATAGTTCAAATAAAAGCAAAGAAAACTTGACTATCGTGCTGGAATTATTTTTCTTTCTTATACCCAACTCATTTTGCTCACTTGTGGTTCATTTCTGTGTCTCCTCCTCTAAATGCAGTGCCCACTTCCTCCGGCAGTCCTAGTTGAAGTGAATTTCTAACTGCCTTAACTCAGTACCTTCTTCATTCTGTTGCCTTTGTCATGAAGACCTGGAACAAAAATCCGTGAAAGAATGAACACCCCAGGCCTGGCATGCCAATACTAACACCTGGCAAACAGCAACAATGTCCCAGAGACAGCAACTAGCAAACAATCCGTTGTCTATTTAGGAAACATGAGTGAGAAGATGGAAGAAATAGAACTTCCCAAAGGGAGCCTGAAAAAGAAAACCAAAAACAAAATCCACTGGCGTTAAAAAGTGAAAACAGGTAACACCAAGGTTTATCTCAATGTTAATGCAGGTGTTACTGGATAGACTAGATGAACCTGAAGCAAATGATTTCTAAACAACAAAACAACAACAACAGCAGTAGCAGCAGCAACAACAACAACAAAAGAGTCTTCTAAAATATGCATTGGTGTAATTTAGCAGATAATCAGAGCTGCAGAAACTAGCTTTATGTGGGAATAATCAGAATACCATAGCTACTCAGAGGAGTCACGCTTATTGCGAATAATTGATGCTCAGGTGGTGTGATCACTGTATCACACAAAACCAAGTAAGGGTGTTAAAAAGGAGGAGGGAACCCACGCAGGGCAGCAGATGCCAGAACACATGGGGTGAATCAAGGGCTCAGTGAAACGGAAGACTTAATCACAGGGTGAAAAATTTGCCTGAAAATGCTGCAGATTCAGGCCAGCACACAGGCCTCCAGGCTCCCTGGTATGAGTCCTGGGAATACCAGGGGCAAAGCAATGAAATTACAGCTACCAATCACTTCCCTTTGGCAAGCACGTTACCTGATAAAGCATCTCAATTGACCCTGTGTACAGAAGAAGGAATTGAGGCTGAAGGAGATGTTATAATTGCTCAAGGTCACAGAACTAAGAAAGTTATGGAAATGGCCATTACCCCAAGCACTGTGACTTCTTAGTGCATTACATGCTGTCTCAAGTATGCAAAACTCAGCTTCAGTAACCCTTTTACCATCTTTTTAAGTAAATATGTTTTCAAAAAGTTTTGATTGTTGTATTTTCATTTTTATTTGTTTCCTTATGTCTTTTAATTTCTTTTCTAATTGTCTGTTTGACTGATTTGTTCTTTAGTAGGATGTTTATTAACCTGTACGCTTTTAGAGGTTTACCAGACTCTTTCCTGTAGTTTATTTCAAATTCTAACCTTTGTGATCTGAAACTGTGCATGGTGTCATCTCAATTCTGTTATATTTATTGAGGGCTTTTTGTGACCCAGTATGTGGTCTCTCTTGGAGAATGTTCCACGTGCACTCCAGAAGAAAGTATGCTCTGCTGCTTTGGGATGTAGAGTTCTAAGATATCTGTCACGTCCTTCTGGTCCAATGTATCATTCAGGACCATTGTTTCTTTCCTGATTCTGTCTAGATTTTCTGACCATTGTTGTAAGTTGAGTCTTAAAGCCCCCTGAAATTACCACATTCTTATCAATGAGATTGTTAATGTTTGTGATTAAATGTTTTAAATCTTTGTGTGTTTCCGAATTCACTGCATACTCATTATAATTGTTCGCTCCTCCTGATGGACAGACACTGTAATTATTTAATAATGCCCTTAAACATCTCTTGCTACAAACTTTAATTTAAGGTCAAGTTTGTCTGATATAAGTATGGCTAATACAGCTTCCTCTTGACTCCCAGTAGCATGAAAGGTAGTTCTCCATCCCCCCACTTTCAATAGTAAGGTGTCCTCAGGTCTGAAAGGAGTCTGTTGTAAGACAGCAAATAGTTGGGTCTTGTTTTGTATTATCCATTCTGATACCCTATGTCTTTTGGTTGGAGCATTTATTCCACTTCCATGCAGTGTTATTATGGAAAGCTGTGGTTCCAAGGCACTGTGATGTCTGTACTTTTCATGCTTGTACTGGTGTCTGTGGCACTTTGTGATACTTGCGACATTTCCCTCATAGAATCCCTCTTAGGATCTCTTGCAGGGATGGTTTAGCGGTGATGAATTCCTTCAGTTTTGGTTTGTTTGGGAAGACCTTTACCTCTCCTTCGATTCTGAATGGCAGGCTGGCTGGATAAAGGATTCTTGGTTGCATATTTTTCCTATTCATCACATTGAAGATTCCCCTATTCCTTTATGGCTTGTCTGATTTCAGTAGATGGGTCTGCTCCTATCCCAATACTTGTACCTTTGTACGTTAACGTCCATTCATCCCTAGCTGCTTTCAGAATTCTCTCTTCATGCTTGTATTTTGCCAGTTTCACTATTATATGTTGTGCAGAATATCAAATCAAGTTACATCTGAAGGGAGTTCTCTGTGCTCGTTTGGGTTCAATGCCGGTTTCCTTCCCCAGATTGTGGAAGTTCTCAGCTATCATTTGTTCAAGGTCATCTTCACACCACTTTTTGCTCTCTTCTGGAAATCCTTGGTTGCATCACTTACTTCTTTATTCTCCCCTCTCGATCCTCAATTTTCTCTCTATCTTTTCTCACATCCTTTCCCCCATATTTTTATCTTCTAATTCATTTAGTCTCCCCTCTGTCTCTTCAATCCGCGCTGTGGCTGCCTCCATTTTAATTTGCACCTCATTTATACCATTTGAATTCATCATGAATACTTTTTATTTCCTTGATCTCTGCAATAATGGATTCCATGCTGTCTTCTATGCCTTTGCCAATCCCAACGATTCATCTTTTGACTGTTATGCTAAATTCTGATATGTAGCTTATATCTGTTTTGATCAAGTCATTAGCTGTCCACTTCTTCCCGGAACTTCTTTTGAGGGGAATGCCCCTGTTTCATTATTTTGGCTAGTTTTCTTTCTCTCTTATGAGGTTTACAAGCTTGTTATTTTCTCTGCACCTGCAAGAATTGTTATATTAAATGGGGGTCACACCCTGTGCAGGTTCTAGCCCTGCAGTTAGTGTTTCTTGGAGAGTGTTACTTGCTCTCTGTTGTTGTGGCATTGGCTCTTTGAGTTCTCTACTCGTCATGATGTTTTTGACCCTCCACAAGGTGTGCTTTTATTTGTTCCTTGAAGTAGCCCTGGAAAGGAAAACAAACAAACGAACACACAGGAAACAGAGACATGGAAGGAAACGTGCAACTAAAAGAAATAAATGGACACACACACACTCAAACACACAGAAAAACAGCCTGAAATCAAAAACGAAACAAAACAAACAAACCAGAAACACCAGCTACAAGTAAAGAACACGGTAGAGGTGTTGCTGTTGGAAGAACACATATAAAGAGAGAAATGACAGGAGTGGGGAAAAGGAAAAATATATATATATATTGACCAGACCGGGAGGCTAAATGGCTTATTGCAGAGAGAGAGAAAGGAAAATAAGGAAGGAGGTGGGGGGAACAAAAGGAAGATAAGTTTACCCAGACAGAGAAACCAAATGGCTTGATTATTCCAGAGAGACAGAAAGGAAAGTATAGAAGTATAGGTAGGAAATGTATCAAGGGAATGGATTATAAGTGTCTGCTTAAGCAAACCAACAAGCAGAGTTATCAACCTAAAAGAGGGAAGAGAGAGGAAGGGAGAATATATCTAACAACAAGAGTTGTCCCGGAATAAATCCAGTCTATGCAGCATCACTGGTCCGGATGATGGAGCTGCCTGGTTCCACAGCGCCTATCCTGCTCCATCAGATAAGCAGGTACCCAGCACAGAGGGGCGTGGTTTGGGGTAGGCTGGTCCCACCTCCACTATGGACCTCGGACTGTTCCCTGAGGCCCCGCCTTGGTGGTGGTTGTGGTAGTGCTTGTTGTGGGGAAATGGTGATGTCCAGCCTCGTCTCCATGACCTGGTGTACTCCGTTCCAGTTGTCCTCATTGTGCCCAGGGCACACGCAGGGTGGTCCTTCTTGCTCCGCTGACTCCTTTGGCATAGCGCTTGTCTAGGATTCGCAGACCCGTTCTGTGTGCTCTGGCACTGGGGAAGTGCCTCTCTGTGCTGCTACAAATGTCTTCCTGGCTATCTTTGTGCTGCTGTGCTTCAGGGAGCCCCGCCTTTTCCTGCCTTGGACTGCCCTGCTGACCTCACTGTTGAGCTTGGGCATGGTGGATGCAGGCAGTCATTGTTTTGTCCCACAGCGATGCCCCCAGGGAGGGGGCCACTTTCTCCTACTGCAGACTGCGCCCTAGACGCAGCCACTGATCCGGGGGGTGGTGGATGCAGGCAGGCTTTGTTCTATTGCACAGCCCTCCAGGGAGGGGATACTGTCTCCTTCTGTGGACTGTGTCCCTGATCTATCCCTGAAACCAATGCTGCCTCCTCTCCTCTCCAAGTGCGCAAACACGGAGCCTAGCCCCAGACCCAAGAAAGCCCCACAGTTAGAGATAAGATCCCTCTCAGTCCCAGTCCGAGGTTCTCCTCTTATCCACATACAGCCCTACACTTCCCGAGCCACTCTTACTCTTACTTTTGTCTCTCCGCAGAAGGGGATCTCTTCCCTCCATTCCTACTTGGCCCAATTTATGTACCCCAGTTCACAATCATCCACCTGTCATTTCTTAAGTTGTCTCATTTCCTTCAGGAGTATTCAGTGTCTTTTACTCGCAGACTTTTGGGGTTCAAAATACTTTGGCTTCAGCACTTTGTTTGAGAGACATGGGATGTACAGACCCCCTACTTCTCCACCCTGTGAACCCTCTGCCCCAGAAAGATTTATTTATAAATTGATGGACATCAAATTCTAGATCTTATTTTCTTATTAATGTTATTAGGATTAAACTCAGTACGTACTTTTCGTTTTAAGAGAAATTCCCTGTGATTTGAATCCTTTGAAAATGAATTGAAGAGGCAATCCGAATAAATATCGCATTCCCTTACTGGGACTTCTCCCTCTCCATCTCTCTCTCTCTCTCTCTCTCTCTCTCTCTCTCTCTCTCTCTCTCTCTCTCTCTTTCTCTCTCACTCTCCTTCTCTTTGACACACACACACACACACACACACACACACACACACACACACACCTCCCCCAGACTGTCAGGAATCTCTCTAAGGTGCCCGCCCAATTCCATTGCCAGTACATAAACTTCACCAGTACTCGGGACTAGAAATCCTCACTAAGGTCTGGCTGGAACAAAATAGAAGAAAACAGCCTTTGTCAGTCCCACTCTCCTGCCTGTTCAGTTTCCTCCCTCCTGCCAGGTCACTCTGACCCCAACCCCACCTTGCTGTCAAAGCCCATTCTATAACTACCTGACAAACCTAGCTAGTGTTTGATTCTGCAGCAAAACGCAACAAAGTTCCAAAAGGTCTCAGCCCTCCCAGGCCAATGAGTCAGCAGGAAAACACCAGGCCAAGAATCACACTAGGAGAATTCTCATTCCAGCTGTACCACTTCCTGGCTGAAGATGCACAGTGAAGCTGTCTTCCAACAACAGTCTAGCTCCACATCTGTAGGCCTCTAGCCCACCTGCATTGCTACCAGGCTCGGAGACACATCCAACGATTTTGATTCTTGAGCCCCTTCTGGACTTTGTTTGCTTTGTTTAAAATGTCTACCCTCTAGGATAAACTAGATTTTGAGACACAAATATGCACAAATATGCAAATTCCACAAGGGAAAAGACACGTCCAGGGGTCTTTTCACTGCAGTCATCCATATCCCCAAAGCACTGACTTCTACCGTGCACATAATTAGAAGAAACAGGCAGGCACCTTCCCAATGACAATGAAAAAGCAACAGAAGGTGATGAAGAGTCCAACCTGATGTAGTAGCTGATAGCCCAGAGGTCAAGAATTACCCACCAACACTACGGAGGCAAGGGTATACCTCAAGAATAGAGCCTGGCACAAAGAGTCCCTCAGTCAGTTTTCGGTTTAGTGGTGAATAAAGCCACAGGTGGACCAATAAACTGGCAAGCAAGCGAGGAAAGGCTGACAAGGGAAAATCCGCCTGTTCTATGGTGGTATAGAGAAAGTAGGTGCTTTTAGCAATGCCAGTAAGAGGGTAAATATTATAGAACAGACCAATTAGTGAATTCTGTGGATGGAATGTTTTCTCCTGATTAAAATGGGCAGCTTATCCATCCTCCAGCTCTGAAGCATATGGTAAGTGGACACCACATGCTTGGGACAACACATTCTGCAGTAAAGGAGTGGAAGTAACAAGTCTCCACCTTTGCTAGAATGTCGGCTTCCATTTACAGACCCTCCATCTGGCCCCTGGCCCTTTCTTCTTCCCACCCACCCCGATTACTCCCACGTATTATGTCCTTACTGCAATCTTGCAATCCTTGGTTTTGAACCATCCTTCTAATCTGTTTTGTTGTTGTTTGTAAGATCTGTCATTTATCTACATAAAAACCTGGGAATTTCCATCTTAACAAAGGTGAGAGCACCTGGATGGCTCAGTCAGTTATGCATGTGACTATACTGCTTTCGACTCAGGTCATGATCTCATGGTTTGCGTGGTCCAGTTCTGCATCAGGCTTTGTGCAGACAGCGTAGAACCTGCTTGGGATTCTCTCTCTCCCTCTCTCTGAGCTTTCCTGGCTCTCTCTCACTGTCTTATGTTTGTGTGCTGCTTTTTAAACTGGCCTACGAGTAATTTGGGACAAGTGGTATGATAAGTAACCTTCTCTTTCACCTGCTATGACAGCTCTAACGTTCCCGTTACTCTGCTGAGTTAAGATGTAAGGCAGAGTGTCCCGAGATCCTCAACCAAACTACACGGTGTAATTGTATGATCATAGGTATTCACATTTCGGTCCATTCCCTCGTAAACTCACTCATTTCACAAAGAGTGAACACTTGCGCTGTGCACTCTGAGAAATATAACAGTAAGCAAAATAGCCTTCGTAAATTAATATTTTTCCCGCCTTGGGATTGCATGGGCCTATAGTACCCAGTCCTATGTTATTCAGCGCATCGTTATGATTAACGTATTTCACTTCTCCCAAAGATGTTTCTGAAGTTTGGCAGAGGCAGTGGGATATCACCAGTGCTGGTTCAAATCCTAACTCTGCCACATAGATGTGATATTTGGCAAGTTATTTAAACTTTCTAAGCATTAGTCTAGTTGCGTGTTAAATGGGAATAATAATACCTTTCCCACAGGCCTGTTATGTTTGCTTGAGAGGGAAACGTGTGTGAATTGCAGAGAACTGTACTGGTGTATGGTGGGAACTAAAGGAAAATTAGTTTGTTCCCTCTGTTTTCCTATGGCTTTCTGATCATCTTGTTATGGGTTTGTACTGAGGGCCTTGTGCCTCTCTGTGCCTCTCTGTGCCCTTGACTATCCTCTTGCAATCACCAGCATCAGGGAGTTGGAACTCATTCTATCAAGTAAGCCTGACTCTGACATGGTGCCTTCCATAGTTCACCTGTTCTGTACATTCAACACAGCCAACGTGGAGGTTTTAAGTAAGCAAGCAGCGACTTTGTCAAAAACGTAGTTACATCACTAATAAAGGCGAGTGTTTACTGACTCGCAGTTAAGGGGGTTCCATGCATTATTCTAAGTGTTTTACCTTTGTTACCTCACTGAATTCATTTCAGAGCTATGTGGTGAAGGTGCTAGGATGTGCCTGATTTTACAGCTGAGAAAAATGAGTAACAAAGAGAAAAAATAAGTTGTCCAAAGGTCTGCTGCTAGAAATAGAGCAAAATAGGATTTTAGATCCCAGGCAGCCTGGCTCCAGGGGCCACCCTCCTAGTCACTGAACTATAGTGCTTCTTGCTAAGCAAGAATTTACTGTAGGATAGGGAATTGAAGTGGTATTGGGTTGCAAATAAGATAGTAGGAGACGGCAAAGGTCCCACCCAATTCATCTGATCACAAAAGGGTAAGAGTTCATCAAAAGTGATTATACAGGTGTTTGTAAAAAGAGAGAATGTGTGAGAGAATCCCCAGTATAGACTGCTGCTGTTACACATAAAATTGAAGTGAGACAGGTAGTTCTTCTGTAAAAATTGGGAACTGAAACCCCATAAACACATTGCATTCATTCAGTATGTACAGGGTCCTTTGCACATGGCTGGCACTGTAGTAATGACACACGGATGGCTAAGGTGAGCCCTGTCCATGAGGAACACATGGTCTAGGAGGGGAGCAAGGGCTACGTAAGGAGGTTCATGGCAACACAACTAGTGGGAAGAAGAACTGTGGACACACAAAGGTGAAGTAAGCACCACCAAGACAATTTCCATAAAAAAAGACATAAGAAAGGAATGAATCCTCTTAGAGTTCTGGAGGCCTCCTTCATGTAGGCTCTCATGAGTGTATTTTCACTAAGTGCATAACGATTGGGAGCTGATCCCTGCTGAGCCAAACTCCTCCGGGACAATACCTTCCTCTGCTCAGTGGGCTTCAAGTGAACCTGGGTATTCAGCACTTCTCCAGTGTCCGTCTCCCACCATCCCACTTCTGGCTCTCTTGATTCCTAGATTTCTAGGAAAATCAGCCTATAAGGTCAAATCCTTATTTGTTGTTAGTTCCTTTCAGAGACAGGGTCTCCACGATGCTATCGATTACTTCAGTGGAATCTTGCCCATGGGCTGCACAAGGAACTCCATGATATGAGTTCAATGCCTCCTCAAATGATGGGTTTTATGAGAAGTTAAGTCCTCTGAGCTTGGGGTAGAAAGAATCCACATCATTCCCAATCTCAAGGCTTCTTCTGGACAAAGGATGAAGATTAAAAGCAATGAATACATAAAAGACTTTTGTAAAAGCTCAGCCTAAAAACGGCAGAAGAAAATATAGGGGGAAAATGTCTTTTCATTTCATGTTAAGAGCCAAGAGAAAAGCTTCTTTAGATTTCAAGAAAAAAGGAATAATATCACTACACAAAACAACCTTTAAAGATGAGCCTTATCATCGTGTCAGTAGAGCTTTTCAGTACAAACTCTACAGATTATGGTATTTCCCAAAACTCCTTGCTGCCCTAGGGAAAAGTACTTAATTGTCTAACTTTTATCTGAGTTCATGGCTATTTTCCTTTCATTTTTAAAGCTTAGCTTATCTTAGGTCATCAAATAATCTTTTGTTTTTCTTTTTTTGCTGAAAGAAATCTTATTTACACTCCTGAACGTCCTATTACCCTTGACAGGTAGCTACCATTCTGCCTTGCACATGTACTTACTTATGTGGGGAAAAAGAAAAAAAAAAGACATTTGTTTATTTACCGTCCACAGACACAATAAACTCCTAACGGAAATCATAAAATATTTGGGCACTGAACACGTGACTGCTCTTAATTGTTCATGTATTCAATTTGAGGAAATTTTTTATTTGACAGGTGTGGTCAAAGGCCCAACAGAAAGATTCAAAACTAAAGAGAACTCTGGGAATAAATGTGTAAGGAAGGTAATGAAAAATTGGAGACTACTTTCCAGATCTTAAAAAAAGCTCTGAATGTATACTCACAAAGACTTGACGACTTTTGATAACCAGGTGAAAAATACTGCTTTGAAAGTCCATAGAGCTGTAACATTCGAAGGCAGGGTTTCTTACATTCTGGTCTGATACCTCTCCCTAATCAACGGAATCATGGAGGCTTACTACAGGTACGGATTCTTAATTCACACCGAATTCTACATGTTTAGATAATTTGCCAGTTGTTGTTAAGATAACCCAAACTAGTAACAACATTCCAATCTGCAAAGGACACACGAGACCCACTCTCTTTAGCATAAAGTTTGGGTTGCTTTGGTAGGTGGATGAAAGCAAGAAAACACAGAAGTCTGCAGGGAGAAGTGGAGACTTGAAGGGTTTGAAATGCATACTGTCCCATTTCTCAGGGAGGGCACAGATACTGCTTGATGGCACCCAAATCAGGTGTTTCTGTCTGAACCAGTCCTGCTACCCAGGCCACAGTCAACCATAAAGATTATCCAGAGAAATGGTCTGCATCTGTATCTGCTGGAGATTCACTGACTAACCATATTCTCAATGCTGCTGGGGCCGGGGGTGTGGGGTCGGAGGTAGATAAACAGAGAGAATCAGACAAGCCCAAGAGGCCAAGAACTGGATGGAGTCCACCCTAACTGTTACCGTGGCCATATCTGAAGTTTCCAGAGCTGATGATGCTACATTCGGGGCCACCATTGTTCCGTGATGATATTGCAGTTGGTTTATGATGCGAAGAAATTAAACAAGGAAACGGGGTAACTTAGTATACATTATAACGTGTCAACAAGAAGACAAAGAAAACTCTTGGTTTTTACTTCATTGGCAATTACTAATAGATATGAAAGTTACAGTGCTTCCTAGGAGGCAAGGTTCTTGCCAACAGAAATACAATGCTAATACAGGAGCACCTTCCAATGGTTCATCTGAGAGTATACTGAATGGCATGAGTATTTAATGTGATTTGATAAGGCAGAACTGGTTTCTCCATGACTCACAAGTATTAAATTCTAGAATTCCTATGAGTTTGCTTGATGCATTGATAAGCAAAGTAATCCTAGGAGGGGATTGGGTGGAGCCACATGCCCTAGAAATATGACAGCTAATTTTTGACTTAAGAAGAAAATGAATGACCTCCAAAAGACATCGACAATTCTACCTCACAGATGTGCTGTGAGCTTGAAATGCTCACACATGTGATGCATCTTGAAGGTGGTAAGTGGTAAAAATATTGGTATTATTATATTAATGGCTGCTACCCTTTTCTCCAAAATTGTGTAGTAGGTCATAAAGAAATTGGCAGCTCCGCCATTCCATGCAGCCTGCTGCAGATGACATTGCTGCCTTAATGGGACACAGCCTACAGCCTCTTTGTGAGTAAAACTGTCTTTGTTCATGCCACTGGTGGCAGCCTTTCTGTGACAGCTGAACACATCCCTAACCGATACTACTTGCCCTTACTCAATGCCATTCAAATACAATTTCATGTTTTGTTAGCACAGATAACATCAATAATGTCACTCTTATTGAAGGTGAAATTATTACCAACCTCACTCAGCAGATGACGTTGGGGAAAAGATGCGAGAAAAGTGTCCTAAATGAAGAAGGGTCTTGGAGAATACCGGTGTTCTCTCTCATAAGCATACCCTCGCAGACTAAACTGTGGGGCACAGGGTTCTCTCTGTTACAATATAACTTGAAGTTTAGGAGTGTTTTTCCTTATAAAGGTTTGAAAAAGTCCATGGTAGAGAAGGGTTTACTTAATCCCAGAGAGTAAAATGAAATAAGGCTTTGGACCCACAAATTCCTACAATCAGTAAGTAGGCCGAGACAACCATAAGGCTGTAGACACAGGCTACCTTTCATGAGAAGGGAAGAATGACTTGGAGGTTGAAAGCCAGAACCCCGGAGGAGCTAGAGCCATGGAAAATCACTCCCAGGCCTTAAGACCCAATGAAAGGACTGCCTACCTGTGCCAGCTGAACTTCAGAATTGTTATGGACCAGTGACTCATGAAAACCTCCTTCCTTTCTTTTGGAAGAGAAATGTTTGTGTTTTGTTGGTTTTTTTGTTTTTTCTGTGTGTGTGTGTGTGTGTGTGTGTGTGTGTGTGTGTGTGTGTGTTTTCTGGTTATCACGTGCCCGTGTTGGTTGTATGCTTAATTCATAGGTCTTCATTGATAGGTCTTCAGTTTGAAAGTGGAATCGAGGACCAGTGCACACAAGGAGACTCATTCACACCTGGACCTAATTTAGATAAAAATATCCTGGACTTTGAGCTGATGTTACAAGGGTTGGGTCTTTAAGAGGGAGGATTCTTGGGGTAGGGTGAGGATATTTTTCATGTAGGATGAAAGTGAATAATAGGTGGCCAGAAGACAGGCTGTGGTAGTCTAAAATATGTTCATAAATTCTCTTTTAAGCCCTTCAAAAGGTGGACCTCCATTCCGTTTTCCTTAAGCATACGCCAGACGTACTGAATGGTTTTGAAAAATACAAGAAGGTGAAAGTGATGGTGAGTCAAAAACACTCTAAAGAGCAGATATTGTAGTCCCAATGGTGTTGTGATCAGGGGATAATCGATGGAAGGGGCAACTGGCCATTAGACGCTAGAATTCTATGAGTGGAAGAGATGAACATAAGGGAAGAGAAACAAAAATACTATAAAATCAGGGAGGGGGCAAAACATAAGAGACTCATAAATATGGAGACCAAACTGAGGGTCACTGGAGGGGTTGTGGGAGGGGGAATGGGCTAAATGGGTAAGGGGCACTGAGGAATCTACTCCTGAAATCCTTGTTGCACTACATGCTAACTAATGTGGAGGTAAACTTTAAACATTAAAAATAAATAAAATAAAAAAAGAAGCAAGAATTCTATACCTATGAAAATTATTGATTAAATTTGAGAGTGGAGTCAAGATATCTTCAGACGTGCAAAGACTCAGTACATTTGATTCTATTCATTCTTCATTAGGAAGTTATCTGAAGGTGTACCCCAGCAAAACAAGGAGAGAAAAAAATAAAGAAATATTATACTTAATAATAATAGCAAACATTAACTGTTTATTTTTGTGCCAGACACTGTTATGGGTTATTTTCACATATTATTACATATTAATCACACAACAAACTTATAAAGTATATACAATTACGATTATTATCTTCTAGACGGGGAAATAGGGTTATAAAGAAGCCAAATAACTCATCCAACATCCAAGTTACACAGTTGGTAAGTGGAACAAGTAAAGTCTAACCCCAGGCCGTCTGGCTCAAGAGTCCAGGCTTTTCAATGCTCCCTAACTTCCCAGATAGCCATATAACCATGAAACCATGGAAACAAACGGGGACCATAGCAGAGGAAAATCACAGGAAAGAAGCTATGAAGCAGACCTACTGAGTCACCACCTAAATGAGGCAGGAAAAGAGAAGGGTCCATAAGTGACTTCTAAGAGGATAACAGGAAGATGTCATAAGTGGCATGATTTGAGAACACTGAAAGAGTGCAAGAAAACAAAGAAGTGCAATTAGAAATCAAAGGAGAATGAGCAAATATCCATAAGATGGTCTTAGTCTGAATGAGCCAAGTGAAACATGGTGTGGTTTAAAGCACTGATGGAACCCAAAGAAAAAGGACCCATTTCACCTTGATCCTAGAGATGTCCTCATTCAGCAGGTCCAAGGACTCCAGGAAAAGAGTAGTAATTCTAATGTTAGCATATTATTTAATAATCCAATAATTTAAACCATTTATTAGTTTTCAAGTTTTAGAATCAACCTTAAACAATGGAAAGAGACTTGATTGCAGAGCATAATACCAGTGTTAACAACAATGACAAACAGGAGTCCAAAACTGATGGGAAACCGAGAAAAAGTGCAGCAGGGTTGAGGAAGACATTTATCTCACAATGTAAGGAATGAAAAGTGATAGTACAGGTAAGGGAAATAGGTCTCTATTTTAAAATTACATCTTGTTGGGTACCTGAGTGGCTCGGTGAGTTCAGAATCCAAATCTTGATTTTGGCTCAGATTATGATCTCACTGTTCATAAGACTAAAATGAGCATTAGGTTCTGCACTGACAGAATTCTCAGAATTCTCTCTCTCTGCCCCTATCCTGCTTGAGCATATGCTCTCTCTCTCTCTCTCTCTCTCTCTCTCTCTCTCTCTCTCTCTCTTTCTCAAATAACGTATATTCATTCACACATGCATACATACATACATACATACATACACACATAAAATTGTATCTTGTGATGGTTAATTTCATGTTTTAACTAGGCTAAGTCACAGGGCACCCAGATATATGGTGAAACATTATTTCTAGTGAGTCTGTGAGGACATTTCTTAGTACAATGAACATCTGTATATCAGGAGACTAAGCAAAACATATTGCCTTGACAAACACTGGGTGGTCTCAACTAAACGATTGAAGACCTGAATGGAACAAAAGGCAGAGTTGTGTATCTGAGTGTCTTCAAGCTGCGATATTGGTCTCCTGACTTCAGACTCAGACTTGGAGTGGAACATACTTCATCAGCTCTCCTGATTCTTAGGCTTTTGGAGTCTGCCTGGAACCAAACTACTGGATCTCCTGGGTCTGCCCTTCTCAGCCTCCGTAATCCTGTGAACCAATTCCTATTGATACTGAGTCTCTGGAGAACCCTAACTGGGACATATATGTAACTTCAGCCATTATGTCTTTTTGCCCTCAGATCCAGTTCCTGCACTACTCCTACAGACTGTGTTTCCTGGTTCCTTGCCACCTGGCTTCCAGAGGGGTTTGACCAATGGGTGTTTGATGGGAGAAAGGGAGGAAGGTATAAGCCCAGAGGTTTTTCTCTCTCCCACTCCACTTGCTACCAGTGATTTTATCTCCTCCAAATTCTAGCTTCTTTCCAAGAGCCTCTTCTCCCATGTTCTCAGTTCCTGCTAGGTATGGTTCTGAGTTTCTCTAGCCCTGGGGGTGGAAACAGCTTTCTGATGATACCAATTCCTGATTGCTTCGCCATCCTTTGTTTGGCTTCTGGGATTTCCCATCACGTGTGTAACTCTTTAAAATACCGACAGTGACTCACCGGCTGGCTGGACCTGACTGAAAAAGTATAAAGATAGAAGTTCAGGAATATATCGGAAGGTGAGGAGAGAGAAGACAGGTGGCTGAAGCGACCTATACGTCATCTTCACATAGGAAGTCAGTAGACGGTGCTTAAAACTGACAAATCAATAAGCAGCAGTATGCTATATTACTTATATTCATGAAGATACCTAAGAACAGAATATAAACCTGGAACAGTTAAAAGTGTTGCCTCAAATAATGGAGGCAGTAAAGAGACCTGTGGTTGCCAGGAACTCAGGTGGGAAGGGAGAGATGAATAACAGATGAAGCACAGGGAATATTACGGCAGTGAAACATCTTGTAAGACATTGAAATGCTTTGAATCATGGCATTGTGCATTTGTCAAAACTCACAGAACTGCACACCACAGTGAATGCTAAGGTAAACTTGGGACTTTCTTTAATAATAGTTTCCATTTTGGCTCATCCGTTGTAATAAATGCACTACACTGACACAAGAAGTTTACAATAGGGAACACTATGTTTTGGGGGGTAGGAGGGAGAACAGGGGAACTCTGCACTTTCCAGTCTTCTTCTGTAAACCAAAAGCTGTTTTAAAAAAATAAACTCCCTTAATGAAAGGAAGGCAGAGAGATAGAAGAGGAGGGAACGAAAGAGGGAGAAAGGGAGCTACTTAAAAGTCATGGCGGAAACTTAAATGTGGGTTACTAAGTGAAGGGATCCAATCCGAAAAGCCATATGCTTTACATTTCCAACTATGATAACATTCTGGAAAAACAAAACAAAACGACAACAACAATGGCAACAACAACAACGACAAGAACAACAACAACAAAAACACCTTCGGAGACAGTAAAAAGACCAGTGGCTAAGAGGGTTTAGGGGGAGAGAGGAAGTGGTAATAGGTGGAGCACAGGGCTCTTTAGGGTGGTGTAACTATTCTGTATGATACTGCAATAGTAGGTACATACCATTTACATTTCTCAAAACTTATGAATCTATATAACACAAAATAAACCCTAACTCTTAATGATAATGTGTCTAATGATAATGTGTCAATCAATAATGGCTCATCCACCACTTATAATTAATGTATCCACATTAGTGCAAGGTACTATAGAAACTAGTGGGGGTGAGGAAACTGTATTTTTTGTGCAATTTGTCTCTAAATCTAAAATTGTTCATACAAAATGGTCTGTTTAAAAAAACCCTGATTTAAAAAAAAAAAGAAAAAAGAAAACAAAAGAAAGTGTTGCCTCTGGGGAAGAGGTGTTCGTGGGGGAAACAAAGCTTTTGTTTTGTTTATTGCAAGTCCTGATCTGCAATTTGGATGTTGTGTTTCTTTTTTTAACTATTCGTATACAATACTTGGATTGAAATTTCTCAAATAAAATAAAAAATCTGTACACCTGCCAGAATAGAAAACATGAAAAAGACCATATTAGCAAGTGTTGGCAAGGCTATCAAGTATTCAGAGCTCACAGACACTACGCAGGCACTACTATAGAAAGAAGTTCAGGTAAATTGGTATAACCATTTTGGAAACAGTTTGGAGGAATCTTACCAAAGCTGATAAGTTGGATGACATGTGACCCAGCAAATTCCCTCCTAGATAAATAAATACTATTCTAAAACATGTTCACCAAACAATGTGTCCTATAATATTCACTGAAGTTTCATTCATAATTACCCTAAGCCATAACTTACCTAAATGTCCACCATGAGTTGCAGAAATATTGTAAACTATTCATATAAGGAAATTCTATACACCAATGAGCATAAAGGATCTATACATATAATAACATGAATATCACTAACATAAGTTTGAATGAAAGAAGCTAGGTGTAGGACACATAATTCCATTTCTATATAGTCCAAAAACAAGCAAAAGTTGTATATTCTGTAAGAAGTCAGAATAATTGCTGTCCCAAAGGAGACATAGACCATGACTGAAAGAGGCACAGGTGGTCCCTTGGGGTACTGGTACCTTGTTTAATGAGTACAGGTTCCACAAGTATATTGAACTTAACTTCATCAAGCTGTGCTCAGAATACTTTTAATAATACATGTCCTTTTTGGGTGTCTGGGTGGCTCAGTCGTTAAGTCTCCAACTTTGGCTCAGGTCATGATCTCACGGTTTGTGAGTTCAAGCCTCACATCAGGTTCTGTGCTGACAGCTCAGAGCCTGGAGCGTGCTTCGATCCTGTGGCTTCCTATCTGGCCCTCCCCTGCTCACATGGTGTCTCTCTCTCAAAAATAAACAAACATGAAAAAAAATAATATATGTCCTTTTGAATGTATACTATACTTCCGTAATCTTATTTTAATCTGAGTGCAGACCCCTAAATCACATCCTTTTTTCTCTACTGTCTCTACTAAACATTTAAAGAATATGTACTTTACACATAAATATATTTAAATTATATAAAAAATAAATCTAAATATAAACATATAAATATAGGTACTTTATACACATTTTACATAACCTATTTCAGTAGTTGGAAGAATCTCAACATTAACATTTCTATGAATACCTTTCAAAGTAAGAGAAGTTCAGTTTTGAGTCCCCTAGAATATTTATTCGAATTTGCTTGGGAGCCATACTGTCCCATCTTTTCTGAGCACTGCTTTCCTTTTGGGCTCTGGATATGTCCCGCATGTTATAAATTTCAGTGTAAGGTGCCATTGCCAAGACAAGGGAGTGATGACGATAAGTCATTGCTCTTGCAAAATCTGCAGCCAGGCTCAGTTTTGATCTTCTTACCACCGGATAAGTTCTATCTAGGGAAATTCTTTTATTGTTAATTTCACCTACTGTAACTTTGACTTGCTCCCCAACCTAGAATATATTGATATTCCTTCTGCAGGTGGGAGTGGAATCAGAGCTAAGTCACAGGCATTAGATCCAAATCTAAAGAAGATGAGTGTGTCCATGCTTCAACTGTGAGGCTATCTTTTCCCTATGATAACAACGTTCTGCTATTTCAAATCTAACTAGTGCACTTACTTGTCTCCTTTAACACAGGATGTACAAAACTCACACATATTGCTTCAAATTTAGTTTTGTACATGTAAACTCACACGGATTTTAAGCACACATTACCGAGCTTACCCAAAATGAAAATTTCGTGTTGACATTTGGCAAGTTCGTGATCGGTAACTCTTATTATTTGTATAACTTCTCAGATAGTTTAATATACGTAACAGTATGTTTTAAATATATTTCAGAACAAAGGACAAAAGACCCCAAATATCTAAGGAAGTCTAGAAAACCTCCAACAGTGAAAACTACCTAATAAATCAACTTAACCTCACCTCCTTCTGTCTCTTTCTTCAACTAAACCCACTCATACATTACCTTCTCATCATTTGTCTTTTGGCTTTCTCAGACCACACTCTATTTTCAGGATGTTAAACTTGAAAGTACCTCTCAGCATATATATTTATTTTCAGCCCACATGCCTCCAGTTAATAACATTTATGAAGCATTTTCTATGCGTTCACCCATTAATATCCTTTTTTAATCCTTTCAGCAGTCCAATAGTTTATTTTACTAACCACATGTGGTTCTTCAGGAAGCTAAAGCACAGAGAATTACTGTACCTTAGGTACAGTTCTAATGGTTTCGAGTGGTCCATCTTTCATGCCACCGCAGGCAATGTGATCCACAGTTAGTACGCTGCTGCCTCCAAATATGGATAGGAACTCAGGCACAAAGACAAATCCAGGGCATATAATACTATGAATCCTGCCCTTGCTAGCTCTCTACGTCTACCCGCTAGGCTGTAATGAAAATTCTGGCTTTACTTTATTCTCTAGGACAGCCTTTACTGCTGCTACTCTTATGCAGCACACTTACGTTCTTTTATAATATAAAAATACGTGAGTGTTAGGCTTTCTATCCCTACTAGAAGGGAGTTGGAGTCAGGACTCAAAATGAACTTTGATGCAGTTTTAAAGTCTTTATTGTGGCAAACTGGGTACTGGTTTGGACTCTGGCATGAAGCATTGTCTCAGAGATTCACTAGATCATCAGACTTGATATTAACAAACAGTTGAGTCCCAAAGTAGCATAAAAACCATATCTCCAGGCTTCCAGGGTGTTGACGTTAACAAAAGAAATAAAAAATCCTCACATTGTTTTGCGATTCACATGCAAACATAAGATTCCATTTCAAAAACTTTCCAACATCATTAGAAGAGCCAGACACTGCACATTCTCTAACAAGTATTTATGAAGAGGGTTCCGGAAGATGGCGGCGTAGGAGGACGCTGGGCTCACCACGTATCCTGCTGATCACTTAGATTCCACCTACACCTGCCTAAAGAACCCAGAAAACCGCCAGAGGATTAGCAGAACGGAGTCTCCGGAGCCAAGCGCAGATGAGAGGCCCACTGAAGAGGGTAGGAAGGGCGGCGAGGCCCACGGAAGAGGGTAGGAAGGGCGGCGAGGCGGTGCGCGCTCCACAGACTGGCGGGAGGGAGCAGGGCTGGAGGGGCGGCTCGCCCGCCAAGCAGAGCCCCCGAGTCTGGCTGGAAAAAGCGGAGGGGCCGGACGGACTGTGTTCCGACAGTAAGCGCGACTTAGCGTCTGGGAGGTCATAAGTTAACAGCTCTGCTCAGAAAGCGGGAAGCCTGGAGGACAAAGGAAGGGAGAGCTGCTGAGCCCCAGGACAGCAGAGCTCAGCTTGGTGGGGAACAAAGGCACTCGCCAGCGCCATCTCCCCCGCCCATCCCCCAGCCAAAATCCCAAAGGGAACCAGTTCCTGCCAGGGAACTTGCTTGTGCAGCGCAAACACCCAACTCTGTGCTTCTGCGGAGCCAAACCTCCGGCAGCGGATCTGACTCCCTCCTGCTGCCACAGGGCCCCTCCTGAAGTGGATCACCTAAGGAGAAGCGAGCTAAGCCTGCCCCTCCAGCCCCCATGCACCTTGCCTACCCACCCCAGCTAATATGCCAGATCCCCAGCAACACAAGCCTGGCAGTGTGCAAGTAGTCCAGACGGGCCACGCCACTCCACAGTGAGTCCCGCCCCTAGGAGAGGGGAAGAGAAGGCACACACCAGTCTGACTGTGGCCCCAGCGGTGGGCTGGGGGCAGACGTCAGGTCGGACTGCGGCCCCGCCCACCAGCTCCAGTTATACACCACAGCACAGGGGAAGTGCCCTGCAGGTCCTCACCACTCCAGGGACTATCCAAAATGACCAAACGGAAGAATTCCCCTCAGAAGAATCTCCAGGAAATAACAACAGCTAATGAACTGATCAAAAAGGATTTAAATAATATAACAGAAAATGAATTTAGAATAATAATCATAAAGTTAATTGCTGGGCTTGAAAACAGTATACAGGACAGCAGAAAATCTCTTGCCACAGAGATCAAGGGACTAAGGACCAGTCACGAGGAGCTGAAAAACGCTTTAAACGAAATGCAAAACAAAATGGAAACCACAACGGCTCGGCTTGAAGAGGCAGAGGAGAGAATAGGTGAACTAGAAGATAAAGTTATGGAGAAAGAGGAAGCTGAAAGAAAGAGAGATAAAAAAAAATCCAGGAGTATGAGGGGAAAATTAGAGAACTAAGTGATACACTAAAAAGAAATAATATACGCATAATTGGTATCCCAGAGGAGAAAGAGAGAGGGAAAGGTGCTGAAGGGGTACTTGAAGAAATTATAGCTGAGAACTTCCCTGAACTGGGGAAGGAAAAAGGCATTGAAATCCAAGAGGCACAGAGAACTCCCTTCAGACGTAACTTGAATCGATCTTCTGCATGACATATCATAGTGAAACTGGCAAAATACAAGGATAAAGAGAAAATTCTGAAAGCAGCAAGGGATAAACGTGCCCTCACATATAAAGGGAGCCCTATAAGACTCGTGACTGATCTCTCCTTTGAAACTTGGCAGGCCAGAAAGGCTTGGCACGATATCTACAGTGTGCTAAACAGAAAAAATATGCAGCCGAGAATCCTTTATCCAGCAAGTCTGTCATTTAGACTAGAAGGAGAGATAAAGGTCTTCCCAAACAAACAAAAACTGAAGGAATTTGTCACCATGAAACCAGCCCTACAAGAGATCCTAAGGGGGATCCTGTGAGACAAATTACCAGAGACATCACTACAAGCATAAAACATACAGACATCACAATGACTCTAAACCCGTATCTTTCTATAATAACACTGAACGTAAATGGATTAAATGCGCCAACTAAAAGACATAGGGTATCAGAATGGATAAAAAAAACAAGACCCATCTATTTGCTGTCTACAAGAGACTCATTTTAGATCTGAGGACACCTTTAGATTGAGAGTGAGGGGATGGAGAACTATTTATCATGCTCCTGGAAGCCAAAAGAAAGCTGGAGTAGCCATACTTATATCAGACAAACTAGACTTTAAATTAAAGGCTGTAACAAGAGATGAAGAAGGGCATTATATAATAATCACAGGGTCTATCCATCAGGAAGAGCTAACTATTATAAACGTCTATGCACCAAATACCGGAGCCCACAGATATATAAAACAATTACTCATAAACATAAGCAACCTTATTGATAAGAATGTGGTCATTGCAGGGGACTTTAACACCACACTTACAGAAATGGATAGATCATCTAGACACACAGTCAATAAAGAAACAAGGGCCCTGAATGATACATTGGATCAGATGGACTTGACAGATATATTTAAAACTCTGCATCCCAAAGCAACAGAATATACTTTCTTCTCGAGTGCACATGGAACATTCTCCAAGATAGATCATATACTGGGTCACAAAACAGCCCTTCATAAGTTTACAAGAATTGAAATTATACCATGCATACTTTCAGACCACAATGCTATGAAGCTTGAAATCAACCACAGGAAAAAGTCTGGAAAACCTCCAAAAGCATGGAGGTTAAAGAACACCCTACTAACGAATGAGTGGGTCAACCAGGCAATTAGAGAAGAAATTAAAAAATATATGGAAACAAACGAAAATGAAAATACAACAATCCAAACGCTCTGGGATGCAGCAAAGGCAGTCCTGAGAGGAAAATACATTGCAATCCAGGTCTATCTCAAGAAACAAGAAAAATCCCAAATACAAAATCTAACAGCACACCTAAAGGAAATAGAAGCAGAACAGCAAAGACAGCCTAAACCCAGCAGAAGAAGAGAAATAATAAAGATCAGAGCAGAAATAAACAGTATAGAATCTAAAAAAACTGTAGAGCAGATCAACGAAACCAAGAGTTGGTTTTTTTAAAAAATAAATAAAATTGACAAACCTCTAGCCAGGCTTCTCAAAAAGAAAAGGGAGATGACCCAATAGATAAAATCATGAATGAAAATGGAATTATTACAACCAATCCCTCAGAGAGACAAACAATTATCAGGGAATACTATGAAAAATTATATGCCAACAAATTGGACAACCTGGAAGAAATGGACAAATTCCTAAACACCCACACTCTTCCAAAACTCAATCAGGAGGAAATAGAAAGCTTGAACAGACCCATAACCAGCGAAGAAATGGAATCGGTTATCAAAAATCTCCCAACAAATAAGAGTCCAGGACCAGATGGCTTCCCAGGGAAGTTCTACCAGACGTTTAAAGCAGAGATAATACCTATCCTTCTCAAGCTATTCCAAGAACTAGAAAGGGAAGGAAAACTTCCAGACTCATTCTATGAAGCCAGTATTACTTTGATTCCTAAACCAGACAGAGACCCAGTAAAAAAAGAGAACTACAGGCCAATATCTCTGATGAATATGGATGCAAAAATTCTCAATAAGATACTAACAAATCGAATTCAACAACATATAAAAAGAATTATTCACCATGATCAAGTGGGATTCATTCCCAGGGCTGTTGAACCAGGGCTGGTTCAACATTCGCAAATCGATCAACGTGATACATCACATTAACAAAAAAAAAGAGAAGAACCATATGATCCTGTCAATCGATGCAGAAAAGGCCTTTGACAAAATCCAGCACCCTTTCTTAATAAAAACCCTTGAGAAAGTCGGGATAGAAGGAACATACTTAAAGATCATAAAGGCCATTTATGAAAAGCCCACAGCTAACATCATCCTCAACGGGGAAAAACTGAGAGCTTTTTCCCTGAGATCAGGAACACGACAGGGATGCCCACTCTCACCGCTGTTGTTTAATATAGTGCTGGAAGTTCTAGCATCAGCAATCAGACAACAAAAGGAAATCAAAGGCATCAGAATTGGCAAAGATGAAGTCAAGCTTTCGCTTTTTGCAGATGACATGATATTATACATGGAAAATCCGATAGACTCCACCAAAAGTCTGCTAGAACTGATACATGAATTCAGCAATGTTGCAGGATACAAAATCAATGTGCAGAAATCAGTTGCATTCTTATACACTAACAATGAAGCAACAGAAAGACAAATGAAGAAACTGATCCCATTCACAGTGGCACCAAGAAGCATAAAATACCTAGGAATAAATCTAACCAAAGATGTAAAAGATCTGTATGCTGAAAACTATAGAAAGCTTATGCAGGTAATTGAAGAAGATATAAAGAAATGGAAAGACATTCCCTGCTCATGGATTGGAAGAATAAATATTGTCAAAATGTCAATACTACCCAAAGCTATCTACACATTCAATGCAATCCCAATCAAAATTGCACCAGCATTCTTCTCGAAACTAGAACAAGCAATCCTAAAATTCATATGGAACCACAAAAGGCCCCGAATAGCGAAAGTAAATTTGAAGAAGAAGACCAAAGCAGGAGGCATCACAATCCCAGACTTTAGCCTCTACTACAAAGCTGTAATCATCAAGACAGCATGGTATTGGCATAAAAACAGACACATAGACCAATGGAATAGAATAGAAACCCCAGAACTAGACCCACAAACGTATGGCCAACTCATCTTTGACAAAGCAGGAAAGAACATCCAATGGAAAAAAGACAGTCTCTTTAACAAATGGTGCTGGGAGAACTGGACAGCAACATGCAGAAGGTTGAAACTAGACCACTTTCTCACACCATTCACAAAAATAAACTCAAAATGGATAAAGGACCTGAATGTGAGACAGGAAACCATCAAAACCTTAGAGGAGAAAGCAGGAATAGACCTCTCTGACCTCAGCCGTAGCAATCTCTTACTCGGCACATCCCCAAAGGCAAGGGAATTAAAGGCAAAAGTGAATTACTGGGACCTTATGAAGATAAAAAGCTTCTGCACAGCAAAGGAAACAACCAACAAAACTAAAAGGCAACCAACGGAATGGGAAAAGATATTTGCAAATGACACATCGGACAAAGGGCTAGTATCCAAAATCTATAAAGAGCTCATCAAACTCCACACCCAAAAAACAAATAACCCAGTGAAGAAATGGGCAGAAAACATGAATAGACACTTCTCTAAAGAAGACATCTGGATGGCCAACAGGCACATGAAAAGATGTTCAACGTCGCTCCTTATCAGGGAAATACAAATCAAAACCACACTCAGATACCACCTCACGCCAGTCAGAGTGGCCAAAATGAAGAAATCAGGAGACTATAGATGCTGGAGAGGATGTGGAGAAACAGGAACCCTCTTGCACTGTTGGTGGGAATGCAAATTGGTGCAGCCGCTCTGGAAAGCAGTGTGGAGGTTCCTCAGAAAATTAAAAATAGAGCTACCCTATGACCCAGCAATAACACTGCTAGGAATTTATCCAAGGGATACAGGAGTACTGATGCATAGGGGCACTTGTACCCCAATGTTTATAGCAGCACTCTCAACAATAGCCAAATTATGGAAAGAGCCTAAATGTCCATCAACTGATGAATGGATAAAGAAATTATGGTTTATATACACAATGGAATACTACGTGCCAATGAGAAAAAATGAAATATGGCCTTTTGTAGCAACATGGATGGAACTGGAGAGTGTGATGCTAAGTGAAATAAGCCATACAGAGAAAGACAGATACCATATGGTTTCACTCTTATGTGGATCCTGAGAAACGTAACAGAAACCCATGGGGGAGGGAAAGGAAAAAAAAAAAAAAAGAGGTTAGAGTGGGAGAGAGCCAAAGCATAAGAGACTGTTAAAAACTGAGAACAAACTGAGGGTTGATGGGGGGTGGGAGGGAGGGCAGGGTGGGTGATGGGTATTGAGGAGGGCACCTTTTGGGATGTGCACTGGGTGTTGTATGGAAACCAATTTGACAGTAAATTTCATATATTAAAAAATTAAAAAAAATAAATAAATTCACATATGTAAGAGAGAATAAAGGCTATATTTTAAAATATTAAAAAAAGTATTTACAGTTAATACATTAAAAAGAAAAGTACAACCAGATTGTAAATCTTAATCATATGTGCACATTAAACTGTCCAAGAACACAATTCAGCTCCATGACAAACAACTGGGTTCTAATTCCCATAAGACATGACAATCTACCAAAAATATTTTAAACACACCAATAAAGTAAATTTTATATATGTATATATATACACATATATACATATATAGGTGTATATATATACACATATATATATATGTGTATATATATACACCTATATATATATATGTGTATATATATACACCTCCACTATATGTTATATATACCCACTAAATAATATAAATATTTATAATATAAATATAAAATATAATATATATATATATTTATAATATAAATATAAAATATAATATATATATATATTATATATGCACTAAAAACACTGATTTTAAGAGCTCCATGGCAATCCTTGGAACACCAAAAAACTATGAGTTCAAAATTGCTCAGATCTCTTTGTATCCAAATATGTTCATGCATTTTTATTCAACAGTGTTCAGAACACTAGTACTATTGTTTGCACACAGCAAATCAATATGTGTCAGCCACCGGTTAAAATTATACTGGATCAATTGTGTACTCAAACTTGGACAAAACACACAGCACAACAGTGACAGTAAACAACAATGAAGCTTGCTCTCCACAATTATAACATTACTGGTTCTGTAAGGAAAATTAAGTTGCTGGGTGACAAGAAGAAGGGGGATAAAAATGACATCAGGAATTCAGAAGCGTATTTGAGGTGCCAGTCACCACATATAGGCACTCAAGCATAGCAAGGTCATAAACTTCCTCCTTACTTGTGCCATATGAGATATAAAGGTACGAGAATGAATAAAGACTATGGGATTTTTTTCACAAATCTGTACAACCTAAGCGCAGACTCGTTTTAGAAGACAGTAAATGAATGCCTCATCAGAAAGGCCACCGTGTCAAGTTCCTTTTCACGGTCTTCCCAAAAGAATACATAAAGTACTTTCATTTTCCTATTAATATATGAATCAACTATATTAGTTGTTTCTTCACATTTTATAAGTTGTAAAACAAAACTTCAGCAAGGTTTTGCTAAAAAGTTGGCAAAAACAAAGATTTTTTTTTTAACATCCTGTTTTTTAAACTAGAAATGGCAATATTTTTTAAGGGACCAGCTAAACAACATATTGAATTTAGGATGGACATTCAGATCCAAACCGAAATCAGATAGCCCAGATAACCCAAAGCATGAATGCAAGTTCAAGTGCAATAAAGTAACAAGGTATAGCAGGGAAAAACTAAGATTCTCAGTTAAGTTCAAATAACTGCATGGTGTCAATGGTTGTGTTTCAAAGCTGTGCTGAGCAAAGTTATCCTCCCAGCTACATCTAATTTCAAAACCCTCTGGGAAGATACCTCGATAAGCTATATGTTGAAATTACATTCTAATATGGTCATTGGATTCATTTTTAATTATTATACAATTATATACAATAGGGAAGTTGTACCAATATGTATGTTTTCCTCAGGGGCTAATTAGCTAAAACAGTTACTTTGGGAAGGGTGAGGGAGAAAAACCTCTGTATTTGAAATACCATTGGCAATGGAAGCTAGTAACGAAAATTTATATAAGCTTCCTATGAAACGAGTATAATTTCACCCTCTGCATCTTTTAAATAATTATTCACTTTTATTTACTCATGTGGCAGTATTTGTAACAACACATTACCACTGAGTAGTGAAAAAAATAATATGAGGCTTACTGAGAAACTGTATATTAGGAAGCTATGCCATTTGAACTCTACAAGCCCAAGAGTCAAAATCACAACTCTCGGGGCGCCTGGGTGGCTCAGTCGATTAAGCGTCCGACTTCGGCTCAGGTCATGATCTCATGGTCCGTGGTTTCGAGCCCCGCGTCGGGCTCTGTGCTGACAGCTCTGAGCCTGGAGCCTGCTTCAGATTCTGTGTCTCCCTCTCTCTCTCTGACCCTCCCCCATTCATGCTCTGTCTCTCTCCGTCTCAAAAGTAAATAAATATTAAAAGAAAATTTTAAAAAATCACAACTCTCATTATTCCCCTAAAAAGCTGCCAAGCAGAGAGAAACCCTAATGTTGAAGATTTAATAGGTCATGTTTCAGCCTGGGATGGATGGTTCTATTGCAAAATACTTAAACTTGAAAGAATAGTGGTACAAAATCACTCCTTGGCCCTTTCGATATCGCAGTAAAATCTGGCTGCGGCACCACTGACTAAACACCATTAAGTCTTGCTGCCACCAATAACTGAGGTCACTTGGATAATCAAGAATTCCATGCTGGGCCACAGGACATAAACACTATCATAAAAGTGAAAAGTACTCTGTGTGGCTCTCCTGTTTGATCCCTGTGGTCTTTGATTGTCAAACAAAAGACCAATACCTGCTAACATAACTGTGCATGGACATAAGATAATAAAGGAAAGTCCTGGAGCAAAACTGTTAACCAACTGCCATGATATTTATAAGAGTGATGCATGGTAATGTGGATATTTCCTGTTATCCAACAACAATGACAAAAACAAGTGAGGAAAGTCTATTTTCCCAAAGATAACCTCAACCAGTTATTTGGTGCCAAAAAAATGTACCACCGCTCTAGATCAGTAATACTTCAGAGAATTCCAATGGCTATCATGTATGAAGGTTTAGTCACCACGCTTACCCCTACTCCTTTATCCTATGTGATTTCCATCTTAAAATAAATTATCCTGGAAATATTCCGAGATCAGTATGTGAGATTTGTACAAGGCCAAGTTATTTCTGAGTGGATTCCATCCATGTCCATAACCAGCACCAGTTTTTTATTTGTTTTATTATTTTTTGAAATTCACTCATTGGTTTTTAATAGAAACCGTGTGGTTTCTCAATGCACTTTCAATTGTACCCACTTATAAAGAATTTCCCAAGTTAATTTTACCAAACAAAACTTCCCGAGGGTCTACCATTTCCTTTAGGAGCTCAGTAAACATAAACATTACATTTCAATATAAAATCTTTAGAAACGTCTTAAGAATGTGTACTCAGTTGAACTTGGAATCTTTTGGTTTGTAATCACCGAGCCCATGACATTCAAAGCCATAGAAATCCTTACATTACTAACAGTGATACGCTTGAATTTCTTAGAAATTCTTAGAAAATACCCTTGGTCAATGCGTTGGATTCCAGTTAAAACGCGAGAAAGTGTGGGATTCAGAATACCCACGATTGCAATTGATATTGAGAATACTAACTATTGCAACAACTTTCCACACATATTCGATCTTTCGACCAGAAAGAGTGGCAGTCAAAAAAGGAAAGAAAGAAAGAAAATTAGGCGGGAGGAGCCGGCGGTGGGTGAACAGCAAGGAAATCCTAGCTTTATTACACAAGCATGGAACCAAATTCCTTTGGAGGGGGTGGGGGTGGAATTCTGACGACTTCAGACCAATGAGGGAACAAGAGAGCACATGGATCTGCCCCTACAGTCCTGGAGACATCTCAATCTGCGGTTAGGACGAAAGGGGACCTCCCTTGAGGTCCAGGGGTCTCCTCCCTCCGCAGACCAGGTGCTGGGAGGAAGCAGAGGGGCACAGCTGCCCCTGAGTCCCAGAAGGCGGCTCCGCAACCCGGGGGCGCTGACTTGGACCATCTGGTGCTTCTTCGCCCCTAAAATGCACTAGGGGACGCGGTCCCGGCTGTCCCTGGTTCATCCCTCCAGGCACAACCCGTCCCGGGGCTGAGAGGTCGCGCGGCGGTGGCCCGCCCCTCACGCCCAGGCACTGGGAAGCGGCAGAGTCTCACCACGGGTCCCAGGTTCACTCCGAGGACTTGGCGCGCTTGGAGCCGTGCTTCTGCCAGGCTGCTCTCGACCCACACGTCGCCCGCTACGCGAATGGTGGGGAAGGTGGTCAGCGTCGGGGTGGCCGCCCTCCCACTCTCCTCCAGGGTGCGGCCCCTGGAGCAGGGCCCGGGTGCCGCGGGCTTACGGGGGCTGCTGTCCTCGCGGGACTGCGGCGGTGGGGGCGGCACCTTCCTCTGGCAGACCGCCACCGTCCGGGCTCCGTGGCGCCTCCGCCTGGCAGCTAGCCGGCACGTCTGGAGGCAGCCCCTCCTGTAGCGCTAGAGGCTCCTTCCCCAGTGGCCAGGGCCAGGGCCTCCCGGGGCCAGCGATGCCGCCTCTTCTTGCAGCTCAGGATGTGAGGCCGCTATGGGCCGCCCATGCTTGCCTGGTCTCGCGGCCGACACAGACCCCTGATGAATTTCCTACCATGAAGCCAAATCAGGAGGCAGGCTGTGAGAGTTACACCGCAGTTCCTAGGAGACCAGGCGCTTTGTGAGGTCACAATGTCTGCATATCTTATCACTGTGGGCTGCCCAAAGCTGTTCAAGAGGCTTGTCCTAGAGGTGAATGCACGGGTGCTTCAGCCTCCATTAATTCCATCTAAATGAAGTGACACTTAGCGGTGGACAGTACACACAACTTGCAATCAAACATGACTCTAAGAGGGTTTTAGCTAATTAAGTGACTTGTCATGCAAGGCACTGAAATCCAAAATGAAATAACTACTCTTCCCTTTCAAAGAATACCGATATACTGTGCCTTGCTTAGGGTTCCATACCTGTGTTGCTACAGCTCACAGTTCACGAAGCTGTTCTTCACAGCAGCAGCAAACAGTTTGCCTAGTTAGTATCCATGCTCACTTTCATGCAGCTTAGGGAAGACCGAGTCATTGTGTGCTTAAGAGCAAAGTGGCAACGAATTCTGTGTGAGTGGCCAGTAGGGCATTCAGTGCCACTAAAACCTATACACTACCTACCAATTCATGGTATTTCAGGTAAGTCATACACAGGGAGTAAGAGACCATATGGGATTCCAAGGGTAGAAAACGTGTTACACCGTCCGTGTAAGTGCTTTTGAAAGCAACCAGCATATCCATCCATCATCACCACATTCACAATTCATTCACAAAATACTACAAGGACCACCTACCATGATCAACTGAAATCCACTTCCGCATGAAAGGATGACTCCAAACTAGGTGAATCACTAAGAGTGATAAGTCATGGTAACAATCAGAAGAGAAACTTGCGAAGGTCAACGTGATACATGTGACAGGCCTCTGTCTTTATTCAACTCCTTTTCTTAAACACACAAACAAAACTTTCATCTATGCAGCTTAAGCTACTACTACCTCACGCTCATAAAGTGCTGAAAATGGAAAGCTATCCTCATATTCAGTACGAGCCACCCCTGGATTTCCTTTTTCATTCAATGTAATTTATTTTCAAATTGGTTTCCACTCAACACCCAGTGTTCATCCCAACAGGTGCCCTCCTCAATGCCCGTCACCCACTTTCCCCTCTCCCCAACCCCATATCAACCCTCAGTCTGTTATAAGTATTGAAGAGTCTCTTATGGTTTGCCTCCCTCCCTCTCTATAACTTTTTCCCCCCATCACCTCCCCCATGGTCTTCTGCTATGTTTCTCCGGATCCACACATGGATGAAAACATATGGTATCTGTCTTTCTCTGCCTGACTTATTTCACATAGCATAATACCCCCCAGTTCCATCCACGTTGCCACAAATGGCCAGATTTCATTCCTTCTCATGGCCAAGTAGTATTCCATTGTATATACATAAACCACAACTTCTTTATCCACTTGTCAGTTGATGGACAGCTAGGCTCTTTCCATAGTTTGGCTGTGTTGAAAGTAGTGCTATAATCATTGGGGTACATGTGCCCCTATGTTTCAGCACTCCTGTACCCCTTGGGTAAATTCCTAGCAGTGCTATTGCTGGGTCTTCGGGTAGATCTATTTTTAATGATTTGAGGAACCTCCACACTGTTTTCCAGAGCGGCTGCACCAGGTTGCATTCCCACCAACAGTGCAAGAGGGTTCCTGTTTCTCCACATCCTCAACAGCATCTATAGTCTTCTAATTTGCTCACATCAGCCACTCTGACTGGCAGGAGGTGGTATCTCAGTGCGGTTTTGATTTGGATTTCCCTGACAGGGAGTGCTGTTGAGCATCTTTTCATGTGTCTCTTGACAATCTGGATGTCTTTTTTAGAACAGTGTCTGTTCAAGTCTTCCGCCCGTTTCTTCACTGGATTATTTGTTTCCCGGGTATGGAGTTGGTGAGTTCTTTTGATAGGTTTTGGATAGTAGCGAATTATCCAGTATGACTTTTGCACACATCTTTTCCCATTCGGTCAGTTGCCTTTTAGTTTTGTTGATTGTTTCCTTCACTGTGGAGAAGATTTTTATATCAATGAGGTCCTGATGATTCATTTTTGCTTTTAGTTCCCTTGCCTTTGGAGATGTGTCAACTAAGAACTTGCTGACGCTGAGGTCAGAGACGATTTTTCCTGCTTTCTCCTCCAGGGTTTGATGGTTTCCTGTCTCACATTCATGTCCTTCATCCATTGTGAGTTTATTTTTGTGAGTGGTGTAAGAAAGTGGTCTAGTTTCATTCTTCTGCATGTTGCTGTCCACTTCTCTCAGCACCATTTGTTAAAGAGACTGTATTTTTTTCCATTGGATATTCTTTCCTGCTCTGTCAAAGATTAGTTGGCCATACGTATGTGGGTCCAGTTCTGGGGTCTCTATTCTATGCCATTAAGTCTATATATTTGTTTCTGTGTCAATACCATGCTGACTTGATGGTTATAGCTTTGTGGTACAGGCTAAAGTCTGGCATTGTGGTGTCTCTCACTTTGGTTTTCTTCTTCAGTATTACTTTGGCTATTCAGGGTCTTTTGTGGTTCCATACACATTTTATGATTGCTTGTTCCAACTTGGAGAAGAATGCTGGTGCAATGTGATTGGGGCTGCATATAATATGAGGACTGTGTTTGGTCGTATTGACATGTCATCAATATTTATTCTTCCAATCCACGAGCATGGGAGGTTTTTCACTTTCTCTGTATCTTCTTCAATTTCCTTCACGAGCTTTCTATAGTTTTCAGCATACAGACATTTTACGTCTTTGGTTAGGTTTATTCCTAGGTATTTTTTGACTCTTCGTGCATTGTAAATTGGATCCGTTTCTTTATTTCTCTTTCTGTTGCTTCATTATTGGTGTATAAAACGCAACCAATTTCTGTACATTGATTTTGTACCCTGCAACATTGCTAAATTCATGTATCAGTGCTAGAGGACTTTTGGCGGAGTTTGTCGGATTTTCCATGTATGGTGTCATGTCATCTGCAAAAAGTGGAAGTTTGACTTCATCTTTGCAAATGATGATACCTTTAATTTCACTTACTGTCTGATTACTGATGCTAAGACTTCCAACACTATGTTCAACAACGGGGGTGATATTGGACATTTCGTTAAGAATAGTTTCCATATTGGCTCATCCGTTGTAACAAATGCACTACACTGACACAAGAAGTTTACAATAGGGAACACTATGTTTTGGGGGGTAGGAGGGAGAACAGGGAACTCTGCACTTCCCAGTCTTCTTCTGTAAACCAAAAGCTGGTTTAAAAAATAAACTCCCTTAATGAAAGGAAGGCAGAGAGATAGAAGAGGAGGGAAGGAAAGAGGGAGAAAGGGAGCTACTTAAAAGTCATGGCGGAAACTTAAATGTGGGTTACTAAGTGAAGGGATCCAATCCGAAAAAGCCATATGCTTTACGTTTCCAACTATGATAACATTCTGGAAAAACAAAACAAAACAAAACAAAACGACAACAATGACAACAACAACAACGACAAGAACAACAACAACAAAAACACATTCGGAGACAGTAAAAAGACCAGTGGCTAAGAGGGTTTAGGGGGAGAGAGGAAGTGGTAATAGGTGGAGCACAGGGCTCTTTAGGGTGGTGTAACTATTCTGTATGATACTGCAATAGTAGGTACATACCATTTACATTTCTCAAAACTTATGAATCTATATAACACAAAATAAACCCTAACTCTTAATGATAATGTGTCTAATGATAATGTGTCAATCAATAATGGCTCATCCACCACTTATAATTAATGTATCCACATTAGTGCAAGGTACTATAGAAACTAGTGGGGGTGAGGAAACTGTATTTTTTGTGCAATTTGTCTCTAAATCTAAAATTGTTCATACAAAATGGTCTGTTTAAAAAAACCCTGATTTAAAAAAAAAAAGAAAAAAGAAAACAAAAGAAAGTGTTGCCTCTGGGGAAGAGGTGTTCGTGGGGGAAACAAAGCTTTTGTTTTGTTTATTGCAAGTCCTGATCTGCAATTTGGATGTTGTGTTTCTTTTTTTAACTATTCGTATACAATACTTGGATTGAAATTTCTCAAATAAAATAAAAAATCTGTACACCTGCCAGAATAGATAACATGAAAAAGACCATATTAGCAAGTGTTGGCAAGGCTATCAAGTATTCAGAGCTCACAGACACTACGCAGGCACTACTATAGAAAGAAGTTCAGGTAAATTGGTATAACCATTTTGGAAACAGTTTGCAGGAATCTTACCAAAGCTGATAAATTGGATGACATGTGACCCAGCAAATTCCCTCCTAGATAAATAAATACTATTCTAAAACATGTTCACCAAACAACGTGTCCTATAATATTCACTGAAGTTTCATTCATAATGACCCTAAGCCAGAACCTACCTAAATGTCCACAAAGAGTTGCGGAAATATTGTAAACTATTCATATAAGGAAATTCTATACACCAATGAGCATAAAGGATCTACACACACAATAACATGAATATCACTAACATAAGTTTGAGTGAAGAAGCTAGGTATAGGACACATAATTCCATTTCTATATAGTCCCAAAACAAGCAAAAGTTGTATATTCTGTAAGAAGTCAGAATAATTGCTGTCCCAAAGGAGACATAGACCTTGACTGAAAGAGGCACAGGTGGTCCCTTAGGGTACTGGTACCTTGTTTAATGAGTGCAGGTTCCACAGGTATATTGAACTTAACTTCATCAAGCTGTGCTCAGAATACTTTTAATAATATATGTCCTTTTTGGGTGCCTGGGTGGCTCAGTCGTTAAGTCTCCAACTTTGGCTCAGGTCATGATCTCACGGTTTGTGAGTTCGAGCCCCACATCAGGTTGTGTGCTGACAGCTCAGAGCCTGGAGCGTGCTTCGATCCTGTGGCTTCCTATCTGGCCCTCCCCTGCTCACACGGTGTCTCTCTCTCAAAAATAAACAAACATGAAAAAAATAATATATGTCCTTTTGAATGTATACTATACTTCCGTAATCTTATTTTAATCTGAGTGCAGACCCGTAAATCACACCCTTTTTTTCTCTACTGTCTCTACTAAACATTTAAAGAATATGTACTTTAAAACATCCTAGAAGAGAGAAATATATATATATATATTTATATATATGTATATATACGTATATATATATGTGTATGTATGTATGTATATATACATATGTGTATATGTATATGTGTATATATATATTTATATATATGTATATATACGTATATATATATGTGTATGTATGTATGTATATATACATATGTGTATATGTATATGTGTATATGTATACAGACATATATGTATATATGTATATATATTTGAATATGTAAATATATATATGTGTGTATATATATATACATACACATACACATATATATATACATACACACTTTACATACCTTTTTTCAATAGTTGGAAGAATCTAAACATTAACATTTCTATGAATACCTTTCAAAGTAAGAGAAGTTCAGTATTGAGTCCCCTATAATATTTATTCAAATTTGCTTGGGAGCCATACTGTCCCATCTTTTCTGAGCACTGCTTTCCTTTTGGGCTCTGGATATGTTCCGCATGTTATAAATTTCAATGTAAGGTGCCATTGCCAAGACAAGGGAGTGATGACGATAAGTCATTGGTCTTGCAAAATCTGCAGCCAGGCTCAGTTTTGATCTTCTTGCCACCGGATAAGTTCTATCTAGGGAAATTCTTTTATTGTTAATTTCAGCTACTGTAACTTTGACTTGCTCCCTAACCTAGAATATGGTGTCATTCCTTCTGCAGGTGGGAGTGGAATCAGAGCGAAGTCACAGGCATTAGACCCAAATCTAAAGATGAGTGTGTCCATGCTTCAACTGTGAGGCTATCTTTTCCCTATGGTAACAACGTTCTGCTATTTCAAATCTAACTACTGCACTTACTTGTCTCCTTTAACAAAGGATGTAAAAAACTCACACATATTGCTTCAAATTTAGTTTTGTACATGTAAACTCACACGGATTTAAAGCACACATTACCGAGCTTACCCAAAATGAAAATTTCGTGTTGACATTTGGCAAGTTTGTGATCGGTAACTCTTATTATTTGTATAAATTCTCAGATAGAGAATTTTGGAATTTTGGAAACAGTATCTTTTAAATATATTTAGATAACAGTATCTTTTAAATATATTTCAGAACAAAGGACAAATATATTTATATAACAGTATCTTTTATATATATTTCAGAACAAAGGACAAAAAGACCCCAAATATCTAAGGAAGTCTAGAAAACCTCCAACAGTGAAAACTACCTAATAAATCAACTTAACCTCACCACCTGCTGTCTCTTTCTTCAACTAAACCCACTCATACATTACCTTATCATCATTTGTCTTTTGGCTTTCTCAGACCACACTCTATTTTCAGGATGTTAAACTCACAAGTACTTCTCAGCATATATATTTATTTTCAGCCCACATGCCTCCAATTAATAGCATTTATGAAGCATTTTCTATGTGTTCACCCATTAACATCCTTTTTTAATCCTCTCAGTAGTCCAATAGTTTATTTTACTAACCACATGTGGTTTTTCAGGAAACTAAAGCACAGAGCCTTTCTGTAACTTACGTACAGTTCTAACGGTTTCGAGTTGTCAATCTTTCATCCCACTGCAGGCAATGTGATCCACAGTTAGTACGCTGCTGCCTCCAATTATTGATAGGAACTCAGACACAAAGACAAATCCAGGGCACATAATACTATGAATCCTGCCCTTGCTAGCACTCTACATCTACCAGCTAGGCTGTAATGCAAATTCTGGCTTTACTTTATTCTCTAAGACAGCCTTTACTGCTGCTACTCTTATGCAGCACATTATGTTCTTTTATAATATAAACATACGTGAGTGTTAGGGTTTCTATCACTACTAGAAGGGGGTTGGAGTCAGGACTCAAAATGAACTTTGATGCAGTTTTAAAGTCTTTACTGTGGCAAACTGGGTACTGGATTGGACTCTGGCATGAAGCATTGTCTCAGAGATTCACTAGATCATCAGACTTGATATTGACATACTGTTGACTCCCAAAATAGCATAAAAACCATATCTCCAGGCTTCCAGGATGTTGCCGTTAACAAAAGAAATAAAAATTCCTCACATTGCTTTGTGATTCACATGCAAACATAAGATTCCATTTCAAAAACTTTCCAACATCATTAGGAGAGCTAGACACTGCACATTCTCTAACACGTATTTACAGTTAATACAATAAAAAGAAAAGTACAAGCAGATTGTAAATCTTAATCATATGTGCACATTAAACTGTCCAAGAACACAATTCAGCTCCATGACAAACAACTGAGTTCTAATTCCCATAAGACATAACAATATACCAAAAATATTTTAAACACACCAATAAAGCAAATTTTATATATGTATATATACTTACACATATACATATACATATACATGTATATATATATATATATATACATGTATATATATATATACATGTATATGTATATATATATACATATATATATCCACTATATAATATATATACCCACTAAATGATATAAATATTATATATATAAATTATATATGCACTAAAAACACTGATTTTAAGAGCTCCATGGCAATCCTTGGAACACCAAAAAACTATGAGTTCAAAATTGCTCAGATTTCTTTGTATCCAAATATGTTTCATGCATTTTTATTCAACAGTGTTCAGAACACTAGTACTATTGTTTGCACACAGCAAATTAATATGTGTCAGCCACCGGTTTAAATTATACTGGATCAATTGTGTACTCAAACTTGGACAAAACACACAGCACAACAGTGACAGTAAACAACAATGAAGCTTGCTCTTCACAATTATAACATTACTGGTTCTGTAAGGAAAATTAATTTGCTGGGTGACAAGTAGAAGGGGGATAAAAATGACATCAGGAATTCAAAAGCTTATTTGAGGTGCCAGTCACCACATATAGGCACTCAAGCATAGCAAGGTCATAACCTTCCTCCTTACTTGTGCCATATGACATATAAAGGTATGAGAATGAATAAAGACTATGGGAATTATTTCAAAAATCTGTACAACCTAAGCGCAGACTCATTTTAGAAGACAGTAAATGAATGCCTCACCAGAAAGGCCACCGTGTCAAGTTCCTTTTCACGGTCTTCCCAAAAGGATACATAAAATACTTTCATTTTCCTATTAATAGATGAATCAACTATATTAGTTGTTTCTTCACATTTTATAAAATGTAAAACAAAACTTCAGCAAGGTTTTCTTAAAAATTGGCAAAAACAAAGATTTTTTTTTAACATCCTGTTTTTTAAACCAGAAATGGCAATATTTTTTAAGGGACCAGCTAAACAACATATTGAATTCAGGATGGACATTCAGATCCAAACCGAAATCAGATAGCCCAGATAACCCAAAGCATGAATGCAAGTTCAAGTGCAATAAAGTAACAAGGTATAGCAGGGAAAAACTAAGATTCTCAGTTAAGTTCAAATAACTGCATGGTGTCAATGGTTGTGTTTCAAAGCTGTGCTGAGCAAAGTTATCCTCCCAGCTACATCTAATTTCAAAACCCTCTGGGAAGCTACCTCGATAAGCTATATGTTGAAACTACATTCTAATATGGTCATTGGATTCATTTTTAATTACTATACAATTATATACAATAGGGAAGTTGTACAAATATGTATCTTTTCCTCAGGGGCTAATTAGCTAAAACAGTTACTTTGGGAAGGGTGAGGGAGAAAAACCTCTGTATTTGAAATACCATTGGCAATGGAAGCTAGTAACGAAAATTTATATAAGCTTCCTATGAAACAAATATACTTTAACCCTCTGCATCTTTTAAATAATTATTCACTTTTATTTACTCATGTGGCAGTATTTGTAACAACACATTATCATTGAGTAGTGAAAAAAAGAATATGAGGCTTACTGAAAACTGTATATTAGGAAGCTATGCCATTTGAACTCTACAAGCCCAAGAGTCAAAATCACAACTCTTGGGGCTCCTGGGTGGCTCAGTTGGTTAAGCGTCCGACTTCGGCTCAGGTCATGATCTCACAGTCCGTGGGTTCAAGCCCCGCGTCGGGCTCTGTGCTGACAGCTCGGAGCCTGGAACCTGCTTCAGATTCTGTGTCTCCCTCTCTCTCTGACCCTCCCCCATTCATGCTCTGTCTCTCTCCGTCTCAAAAGTAAATAAATATTAAAAGAAAATTTTAAAAAATCACAACTCTCATTATTCCCCTAAAAAGCTGCCAAGCAGAGAGAAACCGTAATATGGAAGATTTAATAGGTCATGTATCTGCCTGGGATGGATGGTTCAATTGCAGAATACTTAAACTTGAAAGAATAGTGGTACAAAATCACTCCTTGGCCCTTCCGATATCGCAGTAAAATCTGGCTGCAGCACCACTGACTAAACACCATTAAGTCTTGCTGCCACCAATAACGGAGGTCACTTGGATAATCAAGAATTCCATGCTGGGCCACAGGATATAAACACTATCATAAAAGTGAAAAGTACTCTGTGTGGCTCTCCTGTTTGATCCCTGTGGTCTTTGTCAAATAAAAGACCAATACCTGCTAAAATAACTGTGCATGGACATAAGATAATAAAGGAAAGTCCTGGAGCAAAACTGTTAACCAACTGCCATGATATTTATAAGAGTGATGCATGGTAATGTGGATATTTCCTGTTATCCATCAACAATGACAAACACAAGTGAGGAAAATCTATTTTGCCCAAAGATAACCTCAACCAGTTATTTTTGCCAAAAAAAAATGTACCACCGCTCTAGATCAGTAATACTTCAGAGAATTCCAACGGCTATTATGTATGCAGGTTTAGTCACCACCTTACCCATACTCATTTACACTATGTGATTTCTATTTTAAAATAAATTATCCTGGAAAGATTCCCAGATCAGTATGTGAGATTGGTACAAGGCCAAGTCATTTCCGAGTGGATTCCATCCATGTCCATAACCAGCACCAGTTTTTTATTTGTTTATTTATTTTTTGAAATTCACTCATTGGTTTTTAATAGAAACCGTGTGGTTTCTCAATGCACTTTCAATTGTACCCACTTATAAAGAATTTCCCAAGTTAATTTTACTAAACAAAACCTTCTGAGTGTCTACCATTTCCTTTAGGAGCTCAGTAAACATAAACATTACATTTCAATATAAAATCTTTAGAAACGTCTTAAGAATGTGTACACAGTTGAACTTTGAATCTTTTGGTTTGTAATCACTGAGCCCATGACATTCAAAGCCATACAAATCCTTACATTATTAACAGTGATACGCTTGAATTTCTTAGACAGTATCCTTGGTCAAAGCGTTGGAATCCAGTTAAAACTCGGAAAGGTGTGGGATTAAGAATATCCCACTATTGCAATTGGTATTGAGAATACCAACTATTGCAACAACTTTCCACACATATTCGATCTTTCGTCCAGAAAGAGTGGCAGTGAAAAAAGGAAAGAAAGAAAGAAAATGAGGCGTGAGGAGCCGGGAGTTGGGTGAACAACAAGGAAATTCTAGCTTTATTACACACGCATGGAACCAAATTTCTTTGGAGGGGGTGGGGGTGGAATTCTGACGACTTTAGACCAAGGAGGGAACAAGAGAGAACATGGATCTGCCCCTACAGTCCTGGAGACATCTCAGTCTGGGGTTAGGACGAAAGGGGACCTCCCTTGCGGTCCAGGGGTATCCTCCCTCCGCAGACCCGGTGCTGGGAGGCAGCAGAGGGCACAGCTGCCCCGGAGTCCCAAAAGGCGGCGCCGCATCCCTGGGGCGCTGGCCTGGACCGTCTGGTGCTTCTTCGCCCATAAAGTGCACTAGGGGACGCGGTTCCTGCTGTCCCTGGTTCATCCCTCCAGGCACAACCCGTCCCGGGGCTGAGAGGTCGCGCGGCGGTGGCCTGCATCTCACGCCCAGGCACTGGGAAGCGGCGGAGTCTCACCACGGGTTCCAGGTTCACTCCCAGGACTTGGCGCGCCTGGCGCCGCGCTTCTGCCAGGCTGCTCTCGACCCACACGTCGCCGACTACGCGGATGGTGGGGAAGGTGGTCAACGTCGGGGTGGCCGCCCTCCCACTCTCCTCCAGGGTGCGGCCCCTGGAGCAGGGCCCGGGTGCCGCGGGCTTACGGGGGCTGCTGTCCTCGCGGGACGGTGGCGGCGGGGGCAGCACCTTCCTCTGGCCGACCGCCACCGTCCGGGCTCCGTGGCGCCTCCGCCTGGCAGCTGGCCGGCGCGTCTGGAGGAGGGCCTCGGGGCGCTGGTGCCGGGGGTCCGGGACCAGGGCCAGGAGGGAGGAGTAGCCGTAGACGTCCTTGCTGAGCAGGATGTGGGGGGAGAACTGGTGCTTGAGGCTGCAGAGTAGCTCCAGAGCTCCGCGTCTGAGCTCATGAACTCCGTGCTGCCGGGCAGGAATAGCTTGAAAGTGTCGATCAGCGCCTTGGTGCTATTGGCCAGCGACAGTCGCGACGGTTGCCACCGCATGTACACCACCTTCTCCTCAGGCGCCTCCAGCGCGGCCCCTCCTGCAGCGCTAGAGGCTCCTCCCCCGGCGGCCTGGGCCAGGGCCTCGCCAGGCCAGCGCCGCCTCCTCTTCATGCTGCTCAGTATGTGAGGCCGCTAGGGGCCGCCCGCGCTTGCCAGGTCTCGCAGCCGCCGCAGGGCCCTGATGAATTTCCTACCATGAAGCCAAATCAGGCGGCAGGCTCTGAGAGTTACACCGCAGTTGCTAGGAGACCAGGCGCTGTGAGGTCACAATGTCTGCATATCTTATCACGGTGGGCTGCCCAAAGCAGCCTTAGGTTTGGCTGTGTTTAAGACTATGCCCTTGAGAAAGACCTGCACGTAATATTACCTGAGAAGGCCCATAATTCTTCACGAGTTCAAGAGGGTTGTCCTAGAGGTGAATGCACGGGTGCTTCAGCCTCCATTAATTCCATCTAACATGAAATGACACTTAGCGGTGGACAGTACACACAACTTGCAATCAAACATGACTCTAAGAGGGTTTTAGCTAATAAAATGCCTTGTCATGAAACGCGCAGAAAGCCAATTTGAAATAACTACTCTACCCTTTCAAACAATACCGATATACTGTGCCTTGCTTAGGGTTCCATACGTGTGTTGGTACAGCTCACAGTTCAGGAAGCTGTTCTTCACAGCAGCAGCAAACAGTTTGCCTAGTTAGTATCCATGCTCACTTTCATGCAGCCTAGGGAAGACCGAGTCATTGTGTGCTTAAGAGCAAAGCGTCAACAAATTCTGTGTGAGTGGCCAGTAGGGCATTCAGTGCCACTAAAACCTATTCACTACCTACCAATTCATGAATATTTCAGGTAAGGCATACACAAGGTAGTAAGAGAACGGATGGGATTCCAAGGGTAGAAAACGTGTTACACCGTCCGTGTAAGTGCTTTTGAAAGCAACCAGCATAGTCCATCCATCATCACCACATACACAATTCATTCACAAAATGCTACAAAGACCACCTACCATGATCAACTGAAATCCACTTCCCCATGAAAGGATGACTCCAAACTATGTGAATCACTAAGAGTGATAAGTCATGGTAACAATCAGAAGAGAAACTTGCCAAGGTCAACGTGATACATGTGAGAGGCCTCTGTCTTTATTTAGCTCCTTTTCTTAACACACAAACAAAACTTTCATCTACCCAGCTTAAGCTACTACTACCTCACGCTCATAAAGTGCTGAAAATGGAAAGCTATCCTCATATTCAGTAAGAGCAACCCCTGGATTTTTTTTTATTAAATGTAATTTATTTTCAAATTGGTTTCCACGCAACACCCAGTGTTCATCCCAACAGGTGCCCTCCTCAATGCCCGTCACCCACTTTCCCCTCTCCCCAACTCCACGTCAACCCTCAGTCTGCTTTCAGTATTGAAGAGTCTCTTATGGTTTGCCTCCCTCCCTCTCTATAACTTTTTCCCCCCATCACCTCCCCCATGGTCTTCTGCTGAGTTTCTCCGGATCCACACATGGATGAAAACATATGGTATCTGTATTTCTCTGCCTGACTTATTTCACGTAGCATAATACCCCCCCAGTTCCATCCACGTTGCCACAAATGGCCAGATTTCATTCCTTCTCATGGCCAAGTAGTATTCCATTGTATATACATAAACCACAACTTCTTTATCCACTTGTCAGTTGATGGACAGCTAGGCTCTTTCCATAGTTTGGCTGTTGTTGAAAGTAGTGCTATAAACATTGGGGTACATGTGCCCCTATGTCTCAGCACTCCTGTACCCCTTGGGTAAATTCCTAGCAGTGCTATTGCTGGGTCTTCGGGTAGATCTATTTTTAATGATTTGAGGAATCTCCACACTGTTTTCCAGAGCGGCTGCACCAGGTTGCATTCCCACCAACAGTGCAAGAGGGTTCCTGTTTCTCCACATCCTCAACAGCATCTATAGTCTTCTAATTTGCTCACATCAGCCACTCTGACTGGCAGGAGGTGGTATCTCAGTGCGGTTTTGATTTGGATTTCCCTGACAGGGAGTGCTGTTGAACATCTTTTCATGTGTCTCTTGACAATCTGGATGTCTTTTTTAGAACAGTGTCTGTTCAAGTCTTCTGCCCGTTTCTTCACTGGATTATTTGTTTCCCGGGTGTGGAGTTGGTGAGTTCTTTTGATAGGTTTTGGATACTCACCAATTATCCAGTATGACTTTTGCACACATATTTTCCCATTCGGTCATTTGCCTTTTAGTTTTGTTGATTGTTTCCTTCACTGTGGAGAAGATTCTTATTTCGATTAGGTCCCAATGGTTCATTTTTGCTTTTAGTTCCCTTGCCTCTGGAGATGTGTCAACTAAGAACTTGCTGACGCTGAGGCCAAAAACGATTTTTCCTGCTTTCTCCTCCAGGGTTTGATGGTTTCCTGTCTCACATTAACGTCCTTCATCCATTGTGAGTTTATTTTTGTGAGTGGTGTAAGAAAGTGGTCTAGTTTCATTCTTCTGCACGTTGCTGTGAAATGGTGTCTCTCAGCACCATTTGTTAAAGAGACTGTATTTTTTTCCATTGGATATTCTTTCCTGCTCTGTCAAAGATTAGTTGGCCATAGGTATGTGGGTCCAATTCTGGGGTCTCTATTCTATGCCATTAAGTCTATGTATTTGTTTCTGTACCAATACCATGCTGTCTTGATGGTTATAGCTTTGTGGTAGTGGCTAAAGTCTGGCATTGTGGTGCCTCTCACTTTGGTTTTCTTCTTCAGTATTACTTTGGCTATTCAGGGTCTTTTGTGGTTCCATACACATTTTATGATTGCTTGTTCCAACTTGGAGAAGAATGCCGGTGCAATGTGATTGGGGCTGCATATAATGTGAGGACTGCGTTGGGTCGTATTGACATGTCGTCAATATTTATTCTTCCAATCCACGAGCATGGGAGGTTTTTCGCTTTCTCTGTATCTTCTTCAATTTCCTTCACATGCTTTCTATAGTTTTCAGTATACAGATCTTTACATCTTTGGTTAGGTTTATTCCTAGGTATTTTTTGACTCTTGGAGCATTGTAAATTGGCAAGGTTTTCTTCCTTTTCGTGGCCGAATAATGTTCCACATTGAGTGTGTGTGTGTGTGTGTGTGTGTGTGTGTGTGTGTGTGTGTGTGTGAGTGTGTGTGTAATGCTTGAGAGAGAGAGAGAGAGACAGAGAGACAGAGAGACAGAGAGAATGTGTGTCTGCCTGTGGAGCATATTTTCTTCATCTACTCATGCATTTATAGGCACTTAGATTGCTTCCATGTCTTGACTATTGTGAATAATGCTGCAGCGAATATGGGCTGCAGATATCTCTTCCAGATAGTGATTCTGTTTCCTTTGGGTATATACCCAGAAGTCGAATTTCTGGATCATGTGGAAATACTATTTTTAACTTTCTGAGGAAACTCCATGTTGTACTGGTAATGGCTCCATGGTAACAGCTGTACCAATCTATATTTCCACCAGTAGTGCACGAGGGTTCTTCCCATTTCTCTACACCTTTCCAACACTCGTTATCTCTTGTAATTTTGATGATTGTCTGTCTACTCAGTGTGAGGTGATATCTCATTGTGGTTTCCCATGATGTGCATTTCCCTGATGTTTAGTGGTAGTGACCACTGTTTTATGCATCTGTTGGTTATTTGCAGGGCTTCTTTGTAACAATATCTATTCAGGTCCTTTGCCCATTTTTAAAGGGGATGTTGATGATGAGGATGATGAGGATTTTGCTCTTGGGTTGTATGAGTTTCTAAATATTTTCGATATTAACCCCTTATTTGGGACATGGTTTGCAACTATTTTCTCCCATTCTGTACGTTGCCTTTTCATTTTGCTGATCATTTCTATTGCTGTGCAGAAACTTTTTAGTTTGATATGGTGCCGCTTTTTTAAATTTTTGCTTTTGTTGCTTATGCTTTTGGTGTCACATGCAAAATAGCCTTGCCAAGACCAATGTCAAGGAGCTTTTCTCTTATGTTTTCTTCTAGGAGTTTATGGTTTCAGATCTTGCATTGAAATCTTTGTAATCTATTGCCAGCTACTTTTTGTGAATGGGATAAGATAGGAATCCTAACTTCATTCTTTTGCATGAAAATATCCGGTTTTCTCAACACCATTTATTGAAGATGCTATCTTTCTCCATTGAGTATTCTTTGCTCCCTTGTCACATAGTATTACTTGACAGTATATGCATGGGTCTATTCATAGACACTCAATTCTTTTTTTTTTTTTTCTTTGAAGGTTATTTATTTATTTTAAGACAGAGGAAGCACGAATTGGGGAGGGGAAGAGAGAGAGGGAGAGTGAGGGAGAATCCCAAAGAGCCCCCACAACACTGTCAGTACAGAGCCCAGTGCGTGGCTCAAACTTACAAAACCCGAGCCGATCGTGACCCAAGCCGAAACCAAGAGTCAGGCGCTTAACCGACTGAGCCACTCAGGCACCCCATGGGCTCTCAGTTCTGTTCTGTTGGTCTATGTGTCTGATTTTGTTTTGTTTTTGTTTTGCCAGTATGATACCGTTTTCGTTACTATAGCTTTGTAACAGTTTGAAATACGGAAGTGTGATGACTCCTTTTTTTTTTTTCCTTTCTCAAAATTGCTTTGGCTTTCTGGGTGTTTGTGATTCTATGTGAATTTAGGATTGTTTTCTTTATTTCTGTGAAAAATGTCATTGGAATTTTGGTAGGAATATCAGTGAATCTGCACATTGTTTTAACTACTATGGGCACTAACAATATTCTTCCCATCCATGAACATGGGCTATCTTTCCATTTCTTCACGTTTTCTTCAGTCTCTTTCACCAATATCTTATAGTTTCCAGTACACAGATCTTTCACCTCTTTGGTTAAATTTATTGCTAAGTACTTTATTGTGTTTGATCCTATCATAAATGGGATTATTTTCTTTTTCAGACACATTGTTGTTAGTGTATAAAAATGTAATTGATTTTTGTGTGTCAATTTCGTATCCTTCAACTTTACTGAATTTAGTTTGAAGAGATTTTTGATGGAGTCTTCAGGGTTTCCTATAGGTAAGATGATGTTATCTGCAGAGACAAACTAACTTCTGATTTATAAACATTGTATTTCTTTTTCTTGACTAATTGCTCTGGCTAGGATTTCAGTACTAGGTTTAATGTAAGCATCTTTGTCTTGTTCCTGATCTTACGGAAAAGCTTTCAGCTTTTCACCATTGTATGATGTTAGATGTGGGTTTATCATATATGGCTTTTATTTTGATGAAGTTCATTCCCTCCAAATCTAATTTGTTGAGAGTTTATCGTGAAGGGATGTTGAGTCTTGTCAAATGCTTCATCTGTGTCCGTTGAGATGAGCATATGGGTTTTATCCTTTATCCTTTTCATACAGTGTAACACCTTTGTCGATTTGTACATAGCGAACCATCGTTGTCTCCCAAGGATAATCCCCACTTGATCTTGGTGTATGGCTGAGAAGGGCTGGCCATTTCAAGGTACACACCTGGGACTGAGATCTATGGGCCTCTTAGCCAGTGCAGATATGGGTATAACTTCTCCCAGAGCCCTTGACGTACGGGGCTGGTGACAGGAGAGATGGCAGATGGCGCTATAGCTGAGCCTGCAGGGGCATGGACCTGTTTCTGGGTATATAGTTGAGACTGCAGTCAGTGAGTCAGCCACCTGGCTATGGGCCTCCATTCTCAAAATAGCGCTTGGACTGCATAGGGTTTCAGAATTTCCTACCTGGATCCCAAAGCTCCCAGAAAAGCACTGTTGTCTGTGGATAGATGCCAGGTTTTTATTGCTGAGGGGGGGTGGGGGGGGGTGTGGATATGAACAGGGGACCTCCTGTGCTACCATCTTGCTGATGTCATTCTCTCAGCCTGGTTTTTAAGAGTCAGCACTGGCAAGCCCTAGATAAGCATGCTAAGGGAAGTTTAGAGGCAACTTCAGATAGATGTGGTTACTTCCCAGAATTCAGGAGGTTCTGTGAGCAAAGACCAGGCTTCATAACTTGTGTTTGTCATGAATATAACACAAGTGGCTCCTAACTGCTCCATTCTTTAGGACTCACTAACTCCCATTATTATCCAGCTGACAACAGAAGGGCCTATTTCTTGTTTGACCACTGAGGCCAATCTTTACTAGATCAGGCTTCAGGAAGGAAATAGACCACAAACTGGCAAAACAGAAGAATCAACAGAGATATTGTCCAGAGAGCGGCACATCGAGGAACCCCTGGGCTAGTGATAATGGAAGAACCATTTCCATCCCAGGACCTGAAGGAGTGGGGAAGGGGGCAGTTACAGGGCTCCATGGAGGAGAGCTGTAGGGAGCCACGGCAGAACTGAGAGCTTCAGAAGGAGGACGAAGCCAGCTTGCAACAGTGGAGCAGAGAGGAAACCAGAGGAATCAGTAACTCAACCATTCTTCCTCTTCAGCTGGGCTCTCTCGTACATGGGCCAACCAAAGCCAGCTACCAGCCCCTCTGTACTTACAGCACCTCCCCAGCAACTTTCTCAGCCAGCATCTGATGGTTCCAGAGAAAGTCCCAGGGATGCTTTGCATTGGCCAGGATTGAGCCAGTAGGAGACCACATTCTGAGTGGCTAAGTCTGGTGTGCAAAGGGCTTCAGGCTAGAAAGAGAAGTTCTAATGCCAGAAGAATGAAGACAGGGAAGGGAACCGAGGAGGATTATATCCATTGACATCCACTGTACTTGTTCTTCTCAGACAGACCAATGCTCTGCCCTCCACACATCACCAGCATTTTGCAGTTACATTCTCCGGAAGGGTTAAGGTCCTCCTCTGTTTCCTTAAAGTGGGATTAAATCAGGCTCCTTTCATGTTTATCAAAACTTCACGGAAAGCTTGGAGGGACCAAAGTTGAAAGAAGGCTGTGATCTGAAGCCAGGTCCACCATAGCCGCGGGTCCCTGCTAGATGTGCTTCTCTTTAACCCTCAACCTGATACCATGTTTCTGCATCCAGTGCACCAGTCCCAGGACCCACCTCTTGCCTGCCATCAACCACAGCATTTTGGGATCAGCAGAAAGAATGCTGCCCGCTTCCCCCTATCCCCCCACACAAAGTCCTAGACTCATCTCCCACATTACACTCCCAGCTCAAAGTTGAGTTCCATGCACAGCAGTGACACACTTCACATTATCACGCAAGGCTATTTCACATCTCCTTAGTTAGAACCTCTCCATTCCCAAATAGGGGTTTGACTTCTCCTTTGTAAAATCAAAAGGCTCATTGAAATGCTTTGGTTTGTTTTGTTTTTTGGAAATAAAGAGCAGTCTTCCTTTCCAAAGATGGTTCAGAAAATTGCTGAGAGATTTAAAATAGCAGCATGTCCCCACTCCCACCCATCAAGTATTAAAAAATATGAGGGTCTAGACTCAGAGTATCCAATTTACACAAGGATACATTAAAATCAAAATGCTTTATTGTAAAAATCTGCTTCCTGCTGGGAAAAGTTGACCTGCCATGTGTCAAGGGGGAAAATTCTAGAGAGACACCACAATTTTCCCTATCCATAGGGAATCATAGCTGGTCCTCAGGGAGCTACAGGTCAGGAGCTCTGTCAGTTTGGCAAAATGCATTCTTTTTTCCTCTACCCATATCTGGAGCTACCTTGTAATCAGTCCCTCCTGAGTCCCGTTCTCATGTTTTCTTTTCTTTTGTTTTTAAGGTTTCTAACAGATGAGTTCTCTGCCACCCCCAGCCAAGTCCTTGCAGCTTCCATAATCACAGAGGTAGTAGATCAAAACAGAGGAGATTTTGTTCTGAGGTTGGGAGTGCATCTCTGGCAGTCGGGGACATTTTGCCCAACAGAGATTTAATTGCTACCTTTGCATTCTGAATATAATGCTACTCCATTATCTGTTATTGTTATAAACATTTTATGATTTTAAAGACAATATTTCCTCTTCTTTTTTTTTAATGTGCCTATGCTCAGATTTCCTTGTTGTCACTTTTATTTGGGGAATGTTTACAACTTCCTCTGGAACTGCTGATTGTCAGTGAGGAAACCAATTGAGATCAATATGGGCGTGAAGTATTGATCTACAAGTGGGGGCAATCCGTGGTACAGACCTCCAGGTGCTACCATGTCAATACAGTGCCCCCCCACCCCAACTCCTGATTCCTCCCCAAGATGCCAAGACATCCAGCCTGCCTCCTATCGAAGCCGCACAGTGCCAGCGTCTGATTGTCCCCATTTCTGGGTTATGCCGAGCACACTGGGAGGCTGTGATGGTTTCAGCAAGGGGATGGGCCTGCTTCAAACCATTTCAGAAGTTCCTCCTGGGTCCCTGCTCTTTGTGCACAGTCATAGGTCCCAGTAGACAGCCAAAGAACTCTCTGATGAGCACTCTTTGTTGGAGAGTTATTGACTTTCTATTCATGATACTGAGCCCAGGTCCAGTGAGCAGCTAAGTGTAAGGCAGAGACCGATTCTAAGGTGCTTCCCAGGCCCCAAGCATGTGGTCACCATCTCTGTAGGGACCCAGGGAGGGGCAGTGTGTGTGCTCAAATGTGGGCAAGCCGTGGGTGCAGGGTGGACGTGAGAAGGAACGTTGGATGCATGCGGCCACCTTGAGGGGGTGGGAGGAGCAGCCAAGTCTTCAATCCAGGCAGGTCTTTCTTTTAATCATGTATTGAACACCTAGATACACTGGGTACCATTCTAGTATCAAGGCTACAAATGCAGCAGGGATTCATCAGGTTCCCAACTCTGAAGTGCACGGAATACCTAACCCCCTTACTTTCTGGCCATCAAAGGAATGAACAGGCTGAGCCTTCATCCTTCCTGGTGAGAGGAAAATTCAGCCACACTTCTTCTTGGGGGTCAGCTTCTGTCAGGGTTTTGGAGAACTTCCCTTGTTGGAGGCTGTAGCCAGGCGTGGGGGACACTGCTCTGGCCACTGGTCACTAGGCCAGAGTGCTTGCGTCCCAGCATGAAGGTTCATGCTGTTTTATGCCCGTCCTGGACCGCAAGAGTCTTTGGCCAAGAGGTCTGCGGTGTGAAGCAGGTGTACTGCACAGGTGTGCCCCTAAGATACAGCCAAGGCTGGGGCTGCTTCCAGAGCCCACCTAGTCCCCTCCTCCCTGCCTTTCTGCTCCCAGAAGACACTTCTTTTCCTTTTTCCTGCAAATTCAACTCCATTTAAGCTTCTCCACCTCATCTTGTATTCTCCCTGCTCTCTGCCACTTCTAACACTTGCTGAGGTCTTCCCTGACCCGGAGCCTTTGAACCTGCTATTTCTTTCTGTCATCAGTGCTGTTTTCCTTGGTTTAGCTCTGCCCTCCTAATTCTGATCTCATCTCAATATGATTTTCCAAAGGGCTTCCGTGGTCACTTGATTTCCATAGCCTTCAGTCATTGTCACTTCCTATCAGGCATGCTGTTGGCTTCTCTTTATAAAGGACACTGCCATCTTACTGTTTTAAACTTACTTCTTTGTTACAAGTCAGTCCCAGCAGAATGTAAGCATTTGAGGATAGTCTCATCCTGTCCTGTTCACCATTGTGTCCTTCTCAGTGGCCAGCATTTAGTAGTTGCTCAATAAATACCTGTTGAGTGTGGGGTGGACAAACCCAGAATGTCTGGCTTCTTCCACGCTAAGTAGAGCTCACTGAAGATTCCTACCTCCCTCCTCCAGAGTCCCTCTGATTGGGGTGGATTGACTAGAGAATAGGGCTGTTTTTATTTCTTTTCTGGATCTCATAGAATACATCTATTTCCAGCTTAATTAAAAAAAAAAAAAAAAACAAGAGACAATAAAAACGCATTGTTACAGATTGGATGGGTAAAACAATTGGCTTGACAGAAATCTAGGAATTTAATTATAGCAAAACATGCCCATGTAATACCCAGACTTGGGAAAGAAGAGTTGAAGGGGTCCAATAAATCATTGTTTGTAAAAACAGAAGAAGCCTTTGTAATCGTCCAGTTACTGCGGATGAGGCCACAAAGAAGGCCTAAGCAGGCTGGGCACCATGCATCGAAATCTTTAATGTGCAGGCGGCTCTTTGGAATGGGGAGCTGTCTGGGAAAGAGCTGAACTATGTGGTTATTTGTCTCCAATGGAAAGCAATCACTCACGATGGTGGGAGCTATTTAGTGAAGATCCTTCATGGCCAACCGCACGGTCCCGCACATGTTTGGGCAGGAGTCTAAAGGAGCAAGGGTGGGGGGGAGACAAAGATGGCCAGGAAGCGCTCGCAGCCCCACTTGGGCAGAATTCCCTGGTAGACAGCTTCTGGAAGCTCGCCTGCCCCCAGCCGGGCCTGCGAACACATCCTCCGGGATCCACTGCCCGGCGAGCGATGCCGGTCCCCAAGTGCCCCTTCACGCCTCTTTGCGATGGCACCTCCTTCATGCACCAGCTCCTCAGAGAGACCTCTTGCCTGTCCACGTAAAGAACCTGCTGCCACCACCCCTCCCCCTCCCCCAGTCCCTGGTTGATTTTCTTCAGAGCATTTATCACCGTTGGAGAGTGTCTTACCTGAGGGTTTGTTCACACATTATCGGTCCCCGCAGTGTGACGTAATCTTCGAGAAGGCGGGGGCTAGCTCACATTGCCACAGCCCCACATCTGGTACCTGGCACGGCGCCAGGCCCGCTAATGAGTGCGTAGCCCGTGGAGCGGTTCTCTAGCTGACCCAGGGACAGGATGTCCTGCCACCCACCCCCTCTTCAAGAAAGTGAGTGTGGAGAGGGCAGTGCAGGGGCGTTAGACACTGCCCGAAGGACCCGTGGCTTGGGATCATAATTCATTTTTAGTTTTTTAAAGTGCTTATTGTGGACTAAGCCATGTGAATTGACTCCTACTCTCACATACATGTGCACACACACCACACATATGCATAGAGGGGAGTGTGCGTGTGCACGTACACCTGTGCACGTAAGTATATGTACATGTAATGTTATCTCTATACACAGGCAATATGATATGTATACATATACTACATATTATTATTGTTTATGAGTGCTCTAGTCGTTAGTATGAAGCAATACTCATTTCTCTGTAGATGGTAGAAATACATCTATGTATATGGTCCCTCTCTGTGTATCTGGTAGAGTTACCTTTCCTGGCATGTCCCCTGTTGTGGGGGGGAGGGGTCAGGTGACCACTCCTAGGTGGCCCAGGAGTTGTGAGTGGAGTCAGCACGTGTCACTTCCACTGCTGGTGTGACATCCACGAGGCCCTCCCTCCCTCCACTGCCTTGAGCAGCAGAGGTGCTGGAATGGGGTCCCACTGGGGAGCAGAGCAGAGCTCCCACCCACCCGCAGACAACGTGTTGCTTCCTCAGACATAAACCTTTGCTGTTTTAAGCCCCCGTATTCAGGAAACCGTTTGTGACTATGGCATGGAGTTTACAGCCTGGTCCGTCCTGACTTGCAGTTTTTTTGTGTTTTTTATTTATATAAAAATAAAGTACAACATTCAAATTCTCATATCACAGCAATTAGTGGAATTCTTCCAGGGTGCATGCGTGTGTGTGTGTGTGTGTGTGTGTGTGTGTGTGTGTGTATGTGTGTGTGTGTGTCTGTGTGTGTGTGTGTGTGTGTGTGTGTGTGTGTCTGTACCCACACCATACGAGGCAGGCAGACACACCTGTGTGTCTATATGCCAGACTCTATCATCATGCTCAGTGCTTCTACTTCCCGGTCTTCCAACCCTAACAAGTGGGCACATCTGAGCACAAGGCAAGGTCTTCATGCACTGAAGGTCTCTGCACTGAGGAACAGAGCTGCCTGGGCCCCAGAGTAGATCTTCTGACTCCCCAGAGAGAACCGAACTGCCCACCTAACCATTTCCATCATTTCTCAGTTTCTCCCAGTGATGGGGGTTTTCCATTGTTTTACCTTGGAGCATGGCATCGAAGGTATTTCAGACATCTTCATTTCTCCTCAGTAACCGAGCCCTCATTCATCTTGCGTCACACCCTTCTTTTCCTCTGATTCTGTGCATTGCATGCATATCCTCGGGCTGTTTTCTTCTTCTACAGATAATGAAACAATTTCCCAGGCCGTGGTCACTTCTCCATGGATTCAGCCTGGCTTTTTCAAAGCACTGTTCAAGGGCCACGTGCGTCAGCATTATGTGGGACGTTGGCTGCACACTCAGATTCCTGCCTTGTCCTGCGGACCTCCTGCAGAGTTGGGGCCCCAGTTCTGGGCATGTTGAGGGGTCCCCTCCAGGAGGAGGTCTGCTCCCACCCTGAATTGCACACCATCGAAATGATTGTTAAGCATGCATAGTCCTGGGCCCATCTTTCTTCACTGTAAGGTAAGCATTAGGCGACTGGGGGAAGCAGGGCAAGGTGGGACTCGGTATTGAGGAAGAAGCCGAGGTGTGGGAGTGACATTAAAGATATGATTTGTCCTCCAGTGTCTTTGACACGGTTGGGTCAGTGGGCAGGTATGCTCTTCCCCTACAGTGGACAGCCGCTCCTGGGTGTTGGGGTGAGGGTCCTCACAATTTCCTTTGGGGGACCACTCTGTTCCCACACTTTGTCTGCGTGGTTTGGGTGGGGCTAATTCCACCCCAGCCACAGAGAGCACACTTGGCCCAGGCCTAGCCAGTCAGCTCTTCCACTCATTGGCCTGTTGAGTGGGCCCTGGGAATTGTGCTCAGCATCCAGGAAAGGCTTCTCTCTTCACCTGGACAGGAGCCAGTGCACTGTGTCACCACCAGGGAAGCTTCCCCAGAGTGTAGTCCATGGAGGTGAACATAAACCTGACAGCAGAGGTTGGCCCCCTGAAGCCGGCTTGGTGCTGAGTCGCCAGGTCATGGGAACCAATAATGTTCTTGTCTTTAATAAACCCGCCTGTGTTTAGTTTCTGTCACTTACAACCAGAAGGGTCCTGGTAATGCTGGGGCGGCCCCCTCCCCATCCTTGTTCTCCAAATGCCTAGGATGCTTGGCCAGGGGCTGTGAGCTGGCAGTGGTTTCGGCAGGAGGTGATGGGCATTCCTGCAGGGCCTGATTCCAGTGACAATCAGGCCAAGCGACTCTCGCTGCCAAACGCATCACCGGGGACCGTCACACACAGGTGGTTGCTTTGTCTCAGTGGATGATGGTACAGGCCCCCTCTGAGCCAAGACCCTGAGCCTACAATAGACCAATCTGTCTGCCCCATCTCCTGTCGCTTCCCGAGGACACAGGGACTCCTGCTTGGAGGCCTTCATGATGTGCCCAGAGGGCCTGCCGCTCATTTCCTGCTGATCATGCAGACCCTGGCTCCAGCACACAACTTCCTGTCTCCTCCCCTGAGGTGTGGAGGGGGAAGGGAAAGTGCCTACCCAGGTTTTACTTTGTCTCCAGTTTTAAGGATAGGGCAAAGCAAGAATGCTTCAAGGCATTCTAGTTGCAAAAGATAAAACAGGAAAACTTCTCTTCCAAAAAAAGACTGAGTTGTGTGGTTCCAATAGGTTGGGGCGACACTGGTTTAAAAGAAGTCAAATAGGGGCACCTGGGTGGCTCAGCTGGTTAAGGGTCCAACTTTGGCTCAGGTCATGATCTCATGGTTAGTTCAAGCCTGCGTCGGGCTCTGTGCTGACAGCTCAGAGCCTGGAACCTGCTTTGGATTCCTTGTCTCCTCCTCTTTCGGCCCCTCCCCTGCTCATGCTCTGTCTCTCAATAACAAATAAGTGTTAAAAAAATGTTTAAAAGCAGTCAAGTAGATGTTGCACAACAGGAAGATGCTGAATTACTAACACACCATGTGCTATGACCCCAGAAGAGTATGTGACTGCCTTTGCTAATCTCACGTGCTCCTAGGACCTCTGTTTGGGGAGCATCTCTTGGGATCTTGTGTTCTGTAGAAGACTCCTGGGGAACGTTTTAAGGAGAAAGGTGCAAGAGTCTTCTCTCTGCCTTTGGCTTGGAAGTTCTGCAGGGTGACTTTGTGGGACTGGACCCCACGGTATGAGGAATAGATGCTCATTGTCTACACACTGGTTCATAAGCTTCAGGTAGCCTGTCTGGTTCACCACTCTGTCTCCGGCACTGACCGCGGCGTCTGATGCGTGGTGGGCCCTTGAAGCGTTTGCTGGATGAGGGAATGAACAGTGTGTGGTCGAGGCCACATACACCCAGCATGGGGACAAGGTGGAGCCGGAGAGCTTGCTTTCTGCCACCTCTGAAATTCTTCCGTGTGAAAGGAGGGATTATTTGTTCCCTTTGTGGCTTTAGAAAACAGAGCTGGAGTTGGGGCATCTAGCTGGCTCAGTCGATTGAGTGTCTGACTGTGGCTGAGGTCATGATCTCACGGTTCATGGGTTCAAGACCCGTGTCAGGCTCTGTGCTGACAGCTCGGGGCCTGGAGCCTGCTTCGGATTCTGTGTCTCCCTCTCTCTCTGTCCCTCTCCTCCCCCTCCAAAATAAAAAAAAAAAATACAAACATTAAAAAGAAAAAAAAAAAAAAAAGGAAACCAGAGCTGGGGTGCAAGGGTGGAGTTGGCACCGAAGAGGAGTTCAGCCAGGAGGGAGAAAAGCATCTCCAGCAGTAGGCAGTAGCTCAGCAAACGGTAGGCTGTCTCCAGAGGCAGGGGCCCCCGTGCGTTACTGCAGATGTACTCACGCCTCAGATGGGGGCTTGCCCTGTGTGGTCTCCAGGGGCAAGTCTCTGCACTGCGTGCGTGAAATAGCGACACGTTCTCCCTGTGTGACTTCCTCAGTGACGAGCCTAGCTGCCTCCAGAAGCTGTTGGCACTGAACTCCACGGTTCCTGAGCTGCCTTCAAATATTTGAGGACACTGGGAATGTTTCTTATTTGCCATGAGAAGCCCTGGGTGTGTTTTCCTTTCATAAATTCAACCTAGATAACAACACAAGAAGGAATTAGAAGACCCAAAAGAAAAGCATGTCTTGCATTTCCTAGGGCTCATTTGTGGAGTGACCTCTTTCTTGGTGAGCTGCATCTTGGGTCAGGGTGTCCGGAAGCACACTCTGAGCAGAGGATCCATGAGCAGGTGCTTCAGTACGAAAGTGATCCTGGGGAGACTGGCAGGAGGAGGGGGGAGGGGACTGGGCTGGGGTGGGAAGGGAGGGAAGAGGAACCCTTCCTGACCCCACAGGTGAGCCCCAAGTGCAAGGGACCAGACCTGTCAACATCAAGGCCAAGGATGTCACTGGAGAATGCCCTGGGTCTCGGAAGGTGCTCAATGCTTAAGTAACAGGGGTAGAGGATGTGGTGTCTGTAAGGAGCTTTCTTTTCTAAAAATTTTTTTTTCAACGTTTTTTTTTTATTTTTATTTTTTTATTTTTGGGACAGAGAGAGACAGAGCATGAACGCGGGAGGGGCAGAGAGAGAGGGAGACACAGAATCAGAAAGAGGCTCCAGGCTCCGAGCCATCAGCCAACAGCCCGACACGGGGCTCGAACTCACGGACCAGACCGCGAGATCATGACCTGGCTGAAGTCGGACGCTTAACCGACTGCGCCACCCAGGCGCCCCTGTAAGGAGCTTTCTAACACTTCAGCCTAAAAGAAGAAAAGTGCCTTTATGTATATACACATATAAGTGATTTTCTGTTAAAATTCCCTACGTAATTATTTTATATATATATATATAAATTACATTTACATAATTTATATATATTCATATATAATATTTCTATATACATACTTATAAATGTCCCATATCTATATATCCACGTAGATACATAAAACACACGCGAATCATGCAAGTGAGAGTTGTACTTTTCACTCTTCTATAGGCTTGAAATTTTTAAAACAAAATGTTGGGGAGAAAGTGAACCACAATTCCACCTTCCGAAACTAAGCACTGCGTGAGTCCTGTTAATGTTTCAGTCTGTGGTTCTTTCCTCGCAGCTGCGGGCACATGTGTCCAGGCACATGCTTGCAAGATGCATCGGGAGTCTCTGTTAGCCTGGGGAGTTGGTTCAGGGATTAAGGTGTGGTTTGCACACAGGACCCTGGGTTGCCCAAACCCTCCCCGAGCCCAGGCACTCGTGTCCAGAAGCCCAGGCGCAGAGCACCAGTGAGCTGGCGCGGGAGGTTGAGGGAGTCTCCCTTTCGTGCAGGTCCCCTGGAATGCCCAGCTCCCCCGCGAATGACCCGGGCCCCCACGGTCTGAGGAGGCCAATGGCGGCCTGGCACCTGGCTAGGCAGTATGCATGTGGTAGAGCCCCGCGTCCTCCTGGAGGGGTGGGAGGCCCAGCCTACTCCTGATTCCAGGACTCATTTCTTAATTTATAACCCGGGAATTTAAAAAAAACAAGAATAAACGAGTACTGTTTCACTGTTGCATCATAAGACGCAGAACAAACTGTGTGTCATGAGGTCAGTGTCATGCCTCCTGCCCCAGGAGCAGACTCACAGTGAAGCCTCCAAACTATAAGCTTACGGTGAAGCTTATAGCACAGTCCTCCACATCAAGGCACTGCAAGACCTGTGAATGTGAGGCCAACCAAGAGGCAAACGGGCTGTTCACGGAGAGCTGCAGACACATCACACAATCTCTGAGTTGACTTACCCAATGTACGTAGACGTGGGATGCTCTGCGTGATGTCATCCTTGCCCACAGAGGGCACGGAGGTAAAGGTCCTTCTGGGCAGCTGGCGTCCTCCCTGGGACAGTGCCCTTCACACCTGACATTCAGTCTTTCATTTGATGCACTTATTGGGCACCAGCTGCATGCCATATGTGACATAGGTGCTGAGAGGAAATCAGTGAACAGATCATTTCCTCCCTTCCTAAGAGGGGACGGCGGCTGAGCTTGTTCTGCCCCAGGATGCAGAGGGCTTCCATCCTGTAAATTCACTCCACACATTCTAGTACTCACCGCACTAGATGCCTTTACCACAATTAACGATGTTGGCCATTCCTCCTTTTCCAAACACCTGTCCCCTTGGAACTGCGAGAATGAAATGATCCATGTGGGAATCCAGTGGCCAATATGGAGAAGTTTTTGCAAGTTCGTGGGAATTCAGATCAGGAACAGGCTATGGTCTGATTTGTTCTTGGTTAAGACACTCTGGCTTCATTGTGGGGGCTCATGAGAGAGAGAGGAGGTCCTTCTGACTGACTTCCAGATGGGACACATGGGAAATTCTCCTCACTGTCTTCTGGACGAGAGAGTGGTGCTTCTCCAGACCGACTTCCGGATGAGAGAGAGGGGAGGTTCTCCTGACTGACTTCTGGGCAAGAGAGGAGGGTTCTCATGTACGAGAGAGAGGGTAGGTTCTGCTGACTGAGTTTTGGACGAGAGGGGGAAGATTCTGCTGACTGAGTTTTGGATGAGAGAGGGGAGGTTCTCCTGACTGACTTCCTGGCTAGAGAGAGGAGAAGTTCTCCTGACTGTCTTCTGGACCAGAGAGTCGAGGATCTCCACACCGATTTCTGGATGAGAAGGGGAGGTTCTCCTGACGGACATACGGATGAGAGAGGGGAGGTTCTCCTGTCTTACTTTTGGATGAGAAAGAGGGGAGGTTCTCCTGACTGACTTCCTGATGAGAGAGAGGGGAGGATCTCTTGATTGCCTTCTGGAAGAGGGAGTGGGGTTTCTGCTGACTGACTTCCGGATGCGAGAGAGGGGAAGTTATGACTGACTTCTGGAGGAGAGAGGGGAGGTTCTCTTGACTGAATATTGGAGAAGAGAAAGTTAGGTTTTTCTGACTGACTTCTGTACCAGAGAGTAGATGCTCTTGAATGAGAGACAGGGGAGGTTCTTCTGACTGACTTCTGGGCGAGAGAGGGGAGGTTCTGCTGATCTACTCCTGAACGAGAGATAGAGGATGTTCTCCTGACCGATTTCTGGACCAGAGAGTGGAGATACTCTTGACAGAGAGAGAGAGGGGAGATTATCCTGACTGACTACCAGGGAAGAGAGAGGGGAGTTTCTCCTGACTGATTTCTGGACCAGAAAGGGGAGGTTCTGCTGACCGACTTCAGGATGACAGAGAGGAGCGGTTCTCTTGACTGATTTCTTGATCAGAGAGTGGAGGTTTCTTGAAGGACAGAGAGGGGAGATTATACTGACTGACTTCCAGGAGAGAGAGAGCAGACTTTCTCCTGACTGATTTCTGGACCAGACAGGGGAGGTTCTCTTGCCTTACTTCTGGATGAGAGAGAGGAGAGCTTCTCCTGACTGACTTCTGGGCCAGAGAGTGGAGGTTCTTGAATGAGAGAGACGGGGGAGGTTCTTGAAAGAGAAAGATGGGAGGTTCTCCTGAATGAGTTCCAGATGAGAGAGAGGGGCGGTTCTCCTGACTGACTTCTGGACTATAGAGTGGAGGTTCTGCTGACCGACCTCCAGACAAGAGAGAGGTGAGGTTCTCCTGACTGATTTCTGGACCAGAGAGGGGAAGTTCTTGAAAAAGAGAGAGGGGAGGTTGTCCTGTATGACGTCCAGACGAGAGAGAGGGGAGGTACTCCTGACTGACATCTGGACAAGAGAGTGGAGGTACTCCTGAGTGACTTCTGGACCAGAGAGGGGAAGTTCTTGCACACGAGAAAGGGGAGGTTGTCCTGTATGACTTCGGTACGAGAGAGAGAGGGGAGGTATTCCTGACTGACATCTGGACGAGAGAGGAGAGGTTCTCCTGACTGACTTCTGGACCAGAGAGTGGAGTTTCTTGCATGAGAGAGAGAGGAGGTTCTCCTGATTGACTTCTGGACCACAGAGGGGAAGTTTTTGAACAAGAGAGAGGGGAGGTACTCCAGACTCACGTCTGGACGAGAGAGAGGGGAGGTACTCCTGACTGACATCTGGATGAGAAGGGAGGTTCTTCTGACTGGCTTCTGGACCAGAGAGTGGAGTTTCTTGAATGAGAGAGAGGGGAGGTTCTCCTGACTGACTTCTGGACCAGAGAGTGGAGTGTCTTGAATGAGATGCAGGGGATGTTCTCCTGAACTGACTTTTGGAAAAGAGACAGGGGAGGTTTTCCTGACTGACTTCTGGACCAGAGATTGGCAGTGTTTGAATGAGAGTGAGGGGAGGATTTCCTGACTGACTTTTGGACGAGAGAGGGGAGGATCTCCTGACTGACTTGTGAATGAGAGAGTGGGGGTTCTCTTGAAATAGAGAGAGGGGAGATTCTCCTGACTGACTTCAGGCAAGAGAGAGGGGAGGATCTCCTGACTGACTTTGGTGGAGAGTGAGGGAAGATTTTCCTTACTGACTTCGAGGTCAGAGAGAGGGGAGGTTCTGCTGACTGACTTCTGCACCAGAGAGTGGAGGTACTGCTGACCAACGTCCAGAATAGAGAGAGAGGGGAGGTTCTCCTGACTGATTTCTAGTCCAGAGAGGGGAGGTTCTCCTGTCTTACATCTGAGTGAGAGAGAGGGGGGTACTCCTTACTGACTTCTGGACCACAGAGCGGAGGTTCTTGAACAAGAGAGAGGGGAGGTTGTCCTGTATGACTTCTGGACGAGAGAGAGGGGAGGTACTCCTGACTGACATCTGGCCGAGAGAGGGAAGGTTCTTCTGACTGACTTCTGGACCAGAGAGTGGAGTTGCTTGAATGAGAGAGAGGGGAGGTTCTCCTGACTGACTCTGGACAAGAGAAAGGAGGTTCTCCTGATGGAATTCTGGACCAGAGAGTGGAGGTTCTCTTGAAAGAAGAGAGGGGAGATCTCCTGTCTGACTTCCAGGCGAGACAGTGGAGGTTCTCCTGACCAACTTCCAGGTGAGAGAGAAGGGGGTGGGGGGTTCTCCTGACTGACTTCTGGACCAGAGAGTGGAGAGTCTCCTCACTGACCTCTGGACAAGAGTGTGGTGAAGGTTCTCCTGACTGATTTCTGGCCCAGACCAGGGGAAGTTCTCCTGTCTTATTTCTCGACAAGAGAGAGGGGAAGATTTCCTGACTTCCGGACCAGAGAGGGGAGGTTCTTGAATAAGTGAGAGGGGAGTTTCTCCTGAGTGACTCCCGGATAAGAGAGAGGGGAGGATCTGTTGACTGATTTCTGGATGAGAGAGGGGAGGTTCTCCTGACTGACTTCTTGACGAGAGAAGGGAGGTTCTCCTGACTGACTTCTGGACGAGAGAGGGTAGGTTGTCCTAACTGACTTTTACACGAGAGAGTGGGGAGGTTTTCCTGATGTCTAGACCAGAGAGGGGAGTTTGTTGAATGAGAGAGATTGGAGGTTCTCTTGACTGACTTCTGGACAAGAGAGTGGAAGTTCTCATGAATGACAGAGAAGGGAGGTTCTGCTGACTGACTTCTGGGTTAGAGAGAGGAGAAGTTCTTCCTGACTGACGTCTGGACCAGAGAGGGGAAGTTCTTGAATGAGAGAGAGGGGAGGTTTTCCCGACCGACTTCTGGATAAGAGAGAGGGGAGGTTCTCCTGACTGACTTCTGGACGAGACAGAGGGGAGGTTCACCTGAGTTACTTCTAGACCAGAGAGGGGAGGTACTCCTGACCAACTTCCAGATGAGAGAGAGGGGAGGTTCTCCTGACTGACTTCTCGATGAGAAGGAGGGGAGGTTTTCCTGACTGACTTATGGATAAGAGAGGGGAAGTTCTCCTGACTGACTTCTGAACGAGAGAGGAGAGGTTCCTCTGGCTGACTTCTGAACCAGAGAGAGGAGGTTCTTGAACAAGAGAGAGGGGAGGATCTCTGAATGACTTCCGAATGAGAGAGAGGGGAGGTGCTCCTTCCTGACTGCTGGACGAGAGAGGGCAGGGTCTGCTGACCGAATTCTGGATGAGAGAGAGGGGAGGTTGTCCTGATTGAGTTCTGGATGAGAGCCTGGAGGTTCTCCTGACTGACTTCTGGACCAGAGATGGAGGTTCTGCTGACCGACTTCTGGACGAGAGAGAGGGGGGAGGTTCTCCTGACTGACTTCTGGACCAGAGTGGACGTTCTGCTGACCAACGTCCGGATGAGAGAGTGGAGGTTCTCTCGACTGATTTCTGGACAACAGAGGGGAGGTTCTTCTGACTGACTTTTGGACGAGAGAGATGGGAAGTTTACCTGACTGACTTCTGAACCATAGAGTGGAGGTTCTTGAATGAAAGATAGGGGAGGTTCTCCTGACTGACTTCTGGATGAGATAGGGGAGGTTCTCCTGACTGACTTCTGGATGAGATAGGGGAGGTTCTCCTGACTGACTTCTGGATGCGATAGGGGAGGTTATCCTGACTGACTTCTGGATGATAGATGGGAGGTTCTCCTGACTGTGTTCTGGAGCAGAGAATGGATGTTCTGCTGACCAACTTCTGGATGAGAGAGAGGGGAGGTTCTCCTGTCTGAATTCTGGACCAGAGAGTGGAGGTTCTCCTGACTGACTTCTGGACGGGAGAGAGGGGAGGTTCTGTTGAGTGACTTCTGGACCAGAGAGGGGAGGTTGTTGAAGAGAGAGAGGAGACATTCTTCTGAATGACTTCCGGATGAGAGAGAGGTGAGGTTCTCCTGACAGAATTCTGGACCAGAGAGTGGAGGTTCTCTTGATGGAAAGAGAGGGGCGATTCTCCTGACTGACTTCAGGCAAGAGAGAGGGGAGGTACTCCTGACTGATTTCCGGAGCAGTCAGGGGAGGTTTCCCTGTCTTAACTTTGAACGAGAGAGAAGGGAGGTTCTCCACACTGAATTCTGTACCAGAGAGCGGAGGTTCTTGAGAAAGAGAGAGTGTAAGTAGTCCTGAATGACTTCCGGAGAGAGAGAGGTGAGATTCTCCTGACTGACTTCTGGACGAGAGAGGGGAGCTTCTCCTGACCGACTTCTGGATGTGACAGAGGGGAGGTGGTCCTGAATGACTTCTGGATGAGAGAGGGGAGTTTCTCCTGACTGATTTTGGATGAGAGCGAGGGGAGATTTTCCTTACTGACTTCTGGACCAGAGAGAGGAGTTTCTTGAACAAGAGAGAGGGGAGGTTCTCTGAATGAATTCTGGATAAGGGAGAGGGGAGGTTCTCCTGACTGACTTCTGGATCAGAGAGGGGAGGTTCTGCTGACCGACTTCTGGATGAGAGAGGGGAGGTTATCTTGCAGGATAGAGAGGGGAGGTTCTCATGACTGATTTTCAGGTGAGAGTGAGGGGAGGTTCTCTTGGCTGATTTCTAGACCAGACACGGGAGGTTCTCCTGTCTAACTTCTGGACGAGAGAGATGGTAGGTCTCCTGATTGATTTCTGGATGAGAGAGGGGAGGTTCTCCTGACTGACTTCTGGATGAGAGAGGGGAGGTTCTCCTGACTGACTTCTGAATGAGAGACAGGGGAGGTTTCCCTGAATGACTTCTGGACCAGAGAGAGGAGATTCTTGAACGAGAGAGAGGGGAAGTTCTCCTGAATGACTTTCAGATGAGAGAGAGGGCAGTTTCCCCCAACTGACTTCCAGATAAGAGACAGCGGAGGTTCTTCTGACTGACTTCCAGAGGAGAGAGTGGAGGTTCTCCTGACCGATGTCGGATGAGAGAGAGGGGAGATTTTCCTGACTGACTTCGAGGCGAGAGAGAGGGGAAGTTCTCCTGACTGATATCCGGACCAGACAGAGATTCTCCTGTCTTACTTCTGGATGAGAGAGAAGGGAGGTTCTCCTGAATGACTTCTAGACCAGAGAGGGAAGGTTCCTGAATGAGAGAGAGGGGAGGCTCTCCTGAATGACCTCGAGACGAGAGAGAGGGGAGGTTCTCCTGACTGACTTCTGGATGAGAGAGGGGAGGTTCTCCTGAGTGGCTTCTGGAAGAGAGACTGGAGCTTCTCCTAACTGACTTCTGGACCAGAGAGTGGATGTTCTGCTGACCGACTTCCAGATGAGAGAGAGGGGAGGTTCTCCTGACTGACTTCTGGATGAGAGAGGGGAGGTACTCCTGACTGAATTCTGGATCAGAGAGTTGAGGTTCTCTTGCAGGAGAGAGAGGGGAGATTCTCCTGACTGACACCCAGGAGAGAGAGAGGGGAGGTTCTTCTGACTGATTTCTCAACCAGACAGGGGAGGTTCTCCTGTCTTACTTCTGGATGAGAGAGTGGGGAGTTTCTCCTGACTGACTTCTGGACCAGAGAGGGGAGGGACTCCTGACTGACTTCCAGATGAGAGAGACTCATCTCTCTCAGTCTCCTGACTGACTTCCGGAGTTGAAACCAGGCAGGTGCTCAGCATGGCTATGTCAGCACAAGGAAGCATCTTTACATTTGAAGGTGCTTGGGGAATGATGGCAAGTGGGAAGTGCCAACTACCTCTTCTCAGGTGTAACAACAGTGGTTGTAGTATTTGATCATTTCACCTACAGGCTGAGCAGATTCAGACAAATTGTGCCCAGCCGGCTCCAGGGGGCTGGTGTGAGCAAGACTCTGTCACGATGGTCAGCAGGTGTGAGCAGGTGCCCTGACAGGATGGTCAGCAGGTAGCATGTTGCAAGAGCCTGGCAAGGACAGTGTAGGTGAGCAGTGTTCTGGGGATGATTGCTGGGGTCCTGTCTTTCAAATGGGATGGATGTTGCAACTGCTCACAGACACACTCCAAGGGGAATTACAGGGGATTTGGAAAAAGTTGTAGGGACTAGCAGTCCCAGAGGGTCACAGGGCCTGAGTGGACGGTCTGTCAGCCCAGGTCATGTGTCAATGCTTTCAGGAGGTCAGTACTTACCTGGGACACCCTGGTCCTGTGTTTAGAGGATGGGACAAGGGCACAGTGGGAGATGCCAGCTGCAGATCAGAGGAGGGGGCTGGACTGGAGAAAATCATGTGAGAATCACACATTCCTGTGTGGCTGAGGCCAGGGCCTGGGTGAGGTTCCAGAGCAACAGTGAGGATGTCACCCATGAGGGAGTGAGGCCCACCATCTCTCTGTCTCTCACTCCACACTTCTCTCTGTCTCTGTCTCCCCCATGTCTCTCCATGTCTCTGTCTTCTGTCTCTCTCTCTCTTTTGTCTCCCTCTGTCTCTCCTCTCTCTCCCCTCTTGTGTCTCTGATGAATGCCATGGCTGCCAGCTGGGTAGAAGAGACTATGCCTTACCAGCAGGCTGAGGAGCAGCGGGAAGGACACTGGAGACTGTAGCCAGGGGAGGAGTGTTTCTGGAAGGAAGTCGGCGCTGGGAGGTCCAGCAAGGGTATGGAGGATGGCGGTTGGGTGTGGGTGGGTGGAGGCCTCAGGAGACCCTGGGCAGGTTCCCGGGCCAGCCGAGGGGTAGGAGCAGCGTGGAGTGGACGCAGCAGTGGATGCGCATGAGAAGCTGGCCTGGCACCCTCAGATGCCTCCAGAGTCTGTAGCTGGGGGAGCACTCGAGAGAAGTGGGAGGAGTTTTCAAAGGGAAGTACTGAAGCTGCCTACAGGTTGATGCAGCCAAGAGGGGAGTTTAAATGTGAAAGAGAGAGAGAGAGAGACAGAGACAGAGACAGAGACAGAAAGAAGGGAAACAATAGAGTAATGACCTCTGAATGTCACTCTCCCACTAAGAAAAGATGGCCGAACTGGTCAGAAGAAGCTTTTCCACAACTCTAGAAATTAATCAAAGTCTTACAGGAACATAAGTTTTTCTGTGTTCTGGTTTTCCATTGTTGTTTTGAGGAAAAGCCGTTGAATTTTGTTAAGAACGGTGAGAATTCTGACTTTCCCCATATCGCTCCTGCTCTGCAACTCTGGGTGACCTTGAGCACCAGCAGTGCCACCCAAGAGGTGAACAGAGCCGGGGCTCGCCAAAACCTCCTCCTCAGAGCACTGCCCTCACCATACATGTCCTGCAGTTGCTTGGACACCTCTGTCTACGAGGCTGTCTGTTTGCCTTGACTGGAGCTCACCTGGCGTGAAGTCAAGGAGGGGCAGGTGACAGACAGAGAGCCGACCACTCAGTGATGGAGCACAAGAGTATTTCAGGTGGAGGGCACAGGTGCAGGTCCTGAGGCTGGAGTGAAGCTGGTTGGGATCCCAGAAGGAAGATCGGGGATGAGGCAGGTGTGGGAGTGCCAGAGAGGAGGGCTGGGGACCCTGGATCTCACCCCACGGGCACTGACGATTTCTGGCTGCGTTTTGAGTTGGGGAAACTGCTCTGAGGTGGGGTGTTACTTTGTCTTTGAGCCACGATCCCACTGGCCTGTGAGTGATGTGGGAATAGAGACTACCTCTTACATCCTCAGGACAGAATCCTGCCATCCATCACAGGTCCTGTCGTAGGGGCATTTGGGGAAAGAAAGAAGGAAGGAAGGAAGGAAAGCTAGCCGGGTGGCCGAAGCTCACCCTGTTGCACCTGTGCCCTTAGCATACTGGAGGGGGTGCTCTGATTTGGGAATTGAGGCCTTTCCTGACTGTTTAGTTTAGAATCTGTGCCTGTTGGGCCTGACATGCTTCTAAATTCAGTACCCTCTTCCTCTCATATTTTATGCCAAATTTCTTTACCTTGGAAATTCTAGATCCTTTCTTCTGGGAAAAAAAAATTGCATATTTTTGATGCCATAAAATATAATTTACTGGGAGTTACAGATAGCTTTTCCATTTAATCATTATTTCATTTGTTCAATTTTACATTTCTTCTATCAATTTTATACCACTATGTTTCTCTCGGTTGTTAATTAGAACCAGTGTGTATTCCAGGCATTCCTGGAGTCAGAACACACAGGTTCATTGTTTGCAAAGGTGAATGGGAGGTGCCAGCCTGTGCCTGCCCCCAGTATGCCCCAGTATGCCCCAGTATGCACAGTATACTCTGCGTTTGCACATTCTCAGAAGGCAACATATGTCCCCATATCTGGCTGGGGAAGCTGTTGGTGGCAGGGATGGTCCTCACCTGGTGATGATCTCTTTACTGCATCTGTTAAATAATGTAGTCACTTTTATTAATTCTCAGTCCATCTATGCAGGAGAAAATACCTGAACAGGCATATGGTTGACTTTTAAAAAAAATAGTGTTTATTTATTTTTAGAGAGAGAAAGAGAGAAACAGAGCATAAGTGGGTGGGGGCGCTAAGAGGGAAACACAGAATAGATGCAGGCCCCAGGCTCTGAGCTGTCAGCACAGAGCCTGACACGGGGCTCAAACCCACAAACCGTGAGATCATGATCTGAGCTGAAGTCAGACTTTTAATCAAGCAAGCCACCCAGGCGCCCCCATACGGTTGACTTTTTAATGATTGCAAAATTCCTTTTTTTTTTTCTTTTATGAAATTTATTGTCAAATTGGTTTCCATGCAACACCCAGTGCTCATCTCAACAGGTGGTCTCCTCAATGCCCATCACCCACCTTCCTCTCCCCGCCACCCCCATCAACCCTGAGTTTATTCTATGTTTTTAAGAGTCTCTCATGGTTTGGTTCTCTCCCTTTTTTTTTTTTTTCCTTCCCCTCCCCCATGGTCTCCTGTTAAGTTTCTCTGGATCCACATATGAGTGAAAACATATGATATCTGTATTTCTCTGCCTGACTTATTTCACTTAACATAATACCCTCCAGTTCCATCCACGTTGCTACAAAAGGCCAGATTTCTCATTGCCAAGTAGTATTCCATTGTGTATATAAACCACAATGTCTTTATCCATTTATCAGTCAATGGACATTTAGGCTCTTTCCATAATTAGGCTATTGTTGAAAGTGCTGCTATAAACATTGGGACACGAGCGTCCCTATGCACCAGCACTCCTGTATCCCTTGAGTAAATTCCTAGTAGTGCTCTTGGTAGGTTGTAGGGTAGTTCCAATTTTGTTTTTTTGAGTAACCTCCACACTGTTTTCCAGAGCGGCTGCACCAGTTTACATTCCTACCAGCAGTGTGAGAGGGTTCCTGTTTCTCCACATCCTCGCCAGCATCTAGCGTCTCCTGATTTGTTCATTTTAGCCACTTTGACCAGCGTGAGGTGATATATCAGTGTGGTTTTGATTTGTACTTCCCTGATGAGGAGTAATGTGGAGCATCTTTTCATGTGCCTTTTGGCCATCTGGATGTCTTCTTTCGGAAAGTGTCTATTCATGTCTTCTGCCCATTTCTTCACTGGATTATTTGTTTTTTGGGTGTGGAGTTTGGTGAGTTCTTCATAGATTTTGGATACTAGCCCTTTGTCCGATATGTCATTTGCAAATATCTTTTCCCATTCTGTCGGTTGCCTTTTAGTTTTGTTGATTGTTTCCTTTGCAGTGCAGAAGCTTTTTATCTTGGTGAGGTCCCAATAGTTCATTTTTGCTTTTAATCCCCTCGCTTTTGGAGATGTGTCAAGTAAGAAATTGCTGCAGCTGAGGTCAGAGAGGTTTTCTCCTGCTTTCTCCTCTAGGGATTGATGGTTTCCTGTCTCACATTCAGGTCCTTTATCCATTTTGAGTTTATTTTTGTGAATGGTGTAAGAAAATGGCCTAGTTTCATTCTTTTGCATATTGCTGTCCAGTTCTCCCAGCACACTTTGTTAAAGAGACTATCTTTTTTCCATTGGATATTCTTTCCTGCTTGTCAAAGATTACTTGGCCGTACTTGTGTGGGTCCAATTCTGGAGTCTCTATTCTATTCCATTGGTCTATGTGTCTGTTTTTGTGCCAATACTATGCTGTCTTGACGATTACAACTTTGTAGTAAAGGCCAAAGTCTGGCATTGTGATGCCTCCTGCTTTGGTCTTGTTCTTCAATATTACTTTGGCTATTTGAAGTCTTTTGTGGTTCCATATACATTTTAGGATTGATTGTTCTAGCTTCTAGAAGAATGCTGGTGCAATTTTGATTGGGATTGCGTTGAACGTGTAGATTGATTAGGGTAGTATTGACATTTTAACAGTACTTATTCTTCCAATCCATGAGCATGGAATGTTTTTCCATTTGTTTTTATTTTTTTTCAATTTCCTTCATAAGCTTTCTATAGTTTTTAGTGTACAGATCCTTTACATCTTTGGTTAGGCTTATTCCAAACTATTTTATGATTCTTGATGATGATTGAAAAATTACTGGTGTCACATGAAAGATTCTGGATGCGTGCACATTATGCCTGATTTTCTGCTAACTACCAAACCTAGTTCCAATCCCCTCCTGGGGGACCTTTACTACCTGGCTGTGTATTTAAGAAAAGGGGACAGTTCACAGAGCAGGCACAGAGCTGCAATGCATACTTAATGGCTTGCTCCAAGGAGTAAATGAAGCCTGGAACTGTCACTGTATTAAACTTAGCAGAGCAGGTCTTGAGCATTAAGGAGAGACATTTCTGAGAGAGAGGGTTCATTCTTTCACATTGACTGAATAGTAAAATATAGTGAACTCTGACAATGTGATTTAGCAAAGACTCTAAAACATAACATGTTGGAGTGGCTGTGTATCAAAAGTTATTTTTCTGTTCTATTATCTTTAATGAATAGCTTAGATCACCAAGTATATTCACAGAGCTATGGCCCAGTACATTTTTGATAAGGAGAAAAAAAGTACCCTGGGTTTTGGTGTAATTTTATATATGCCGACGTTGCGTGCTCAGTGTCCTGTGCGTGCAGAAGTGCCTGTCCCGCAGACAGTGTCCATGTTTGTTTACACACAGGGGCACGTGAAGACTTTACCTGTGGGGCTTCGACTGAATCAGGATAGGTTTGATAATAAAGACCTTTATTGTGTTTTTCATCTTAAATAAATAGAGGCGCACAAAACCCTTTCTTGGAAATTCACTGAAGGGAGACACGTCATCAAATTAGTCCCCACAAGGCCAGCTGTGAGGTCAAGTGGTGAATCTATCTCAGATGAGTCACTGCTCTGTGAAAATGCCTCAGATTATTTAGCCCATGGCCTTGAAAGGACTAACTGTCTCCCAATGCATAGTTTCAAGCAGAGTTCAAACCATCCATTCTATATTTTCAGAGTTCAGGTGGGAAGTTTCCACTTGCCTTCTGGGCTGAGTCTCTTCTCCCCTTCCAGCAGCGTCTTCAGCTGTTGGGCGGGGAAGACAGTCCATCTGCCCCGAGGATGGGTCGGCCAGTGACTGCCCTGCTATAGGACCCCATCCTGTACCGGGGACCCCTCACCTGGGTGGAGAATCCTGGACAGGAATACTCTCCGTGGGGGTTGTGGTAAAGCCCTCTCCCCCATCCCCCGCAGGCTTCTGCCTGGTGTGGGTCAGCATGCCTCAGCTGGGACCACAGCTTTGCCGACTCCACGGTCACTGGAGACACCCCCACCACCACCCCTCTGGCCTTTCGTCACGCTGCCCACCCCTCAGGGCTTTTGCTCTGACTGCACCTTTTAGCTGGAACACCCCAAGCCTGGTTGCCTTGTCCACATTCCTCTAAGATTTTTCTATCTTCTGAATCTATGACCATTCATTAATTAATTAATTAATTAATTCATTCATTCATTCATTCATTCATTCATTCATTCATTCATATACTTATAACGTTTATATTTGAGAGAGAGAGAGAGACAGAGAGAGAGAGAGAGCACTAGCAGGGAGGGGCGGAGAGAGAGGGGGACACAGAATTGGAAGCAAGCTCCAGGCTCTGAGCTGACAGCACACAGCCTGATGTGGGGCTCGAACTCAGAAACCATGAGATTATGAACTAACCTGAAGTCAGACAACTGATTGAGCCACCCAGGTACCCCGACACATATTTTTTTAAAATTTACTTATTTTGAGAGAGAGGGAGAGAGCAAGAGCGAACAATCAGAGTGCACATGAGTGGGGATGAGGCAGAGAGGGGGAACCCCAAGCAGGCTCCACGCTGCCAGTGCAGAGCCCCACACAGAGCTTGAACCCATGAACCGTGAGATCACAACCTGAGCCAATATCAAGAGCGGACTCCCAACGGACTGAGCCACCCAGACATCCCACGTCCAATCCATTTTTTTAATGACTTCCTCTGGATGGGAGGCACCAGGTAGAGGTGTGTCTCTGAATGAGCAATATGGGAGGATCATGTTCTAAGCAGGGGAGACAGTATACGTTTCATGGACGAGGACATGCATCACACACAATCTGTCCTGTGCTAGGCACAAGTCAGGCATCACATGGGTTCAGGGGTCCTCATTCGGGCTGTCATAGGCATTTGTCATGGTGTGCACCACGCTGTATGAGAAAAGACATTTTCCACTCCACTGTAAGTTCTGCAGGGCAGAGCCATGCTGTTTTGATCTTTTTATACATAGTGTGGTGCCTTCTTGGCGGCTTCTAGAAAATACTTTCAGTAATCCATCCCACAAATATTTACTGAGCTCCTGCTGTGCAGCTTGCCTCATTCTAGGTACCAGAGATGGAGATAGGTGAGGCTGCCACCCCCTGTGGAATGAGGGGAGGAAAGGAGGCTCAGTCAACTAGTGCACCTGGGACCCACCATCTCCAGAGTCTCTGATCAGGCAGGCGTGCCACGGGGTTTGAGAATGTGCATTTGCAGCAATCCCTGGAGCTGCTGCTGCCGGTGCATAGGACACTTGGAGAAGGGGACGTGGAAATTGAGGCCTGGAGGAGAGGAGGGGGGCAGAGTATTTCAGGGAGGGGCATCGAGGGAAAAGTCCCTGAGTAGGAACAACCGGATCATAACACCAGGGGCCCTGAGCCTGGCGTCCAGTGAGAGGGGAGGAGGGACGTGACACACAGGGGATTTGGTGTCAGGTAGGTTCCCCAACCTGGGGCCACTGAGCTCAGCATGGAGCTGATATTTTTGCAACAGCAGTGAGAAAGTGTTGTGGCCTGTTAAGCAGGGAGTGGCATCAGCTGATGTACATGACGGAAAACATTGGCTTCAAGCAACACTGTTCTTCCCAGCTCCGGGCTCACCTGTGGTCTCATGGGGCTGAAGTCACGACACCCACAGGCCGCATTCCTCTTGGAGGCTCCCAGGGAGACTCCCACCTCCTGGTCTCTTCCAGCCGCTAGTGGCCCTCATGGGCTGGAGTCCGCCTGCTCCTTTGTTCAGACCCATGACGGTGCACCCGCCAGTCTTTCTCTGCTCCCTTTCCCACCTTCAGGGCTGACCCACTTGGGTGACCCAGGGTACTCTCCATATCCTGCGGTCCAAAGACGAGCCATCTTTGTGGGGAGCACTGTTCTGCCCGCACATCTCGTTTACTTTAAAGTGAATACTGTGGATACAGTTCAGAGGTGTCAGCACAAGGGTCCCAAACTGGTCCAGGCATGGAATGCGCGGGCAGGGGTGCCATGAACTGAAGGACGAGGAAGATGAGGGTCAGAGTCAAGTCTGTTCAACCTAGCTCACTTACCAGTATACACACCGGGCTTTAGAAGCACATAAACTTTATTTTTTGAACCAGAAGATGAATCTTGGGCTCTAGTGTCTTAAGGAAATCCATCACTCTGTGGGCTGGCACTGATTGACCTGTGGGACAAAAGGAATCTGCATCAATTCTGGAATGTTTCATAAAGAGAAAAAAGATGTTTGAAGACTGTGCTTGAAAGGAAGTGTGGATTCTGGGATGGGCACAGGCTGACCTGAGTTTGAATCCAAGTTGGCACCTCCTAGTTAAGATATTCCAAGAACTTGGCTGACTACCCTGACTCCTTCATCTGGAAATATGCCCTGAGAAATCAACCTGTGGGGTTGTCTACGACTGGGCATGCTGTACATAAATGCCTCACAGCTCCTGAGACTTCATTCTTACACTCTTCTGGTCTCTGTTGAGTTCTAATGAGTTGGAAAGCATTTGTTCTGACATTAGTACTCTGAGGCAACGGCGTTTTCAGGGTGCTATACAATTACTGATCCAATTGATATGCCCTCGAAGGCTCCTCAAAGCAGCCAATAATTAAAAAATTAAGCTTTGTAAAAAAGTTCAGTATCCTTAAAAATATTTGTATTATTCGCTCTTCTTTATAGGCCAGCAGGTGTTAAGAAAAGTTTTATTTAAAAAAAAAATTTAACTTTTTTTTTTTTTGAGAGAGAGAGAGAGAGAGAGAGAGAGGGAGAGAGAGAGAGAGAGACGGTGAGTGGGGAAGGGACAGAGAAAGAGGGACACACAGAATCTGAAGCAGGCTCTAGGCTCTGAGCTGTCAGCAGAGCCCAATGTGGGGCTGGAACTCATGGACCATGAGATCATGACCTGAGCCAAAGTCGGACATTCAGCCGACTGAGCCACCCAGGTGCCCTAAGTTTTTCTCTTCTTTTTTTTAGATGTTTATTTTGAGAGAGAGAGAGAGAGAGAGAGAGAGAGAGCAGCAGAGGTGCAGAGGGAGAGGAAGAGAAAATCCCAAGCAGGTTCCGCATTGTCAGCACAGAGCGCTACGCGGGGATTGAATCCTGGGATCTCATGAACCCTGAGATGATGAACTGAGCCAAAATCAAGAGTCAGATGCTTAACTGACTGAGTCACCCAGGTGCCCCCACAAAAAGTTTTTCTAATGAAGAATTTGGGAATCTCTGTGAAAGTCCAGCAGCCCTCTTTGAGAGGTAGGAAACGTTACGTACAAAAACAATACATCATCTGATGTTTTCCAAACTGCCTTACTTTCTCCTCCCGTGTTCTCATCTCTATGTACTCTCCCATCTGGCGATGCGCACAAGTACTCGTCAAAAGTCAAAGCCATATTCATATGTTTGTTTTCTCACACGGTTGACAGTGAGTGAACAATTAACAGTTGATTATGGTTTTAAATTCAGTCCCGCCTCCTAGTTGCCAAGCATGACAGGCTTCACGACCCACAGACACTGTGAGTTTATTTTTCATTTGTATTCATGACACTCATGATCTGAAATGGTCATTTTCATGTGTCCCCACTCCTCTTTGCAACAAATGAGTGGAGTCAGTTGCTTCTGGCCCGAGGCCTCGTTTGTTGTGCCAAATGTGACCCGGATGCCAAGTTCCGTCTCAGCATTGGCCTTTATAGCACATTGGACATAAAGAGACCCTGAAGGCCCTTATCTGTGGTCTGGGAAGGCGCCAGCAGTGCACTACCATGGACAGCTGCCTGAACTCGCCTCCTGACACTTTATGTCTAGGGATACAGTGACCACAGGCTGTCCCTCCCACACAATGTTTGCTGATGAGAGGGGACAGCTCCACAGGCTCTACTCCAGCATGGGGGTATTGACGAGATGATTCCTGGTTTTGGCAGGGTTTGGGGCCAAGGAATTTCAAATACCTTTACTTTCCTTGTGATTATTAATGCAGAACCTTCAGGTTGCTGAGTGTAGCATTTAAAAAAAATTAATGTTTATTTAGTTTTGAGAGAGAGACAGAGTGCAAGTGGGGGAGGGGCAGAGAGAGAGGGAGACACAGAATCTGAAACAGCCTCCAGGCTCCCAGCTGTCAGCACAGAGCCAGATGTGGGGCTCCAACTCACAAACCATGAGATGGTGACCTGAGCCGAAGTTGGACGCTTAACTGACTGAGCTCCCCAGGCGCCCTAGTGTGGCATTTTTAACCACTATTTAAAAATATTATAAAGGTAATATATACAATATATGACTTTTACAAAGTCAAATGTAGAGAAGAAGGTAGAAGATCGATGCTACACACAGGTGTGGTTTCTACCGTTCTAAGTAGGATCTCAAAGATGGGGAGGATGTAGAAGCCTAAGTTAGGGTTCTCTCCACCCCTTCCACTGTGTGCTCGTTTTCTACACTTGACCTTCCACTGTGTACTCATTTTCTACACTTGATCTTAGCCAAAAGGGTGAGAAGCAATGTAAGTTTATTTTCTAGAAGTAGTATTTTTAGCTTTTAGCTACTTTATTTCTTATGTACCTTTATAGAAATACGTATGCATTTACCACAATGTCATCTATATAATACATATCTATGGTACTTATAAGGCATCTCCATATGTATACATATGCACATTTGAGAAGCCTGATTTAGATGAACGTTTCCCATTCTAAATGCACCTTTTTCCTTATCCGATCTTGAATATTTCATATGTACAGAAGAGTACATATACTGGGTGCATTCCTTAAAGAATGGCAATGAATGGATTCTCTACCCTACTCAGGTACCCCAAAGAAGCCCATGAACACCCATCAACTGTACCCCTTCTCCTGTTACCCCAAATGCTATAATTATTTCTTTGCTTTTCTTATAATTCGTCACATATGCATACATCTCCCCCCAAAAAACACAATATTTTCTTTTACATACATGGAATCCTCTGTTGTTCTGCAGTTTTCTTTTTTGGGGGTAGAATATTTTTGTGAAATTAATCTAGATTGACTGATAAAGGCAGATATTTGGATTGGAGATAATATGGGCCAATCAGGGGCGATCGATGATGCTGACCGGGACGCTGAGAATAAACACGCCCCTGAGGTTCCCATGGCTCTTTCTTCAACGCATCTGGTTGGACCAGAACCCCGTGATTTCCCCACACAGCACCACCCCTCTGGCCTGGGCCACCAACATCACTCCTGCCTGGGTTATGGTAGCCAGCCATCCTCACTGCGCCCCCTGTACCCATGTTCATGTCCCATCAGCCTTCAGAGCATCGAGGGCCACATTGTATCTCAGCACAGAGCCCGTCCGTGGACTCTCATGTCACCCCAAGCAGAAGTCAGGGTCCCTACAATCCTCTCCACGTCCTGCCCATGAGTCTCCTGGACCTCTGCACCATCCCCCTCCTTGCCCTGCAGCCTCCAGCTGCCCCCGACACTCCTCCCCAGCCAGCTTCCTGCCAGCTCACTAGTCTCTTTTAAAATGTAAAATGGGGCACTTGGGTTGCTCAGTGGGATAAGTGTTCAACTTTAAGTCAGGTCATTCATGATCTCATGGCTGGTGGGTTCGAGCCCCACGTTGGGCGCTGGGCTGACAGCCCAGAGCCTGGAGCCTGCTTTGGATTCTGTGTCTCCCTCTCTCTCTGCCCCTTCCCTGCTCCCGCTCTTTCTCTCTCTTTCTCTCTCTCTCTCTCTCTCAAAAATAAATAAACATTAAATTAATAAAAATTTAAAAAAAAAAGTGTAACCTTCTGCCGAGGGCTCCTTGAACCATCCTCTAAAGAACTACATCCTACTGCCCTCTCCCCCAGCTCCCTGTCCCATGTCCACGGTATGTTTTCAGTACTACTTGTTATCCGCTAACATATCATGTAATCTAGTCATTTGAGCTGTTAGTTGTCTTTCAGAGCAGAACAGAATCTCCTGCTAGAATATTAGTGGGGAGTTGTGTTTGTTTTATTCTCTGATACATATCTACCATGCAGAAGAACGTGGGGCACGTGGTAGGTACTAAATCAGTCTGTGTTGTATAATTGAAAGGAGGAATAAAATGGGACAGCCAAGTGTGCCCCGGATGTTTGTCTGACTGCGTCGGTGATGTGGGCTTCAGGTAGAGCCATAGGAAAGAGATGGACACATAGCTGGTGCCGGTAGCCTGAGTGAGCTCAACTGGGAATGAGCAGTGGTGCAAGAAGAGGATGGAACAGTGACTGTCAGGGTAGGAGGTGTCCCAGTGAGTGTGAGCCCTGGGGGCAGAGGAAAGAACATGCAGAGTGCCACCCTGGTGACAGTCTGACTGTGAGATTTGGTGATGGGATCCCTCGGGTCTTGCTGGAGGAGGTGATGGGAATAGGGTATGTGAACGCCCTTCTGTGGGAAGGTTGCAGGGAAAATGGGAGGAACACAGGTGGTGACATTGAGTATGGTCACAGCCTCTGAGACCTTTTCCATAAAGGGGAGAAGAGAGTGAGGTACCTGCTGTGGGAGAAGGGAGCTTACATGGTTTGTTCAAGGTGGGAGGCATTTTTGACACATCTGTGGCCAGAAGGAATTCTGTAGAGAGGCGAGTTGGTAATGAAAGACAAGATGACTGTGGTTGAGAGGTGGCCTTGAAGTTGTGAGAGGCCCAGGCCCCTGGTGTCCACACAGGGTCCCCAGCCTCCGCAGGGCACATGGGTGTGTGTTTGCAGGAGTGAGCAGGTGGAGGAGACATGGGGACATGGGTGCCAGGCGAGCGATGGCTGGTAGGACCTTTGTCTCTTTCTTGTTGCTTCTGTCTCCCTTGGTGATCTGGGAGGGAAGGCCGTCATGGGGAGAGGGGAGGCCAGCAGCCCCCGGCCCTTGCAAGATGGGTGGCCTTGAGTCCTGGAGCGACCTGGACACATGTCTGTGCTGGCCTACTGCCACGGTCAGCTGGGTGGGTGCAGACACATGTAGGCAGAGCATTTGGGTTAATCAGGGCAGGGGTCTTCTGGGGACATAGGCCATGTGGGCAGAGGCCAAGGGGGTTGACTGCTCAGGAGGTATCAAGCTGCATGAGGAAGGAAGGCAAGGGACCCTAGACAGGCCCCCAGATCTGCATCTCAGAGACTCTCAGAAATGGCTGGGGTTTGGCTGTGAAATGACCAGAGCGGGTGAGTCGCTCTGATACGTGTCTAGATACATGTGGTGTTTCGAGAGTGCTGTGCTCCATGTGATCGAATGGAGGTGGTGTGGCTTCACCAACCACAGGGTTGGGAGAGAGCCATGGGGATGGGTGACTGAGGCATGGAGGGTGAGGTTACTGGAAGAGAGAAGCCAGGAGCTATACCCAGAGTCCTCATAAATGCTGTGGCTTGAGCATGTTGAGGGCAGAGGTGGGCTGGCTACTGGGACAGGCATCCATTTTCTGAGGTTAGTTTTATGGGGAATTAGGATGTTGGCTGAAGGAGTTGGGGAGTGCTTGTGTGTCCTTGTGTCGGAGGTGAACAGAGAGGATATGAGAGTCACAGAGCGACAATGACAATGGCGATGGTGCTACTCACTGTCCTTAGTCACTTAAAAGCACGGGTTTGGTATGTTTTTCGTGACAACCTGAGGAGGAGGGCGCTGTATTACCCACACGTTGCAGACAGAGAAACTCTGGCACAGAGGGTTTACATCACTGGATTGAGATTGAATAGCTCATCAGAAATGGAACTAAGTCCGCACCCCGGAGATCAGATTTCAGAGCCCATGTTCTCATGACTTGGCGTCCGTGCTGGACCCCACCTGCCTGCTGTGCCTGTGCACCCCTCTGAGGGAGGATGACGGCCAGGGAGCACCGAGCAGGTTGCCTAGGCTCACGGCATCTCTGGTGGGCTCAGGGCTCAGGGCCACTGTCTGCAGAGCCAGCTGCATCCAGCAGAGCGGGACACAAGTGCATGAGCCCCGTGTGCGTTCAGCCACTACTTTGTTTCCCCTCCAACGTTCCACCGTACAAACTTCACACGTACGGAAGAGCTGACGGAATTTTACAGTGAAGGCCTGCATGACATTCCTCCATGGAGCTTTCACTATTCTTGTTTTATCACAGCTTCATCCATCTCTCTATCCCCTCCAAGCATCAAACCATCATATGCTTTTTATGTATTTCAGAGTCACTTGTGGAAGTCAGGGCACATTTCCCTGGGTTCTTCAACATACGTGTCATAAACTAGAGTTTAGTATTGATTTAGATTTTTTTTTCTTTTGAGGTAAAATTTGCATAACACTAAACGCACACATTTTAAGTGAATCATCCCATTTCGCTCTGACAAATGCACGTGTGTAAGTAACCCAGACTCCTGGCGAGACGCTGAACATCCCCCTCACCACAGAACGTTCCCTTCTGCCCATCTCCCATCACCTCCCTCTCCCTTCCCACTCCCCAGAAGCAGCCGCTTGGTGGTTATTTTCCACCGTGGATTGTTTTTGCCTGTTCTAGAACTTTATAAATGGTACCATACTGCATGCTGTTTCTGTAGACTTGTTTCACTTGGCATAATGATTTTCAGGATTCAGTCAGGTTATGTACCCACTCTGTTTGATTAAGTTACTGAGCCCCAGTCATTGTGTAGATAGACACACAGATTGTTTATCCATTCTCCCATTCACTGATGTCAAGATTATTTTTAGTTTTTGGCTCCGGTGAATAAAGCTATGGGGTGTGTAAGTCTTTTGTGGGCACCTGTTTTTATTTTTCCTTGGGAAAACGCCTGGGCTGCAGAATTGCCAGGTCATGCTGTATATGTGTGGCTTGATTAGAAACACTGACTGACAGTTGGGGCACCTGGGGGCTCAGTCGGTGAGGCATCTGACTTGGGCTCAAGTCATGATCTCTCAGTTCTTGAGTTTGAGCCCCACGTCGGGCTCTCTGCTGTTCAGGGCATTGCCACTTTGGGTCCTCTGTCTCCATGTTTCTCTGTCCCTCCCCTGATCATGTGCTCTCTCTCTCTCTCTCTCAAAATAAGTAAATAAACTTTATATATGTAGTTTATTTACTTATTTACTATATATAGTAAACTTTATATAAAGTTTATATAAAGTTTATAAAGCATATAAAGTTTATATATAAAGTTTATATATAAAGTTTGTATATAAAGTATATAAAGTTTAGTTATATAAAGTAAAATTTATATAAAGTTTATTTACTATATATATATACATATATATATATATACATACATATATATATATATATATATATATATATATATATATATATAGAGAGAGAGAGAGAGAGAGAGAGAGAGAGAGAGAGAGAGAGATGGATGAAACACTGACCAACAACGTGTGAGAGCCCCAGTCCTTCGACACACACATCGACATTTAATGTTCCCATTCTTTCAGTGGTAGTCATTTCGAGAGGGTGTGATCATTTCCCATTGGAGTTTCAGGTGTACTATAGAGTGAGTGATTCACATCTCTGTACATGCCTCCGTGCTCATCATAAGTTTACTCTCCATCCCCATCACCTGTCTCACCAGTCCCATTACCTGCGTCCTCTCTGGTGACCGTCAGTTCGTTGTCTAAAGTTAAGAGTCTGGTTTTTTTGTTTGTCTCTTTTTTTCTTTGTTCCTTTGTTTCTTAAACTCCACATGAGTGGAATCATATGGTATTTGTCTTTCTCTGAGTGACTTCACTTAGCATTATACTTTCTAGCTCCATCCATGTTGTTGCAAATGGCAAGATTCCATTCTTTTTTATGGCTGAGTAAAGTTCCATTCTATGTGTATGTATATATAGCATATACACATATATCCATGTATACATATATGTACATAGACCAAGTCTTCTGTATCCACTCATCTATTGATGGACACTTGGTCTGCTTCTGTATCTTGGCTATTATAAATACTGCAATAAACATGTATATTTTTCATTTTCTTTGGGTACATATCCAGCAGTAGAATTTACTAAATCATATGGTAGTTCTATTTTATTTTTATTTTTCTTTAATGTTTATGTATTCTTGAGAGAGACAGAGAAAGAGACACAGAGTGTGAGCAGGGGCAGAGAAAGAGGGAGACACAGAATCCGAAGCAGCCTCCAGGCTCTGCACTGTCTGCACAGAGCGCGATGTGGGGCTCGAAGTCACAAACCTGAACCAGTCAGACACTCAACCAACTGAGCCACCCAGACACTCCATGGTAGTTCTGTTTTTAATTGTTCAAGGAACCTCCATAATGTTTGCCACAGTGGCTGCACCAGTTTGCATTCCCACCAATAATGCATGAAGCTCTCTTTTCTCCACATCATAACCAGCACCTTATTTCTTGTGTTTTTCATTATAATAAGCCTTGAAGTCAGGTGACTTTCAATGTTGTTCTTATTTTTTGAGATTGATTTGGTGATTCTAAATTATTCACATCTGCACACACACATTTTTCAATAAGCTGGTCAGTTTCTCAGAAAATTCTTCTAAGAGATGCTTGAAATCTTGTTGAATTCATAGATCAGTTTAGAAAGAATTGATATCTTAACATTATCAAGTCTTCCAAGGTACATGTGCATGCTATACATCTTCATTTATTTAGGACTTACTTCATTTCTGTCAGCTATATTTGAAAGCTATCAGTGCATATATCATGTGGATTTCATCAAATTTATTTCTAACCATGTTTCTATTGTAAATGGAATATTGTGAGTTTGTTATTTAAAGTGTTAAACTTAATATTCTACTTGTTTGCTAAGCACAATTGATTTTATTTATTTATTTATTTATTTATTTATTTATTTATTTATTTATTTATTTACTTTGTTTATTTATTTATTTATTTTTTTGTAGTGAGCTTGTATCCTGTGATTCTGCTAAATTGTCTTATTAGGTCTAACAGTTTTTTTGTGTTTTCTTTTTTTTGTTTTGTTTTGTTTTGTTTTGTTTTGTTTAGATTCCTTAGGATTGTCTCTGAAGCAGTCTTTTTCCCACTCACTGGCCCAACACTGCTGTCTCATGTAGAGCAGAGTTGGCGGAAGTGGGTATGTCTGCCTTGCTCCTGATCTCAGGTGCGCTAGCGTTTCATAGCTCACAGGTATGATGTTAGCAGTAGGGTTTCCGAGATGCTCTTCAGTAGATCAAGGAGACTCCTTTCTGTTTCTGACAGGTTGCTGACAGTTCTTAATCATAAATAAGCACTGAATTTTGTCAAAAGTTTTGTTATTTATCGTACTGATAGGGTAAATTATGTTGACTTTGGAATGTGAAGATGTATTTGTGATCCAGGGATAAACCACATTTAGTTGTGACATGCCTCCCAGTTTGTGTATTTCTGCATTCAGGGTGTTCATGTTGGCCAAGGAGTGTTATGTTCACGAGGGATACCGGTCTGTAATTTCCCTTTTTTATATCATCTTCGTCAATTTTTGATGTCAGGGCTGTGCTATCCTCATAAAATGACTTGGAAATTAATATCCTCACATTATTATTTCTATAAGAATTATGTACAAATTGTGCTATTTCTCCCTTAACCTTTTTTAAATGTTTATTTATTTTTGACACACACACACACACACACACACACACACACACACACACACAGAGTGCAAGCAGGGGAGGGGCAGAGAGAGAGGGAGACACAGAATCCAAAGCAGGCTCCAGTCTCGAACTGTCAGCATAGAACTCGACACAGGGCTCAAACTCACGAACCGTGAGATCATGTCCTGAGCTGAAGTCAGACACTTACCTGACTGAGCCACCTGGACACCCCTCTTCTTTAAATATTTGATGAAATTCACCAGTGAAACCATGTGGTCTTGAGGTTTTCTTTGTACACGTGGTTTTGCTAACAAATTCAGTTCCTTTTAAAAGACAGAGATCTACCCAGAGTTTCTGCTGCATCTTGCCTCAATTGTGCTAAATTTTCATTTTCAGGGACTTTGTCCAATTCGTCTAAGCCTTCAGATTTCATTCATGCAATGTTACTTCCAGTATTCCGTATTTCCCGTGTACACTTGTAGAATACAAATAAGGATGGCACTCCCTTTATCTCTGGTATGAGGAGCGTGTGTCTCTCTCTTTTTTGGTGGACCAGTTTAGGTAAGACCAGTTTTGTTCACCTTTTCAAAGAACCACATTTGGGCACTATGAAATGTCTCTATTGCTCATCTGGTTCCTGCGTCCTGGATTTTTATTGTTATCCTTATAATTCCTGTGTTTACCCAGCACTCTGTTTTCTGGGTATCCACAGGTGGAAAATTTTAGGTCATCAATTTTAGACCTTTCTTCTTTTCTAATATAAACATTTAAGGCTATCCATTTCCCTCAAGTACCACCTTGTCTGATAGGTTGTATGTTTGTTTCCATTTGATTTTGAAATACTTCCTAATTTTTCCCTTGACCCATGGATTAATTAGAGGTGTGTTGTTTAATTTCCAAATACGGAATTGTGTTTTCTAGGAATCTTGTTATTGATTTTTAATTTAATTCCGTTGGAGTCAGAGAACATACTCAGTATATCTCAGTACTTTTAAGTTAACTGATACTTAATCTGTGGCCCAGTGTGGGGTCTGTCTCGGGGAGCTCACTGCATGCCCTTGTAAAGAACATGCCTTCTGCGGTTGTTGAGTGTGGTGTTCTGTAAGATCCATGAAGTCAAGGTGTTTGCTAATGCTGCTCGTATCTTCTAGTATGCATTTATGTATTTGGATGGTTTTGCAATTCCCAAACTGTGTCCAAACTGATGACCTCGGGTGTTGTAACGAACCCACAAGTGTACCCTGGCATATTTAAACATGCTGACATCTGTCAGACTCTGTGTGCGTTAGTGCTGGTGAGTCTTGGGGCCGATCTCCCAAAAGTGGACATAGACCATTATACAATATCAAAATCTCATATTCATCAATATCACCACTGACTTATTCAGAAAAATCATTCAGTCTTGGGTAGCTGTAAAGTTCTTGGAGAAAAATGGAAGTTTTCCAGATTCTTCTCTTTTTCATTTTTTAAATTTTTATTTATTTTTGAGAGAGAGAAAGAAACAGAATGTGAGTAGGGGAGGGGCAGAGAGAGGGAGACACAGAATCCGAAGCAGGCTCCAGGCTCTAAGCTGTCAGCACAGAGCCTGATGCAAGGCAAGGCTTGAACTCATCAACCACGAGATCATGACCTGAGCCGAAGTTGGTCCCTTAACCAGCTGAGCTACCCAGGTGCCCCGACATGTTCCAAATTCTAATTCTCATATCGGTTCCATAGACCTAGGTCTGAAACACCACAATTTGATTCTCAGTCATTTTTTTTTTTTCAGGTAAGAATAGTGGTCTCCAAAAAGGCATCGGTTTAATTAGCAACTCACACAATCACACAAATGTGTTTTCTTAGACAGCTGCCATTGCTGCAGATGTGTTCCAGACGTACTTTCTGTCACATGGGCAGCAAAAGGGTATGTAGTCAAGTTTTGAGATATCATAAAGTTAATATACCCCCAAACTACTCATCTCTACTCCTTTTTCAAGAACATTTTCAAGAGACACCAGCTGTGTGTGCCATTGCACGGTGAGTGTGTGGCAATGTGGAGTGATTGCTGGCAGAGCAATCAGGAGGGGCCCCTGCCACATCAGATCACCTCTGGTTAGAGTCCATGAGATGTGGGTCCAGTCTTGGCCTCGCTCACCAAGAGTGTGACCTTGGGCACATCTTTCTATGCCGAGACATAAATTTGCACCTTACACAACATTTGTGAACATTAAGCATGCAAAGTATATCAAATATCCAGCAAAGAACCCGATTCATATGAAACAGTTGAGAACTGGTGGTGGTTCTTGCTGGTTTAAAATTAACAAAGGGAGGGGTGCCTGGGTGACTCACTTGGTTGAGCATCTGACTTTGACTCAGGTCATGATCTCACTGCTTGTGAATTTGAGCTCTGCGTCAGGCTCTGTGCTAACAGCTCAGAGCCTGGGGCCTGCTTTAGATTCTATATCTCCCTCTGTCTCTTTCTCTCTCTCTCTCTCTTTCACTCTCTCTCTCTCTCAAACATAAACATTAAAAAATAAAATATATAAAAATATAAAAATATATAAATATAAAAATAAATATAAATATCAGCAAAGTGATCAAGAGCCTGGACATTAGACCCAGACCACCAGAGTTTGCACCAAGTCCCCTTTTTTTATTAAGTGTAACTTTAGAGAAGTTACCTAATTTCCCTGAATCCCAGTGTCCTCATTGGTAAAGTGAGAAACAGTCATATGTGTTGCATGAGATCGTTGTGAGGGTCGAAGTGGTTAACATTCTGGAATGTTAGAACAGGGCCAGCCCATAGCCAGAGCCATGCATGTGTTAGCAGTTGCTGTTGCTAGTATTATGAAAACCATCATTGTGCTGTTGTCTTTGGCACCAACATCATCATCGTCATCTAGGGTGACCAGTAGTCCCTGCTGGGCCCAGACTCTTCTCTGGTTTTAGCACTGAAAGTCTGGGGTCCCAGGAAAGCTCTCTGTCCTGGGAAAGCACTCCATTGGACCAGAGTGGAGCCCTGGGTCATGCGAGGCCATGCCCTCACTTTAGTGCCCTCCTCCTGTCATCACAAACCAGAGAGAATCATCATGGAGTTCATGTGGGCAGGCACCCATGGATGTGTCCCCCCCACACACCCTCACACACCATGACAATGGCTCTCCAGCCTTCCCCTGGAGATGTCCAAGATTTACTGGTCGTCTGGGCATCGAGAAGGAAACATTATTTTGCTGTAGGAACATTTTAGTGTGATAAACCCTGCAAGCGAGTCTTAGTTTCTGCTCCTCTGTTCTGGAAGGAGCACCATCATTTAGAGGAGGCCAACAGCTGTGAGTTTCACTCTTGCAAACCAGTCATTTCTAAATAGAGCAATACCACAATTTTAATTTTCCACTCAATGGTGAAAGCAGTCACATTATTCAAAATTATTCATCAGCACTTAGTAATTCACATTCTAGAGCAATCTCAGAGTACTTTAATGTATATATTATGGGCCAGATTTATGGTCGGAATTACAGTATGGCAAAGCATTCTTTAAAATGGTGCGTAAATCACACAAGTTTAAAATACTAATTATGTAAAATATATTCTGAATTTTTAATTTCTACCTTTATTTAACAATATTCTCATTACCAGCGTTGGAAACAGGATAGGTGCACCTTCAGAAGGACTCAACCCTGAACCCATCTGTAAGGCAAACAACTTATTGTTTTCACAATGCTGCCTGTGCCCCAATGCCCCCACTAAAAAAAAAAAAAAAGTGAATACTGACTATGTAAAAGTTACAATCATTGCAAGATAATGGGGCATGAAATTCCGTTCTGAGACAAAATCATCTCTAAAAAGTGCTTGAGAAGTCTTTGATGGCCATGAAATAACTATTTAAGTTAAAAGATAAAATGTAGGGAATATTTCTACTAACGACGTATCTCTGGGAAAAAAAACAAACAAACAAAACATTATCTTCACTTGATTTCTTTTGTGCACCCACAAGGAGAACCTCTGGGAGATCTAGAACCACTTAATTTTCTGTAGCCATTTGTGACAGCCTGGTGGGCTTCTGGGAACCCCAGAGGGTGTTCATGGCCTTGAGGCTGGAGTCTGGCCAGAGGCCACGTTTATACACCTCCTGTCCCAGAGAACCACTCACACACACTGAAGACCAGGCTTTGTTTAAAGCAGCTCTTTCTTCGTCATTGCCAAGTAGTATTATTCCATTGTATATATAAACCACGTCTTCTTTATCCACTCATCAGTTGATGGACATTCGGGCTCTTCCCATAATTTGGCTGTTTTTGAAAGTGCTGCTCTAAACTTTGGGGTACATGTGCCCCTGTGCATCAGCACTCCTGTATCCCTTGGGTAAATTCTTAGTAGTGCTATTACTAGGTCGTAGGGTGGTTCTATTTTTAATTTTTTGAGGAACCTCCACACTGTTTTCCAGAGTGGGTGATCCAGTTTGCATTCCCACCAGCAGTGCAGGAGGTTTGCCGTTTCTTCACGTCCTCTCCAGCATCTAGAGTCTCCTGATTTGTTCATTTTAGCCACTCTGACTGGTGAGAGGTGGTATTGAAGTATGAAGGGAGGGCGGGGGAGAGGGGAAATGGGTGATGGGCATTGAGGATGGTGCTTGTTGGGATAAGCACTGGGTGTTGTATGTAAGTGATGAATCATGGGAATCTACCCCCCAAACCAAAAGCACACTGTATATGCTGTATGTTAGCTAACTTGATGATATATTTTTAAAAAAACAATAAAGGAGCTCAAGATAGACCCCTGCCACAGCTCCACCCCAGGCCCACTGTCCAGTCTCTTGGAAACATGGGGCTTGATTGCACATTGGTGGGCAGGCTGTGTCAAAGACATGCTTCTCCAAGCATCAGTGTCCAGAACACAATTCTGTTGGTGGAGGGGAAGTTGGGGCAGGGATATAATAGGAATAATGAAACCCACCCACATTACTCTTCACAGTGGGCTCTTCTAGAAAGGTGAACTCTTCAGATGACAGCCAGTGGACAGGGATGCCACCCACACATAGAGTAAGCATTTAAATCGTTCTCCACAGAAAGGAGTAGTTTAATGCAAGGGTTTCCCGAACCCTGAGGATGTGTCTGCCGGGTTAGATGGGGGGCATCTTAAGGCTGGCACTAAGTCACATTCATCTTTGTCCCTCCCCCTGCACAGAGCCGAGGACCTAGCCTGGTGGGGCGTGTCAGTGAGCATCTGTTGGCTGAACGTGCAGATGAACTGTGCCCACAGATACCAGGAAGAGTGGCTCGCACCGGCTTCTCATCTGTAACAGGGCCCTCCTCTCCAGGCCTGGCTCTAGAAGTTTCTTCTGTTTTGGAACTTTCACTGTGCAGTTGTCTTTAGTAGCATTCTGGACTCTGATGTCATGTGCTTAAAAATGAGCCAATGCCTGGGGCACCTGGGTGGCTTAGTCAGTTAAGCATCTGACTTCAGCTCACGATTCATGGGTTCAAGCCCTGCATCCAGCTCTGATCTTCGTGCTGTTTGCACTCACAGTTGGCCATTTCTGGCCCACTGCTTCTTTTGCATCAGGGTCTCATCCAGCCTTGGAAGGGACAGGTTCAGGAGCAGGGTCTGTGCACAGGGGCTTGGTCCCTGTGCCACCGCTAGGAGTGCTGACCCACTGTTTTCCTCTCCTGGAGTAGCTGATTCAGATTAGTCAGTTAGCAGCAGGCACCCTGTGCCTACTCCAGGAAGAGCTTCATGCACCCAGGCTCACATCGAAGAAGAGAGAAGAGAGGTAGGCGACAGAGAGCAAGGGCAGGGGGGACACAACTTTCTTTCCCATTGAGGTTGTTTCTTCCAGGGAGGGGATAGCCCTTTCTTAACATTAACATCCATGACTGTGTTCCATCCTGAGAAACATTCACCACAACCTATTGTGTGAACGAAAACATCCATCACCTCCCTCACATAGCATTGTCTTTATGGGGATGCTTACGGTCTACTCTGTTAACAAGTGTCAAGTATAGGATATGGTATTGTTAACTGCAGTCGACCCCAGAACTTACTCCTCTGCACCCTTTGTCCAGCCTCTCCCCATCGCCCTCACCCTGGTCCCTTGTATCCACCAGTCAATCTCTGTTTCTGTGATAATATGTGTGCACAGCGGTTGGGATGCATAGGGAACCACCTGTGTCTGTTGAATGAATGGGCATCTCCAGATATATAATATTTCTTTGTATATGACATATGTAATATTCCATTATGCACAATGGAATCTTGCGGAGCCATAACAGGGTAGGAAATCCTGCCGTGTGTGACCACATGGATGAACCTGGAGGCATTATGATCAGTGAAATAAGCCAGAAAAAGAAAGATGGATACTTCATGGTATCACCTACATGTGGATTCTTAAAAAGAAGGAAGAGTAGGAGGAGGAGAGGTCCTTGAGCATCAGGGACTCAAATCTCTGTAGCTCGGGAGCAGCCATCCCCACGTCTGACTTCGTTTGTCGGCCTGGATGGACTCCAAGGGTGAGTTGGGGAACACGACGCTGTGACCAAGTGTGGGGTGGCGGGGGGGGGGCAGTCCGTGGGTAGCAGGAGCACCCTGAGGCTTGCAGAGTGAGAGGACACACCTAGCGGTGCTGTCACTGTGACAGGTGCATTCCCTCCGGGCAGGGAAACCCTGAGTTAGCACCAGAACGAAGTGGAAAGACCGTGGAGTCATAGCATGGCAGGTTTCTAAAATACCCGCAAGATGGCCTAATTTCCCACGTTCATTTTGTGGAATATTAATTTACAAGACAAACGAGCAAAGTGTCCATTGTTCCCACCTAAGAGGCTCAGACCCTGGGAATCTGCCTGATGAGGGGATAACAGTCTGAGTCCCCAGTGGGTGTGAGCATCACACCGCTTGCTCAGGCTGGGGTGTAAACTCATTCCAGGTAAGTAAACACATGACCTCTCACCAGGGTGGCCACATGCTCTCCTCATGTTGAATCTGCCCCATTGTTGCCCAAATCTCCTAGTTGCACCTGAGATGGGAGCAGGTTCTATGCTTTGGGCATACCCTGGTTCTGTGCAGCCTTCCTCTGGTGATTAAAAAAGAAGCTTCTTTTCTAAAGTGTGTGAAATGGGTAAAGAAGAGGTGTTGTGATTGAGCCTGAATGTGGCTTAATTAAGCTGAATCTCTGTGCAGCCCTACAGCCCGTCGGACGCTCCAAACAGGATTCCCTTCGGATCTTAAGAGGCTGAAGCTCCTTGGGTAGGAGTGGAAGCCAAGTCCGGAAGCCAGCTGGCCCTTCATGCTGCTTCTTCATTAACTTTGATGAAATCCCTGGCACATCGTGAAATGGGTTGGGAGGGCTTCAGTGGAAGAGAGACCCTGAGAAATCAGTCTCCGATTTTCTCTCCCAGTTTGTCAGTTTGTTAATATTACAGTGGCCAAAATAGACCCAAAGTAAAAGTGTGTGTGTGTGTGTGTGTGTGTGTGTGTGTGTGTGTGTGTGTGTGTGACCAGCAGGAGCATGTAGTGTGAAGTGCTCCCACCTTGCCAGGAGTGCTCTCCACACACATTTGGGGCATCATTGACAACCCCCACTCCGGGCAGCCTCCTGAGGGAGAGGGGTCTTCCCTCCGTGTGGGGGCTCTCCGGGAGGCCCCTTCACCAGTGGTTATGCAGGGGATGGTCTGGCTTCCCCGGTGGAGCCATCACTCAAGACTCCACTTCTTTTGTACACAGAGTCTCCTTATGACTTTCATTCCTAGCTTTGGGGTATTTCTTAAGAAGCTGGAAGGAACAATGTAAATTCAAATTCTCTGTCATATCTAAACATAAGGCCTGGGCATTCTTGTTTTTCCTCCACCATATTGTTGAATTGGGGGAATTTTTAAACCGACGTCAACCTGATCATCTTCTGCAAGATACCAAGAGTTTTCTGATTTTTCTCCGCGATAGTTTCTCTACTTTTTTGTGAACACATACGTTTACACACTATATACGCACAGCACCCCCCACACAAGTGCATGCACCACCTCCTCTAATATTTGTACTGTTTCCTATTTAGCAGAATATTCCCTTCTTAGAAGACGCTCTGAAAATTATTCACACCAAAACCCTGCAGCTTTTTAAAAGATGTATTTCATTTTTCTCCTTGTGTCGCACAGAATCAATCAAGGTTCTGATGATTGCTCTGCAGGTGTTATTTCAAAAACAAAAAGTACCCCAAATCAGTAAGTTTACAGGGAGACTTTTGATTACAGGAGCTGATGACTATTATTTCTAAAATACAAGATGTGAAGTGTGACAAAAATCAATGACACCGCCATTAGGATGGAGCTAAATTTACCCAGGTTTTCCATTTGTGAGGTTCTTACCCCCTTCTCTGCAAATACTCACCACGTTGTGACTTGTGAGTGTGTACACTTGGATATTTCTAACTTATCCTGATGATTTGGGGAAGAATTTGAAAGAATCAATGCCCAGAGATCTACTCAACAATATTACTGAGGAGCTGATGGATGCAAGGCTTGACCCTGGGCCACAAAGGATTTGACACAGGGCTCTTCCCAATGGATTTTCTTTTTGAGAGAAGACACAGACATTAAGCCCACAGGTACCGGCGTGCATACATAATCCCAGGATTGATAAGAAATACACGTGGGCACCTAAATATGGAAGTCATATTATGGGAAGAGGCCCCAAGGAACAGACGGAGGGCACACCTTGAGTTATTTAGGGCGTGGAGTCGTCCCTAGGAATGTGGTTGCAGAGAGAGAAAACTAATCTGCGTTTTGAAAAACTCTCTTTACCCCAAATCCTATTCCCTCATGTCAATTTCCAGGACGGCGTGGAGAACTCAGGTTTCAGGGTTCTTAAAATGTGTGCTGTTGCACACCATTATGAGAAGGCAGGGCCTTCCTTTGCACAACATTCTACAAGTTTGTGTCTACTTTGCAAAACTCACATGTCCCCAGTGTAAGGGGCTGTCAGCGGGGTGTGACTCTACCCCTGCCCCTGCCCCAGGGGATGTGTGACAATGTCTGGAGACACTTTCCATAGTCATAACTGGAGGGGAGGTGGTCCTGGCATCTAGTGGGTAAAGACCAGGGATGCTGATAACCACCCAGTAGTGCCCAGGATGGTGAAAGTCTCCCCCCGCCCCACCCCCAACCCCCAGGACAGAGTATCATCTGGTGTGAAATCTCAGTGACCCTTCTTCTCTTGTGTCCCTCACTGGACGGCAAGATCCTCGTGGACAGCACAGCAGGTACCACAGAATCGGCCAATCACATGTCTACAGGTACTGTGGGAGCCGCTGGGCAGCTCCAGCTTCTGTCCTGCCACTTACCAGCTGTGCATGCATCCCGAAAGCTTAAACTCTCACACCTCCCTTTTCTCCTTGGGAAAATAGCAATGCCTGTGTGGCCACAGGAGCTGAAAGTAACTCCTGGGTGGGCTCCTAATAAGTGCTCAGTAAATACTGCTGGTCATTGCTAACCCTGGAGGAAGTTCACAGCTTCCAAAGCCTTATCTTAAGCCTTGTCCTTCTCCCTTTGAAAAGCCAAAGAAAAGGAGCACATGCTCCCACATTGGAGTTGAAGTGAGAATGTAAAATGTTTATTGGCCTTTGGAAAGGCTCTGGGCCTGAAGGGGGCACAGGTTAGAGATAAGGATTATCAGTGTCTCCCCCCACTGGGGTCCTGGGTGCCTCCTCCAGATGCCTGTCATGATCACTGCTGCAGGCCGCCCCTCAGATTCTTTTATGTGCACACCTCTGAGATCACACCATTTGGTTAAGGACTGTGATGTCACACTTTTTCCTCAGAGCTCAGGGGGCTGCCCCCCAGCCCCAGACACACAGCCTTCTCCTCTAGGTCTGGGCCGGCCACCTGCTGGAGAGAGAAAGAGAAGGGACCTTGTGACTGAGCCCTCCCAACCCCCACCTCGTTCCCCTGACTGTCATGCCTTCAGCGTCCATGTAACCACAGACTTCTGCAGGTGTGTGGGTATGTCAGGGCTCCAAAGCTCAACCCAGACCCTCTGTGACATTCCAGACCCTTGGCCAGTCCATTTGGGGCCCAGGGATCCAGTTGCAAATTAGATCCAGGTCCCACCTTTCTGATGTATACAGTCCAGAGCAAAGGAAAGGATTAATTTTGAGGAAATCATGCAAACACATGTAAAAAATGATAATTGGACCAAGTGCTATGGAGAAGGGCAGGTGTTATAGGTACAGGTGACTATGGTCTCATGCAGCAAGCTCATGGGTGTCTGGCCTGAGTGTGTGGCCATGAAGGGGATTGGCCAGGAGACCTGGAGGAGTCAGGGGAGGGGACCACTGTGTGGGAAGTGAGGCTGGCAAGAGCAGAATCCCCTACTGGGCTGCCACAGGCCAACACCACTGACCAGCATCTCCATCCAGGATATGATGGACTAGGGTTTTCTCCATCGGAGGAGAGCCCCATGTAGACTTGTTGTCCTACCCCACTAATCCCTTCCTCCCACAGATGGCACTCTTTGGATCCCACAAGCAAGGGGACAGAGGAGTTTCTGCAGCAGAGGGACATGACCAAACCCATGACTGAAAACTTCCTGGGTGGTTTACAGGGGCTGGATTGAATCTAGGCACAAGTTGGGTGCTGTTGTGGAGGACGTGATGGTCCTCTGGATTGGAAGGTGGCCATCGGGGGGGGGGGGGGCGGGCGGTGAGAAGAGGCACATTTCCCAGACTTCTGGGAGTCAGAATCCTTGGACTCAGCGTTTGATGGGTTTAGAGGCTGCGGGAAGAGCTGGCAAGCCTGTCGTCCAGGTTTTGGGCTTCAGCACTTTGGGTACAGTGGCTACATGGACTAGTGTGTGGAGGGCTCGCTGAGAAAATCCCCTAGAGCAGTGCCGTGTTGGGGGAGGCGGGGGCACTCCAGAGGTGTGCTGGGGACACGCAGCACAGTCTCATCCCTATACATCATGTCCTAGACAGAGTCCATGCCTCCCCAGCTGGCCCTCCATCCCTGCTTGAAGTACACCTCCCTTCCCTCCCCGTCCCCATACACTGACCCTGTGTTCCTCCTTCCTCTTGCTTCCTGAGCTCTGCACGAAGCCACCCCGCACACCTCCAGCCACTTGTGGACTCACAGGTCCACGTTATCTCAATAGAATGTTGGGGATCAAAAGAACTCCAGGTCACCAGTTGCCATGACCTTTTCCAGTGCTCCACTCCTCAAGGTCAGTGGCCATGGATCCTGTCGTGTCCCATAAAGGACAACTATAGAGTTGTTCTCTCTTCCCCGCAAGAATGTCATCAAGTCTTCTCTGCCAGGCAGTCACCTGGCCTCTGCTTGTGTGTCTGTGGATGCTGGAACGTTCCCCCTTGGGGCTGTTCTTCCCCAAATGATCAGGTGGGGATCTTCTCCCACCAAGTGGAGTGTCTTTTCCAATTGGGACCTTAGGAGTTGGCCGCCTTCTCTGTGGCAGGACCGGCCTTTCCCCAAGCAGGAACCAGGGGACTTGTTACTTGGTAAGTGGTCCTAACGCGGAGTTGTCCCCAAGCTCCTGAGGGCAAAGTCCCCTTTGTGCCCAGTGTTTGCTTCTGGGCTGTCCTTGTGTGTTGCTCCTGGAAAAAGGGGAACAAGCAGGGGAGTTTCACCGACTAATGCAACCCCAGTAGACCCAGAGGGGTTAGCCCAGTGACAGTGTCTGTCTCATGTCTCCCTGCCCATCTCACAGGGACCTCGCCTCACGTGATTCTGTGTCCCTAGAGCACATCCCTGGTACATGGTCAGTACACAGTGAATGTTTGCTGAGCCTGTGTCTCAAGAAGGAGGAGATTGCAGATAGTTGAGCATCTCCAGTCCTCACCGCACAGCCACCTCCAGGAGGATCCACATTCTAGCACATTCTGTTCATTACAAGCAAGCCACTAAGTACACCCCATGCTTAAGGAGACAGGAATTACCCCCACCTTTTAACATGAGGGTTATCAAAGGGGCTCTTGTGGACGTCCTCACAAGAACAAAGGGCCCAGACATGGAGGGACTTCCTTGTAGAGATCTGTCTCTTGGTCCTTCTGTGCTCTCCAGACTCCATCCTCATGTGAATCAGAAATAAATCCTCTCATCTTTCCAGGTGTGCAGTATGGAAATTGAGCTTCCCCATGCTTTAAAGTTGGCCCCAGCAGATCTGAGCTGTGAACTCACCCTTTGCTGACCATTTACACCGCGGACCATTCAATCTGCCCATCAGAGTGTGCACACAGTACTCACCTGCCCGCAGCTTAGCAGCTGAAATTTAGACAGCCACGCCCGGGGACCTCCACCCTGCTGGTAAGGTGTGTGCTCTAGCCTGTCCAGTGGGGAGCGGGAGGATTTCTCCATTAAACAAAGAGGCCAGCCCTCCAAAGCAGCGATAAAGCCAAAGCCACACTTGATATTTGCTGATCGGTTTAGCAAAGGCATATACGTTCTCCCAAGTCCCACTGGAAAACACCACGTTCCCACATCTTGCACCATGGATTTTGTTGACTGCTGTGGGTTTCTGCCTTGGATGGTGTCCTGAAGGCCTGAGTTCTTCTCCAGAGAATCATGCAAGGGCTTCAGGAATTTTCTGAATTTTTATGCAAGCTCTGTGTTTCTTATATCTGTATCTATAGATATAGATATAGATGATAGATATAGATATAGATATAGATATAGATATAGATATAGATATAGATATAGATATAGATATAGATGATAGATATAGATATAGATATAGATATAGATATAGATATAGATATAGATATAGATATAGATATAGATATAGATATAGATATAGATATAGATATAGATATAGATATAGATATAGATATAGATATAGATAGATATAGATAGATATAGATATAGATATAGATATAGATATAGATATAGATATAGATATAGACATAGACATAGACATAGACATAGACATAGACATAGACATAGATATAGATATAGATATAGATATACATATAGATATACATATAGATATACATATAGATATACATATAGATATACATATAGATATACATATAGATATACATATAGATATAGAGATAGAGATACAGATACAGATAGAGATAGAGATAGAGATAGACTTATAGATATAGATATAGATAGATATAGATATAGATATAGATATAGATATAGATATAGATATAGATGATATAGATATAGATATAGATATAGATATAGATATAGATATAGATATAGATATAGATATAGATATAGATATAGATATAGATATAGATATAGATATAGATATAGATATAGATATAGATATAGATAGATATAGATATAGATATAGATATAGATATAGATATAGATATAGATATAGATATAGATATAGATATAGATATAGATATAGATATAGATATAGATATAGATATAGATATAGATATAGATATAGATAGATATAGATATAGATATAGATAGATATAGATATAGATATAGATATAGATATAGATATAGATATAGATATAGATATAGATATAGATATAGACAGATGGAGATAGAGATAGAGATATATATAGATGATGATAGAGAGAGAGATAGATGAGATAGAGATAGAGATAGAGATAGAGATAGAGATAGAGATAGAGATAGAGATAGAGATAGAGATATTAATGGAGAGCCAAAAACTTTTTCAGATCCTTTAGAATCCCTGATGAATTCTCACTGACTGTCCCTCTGTCCCCCATCCAGACACACTCATATCAAAAACAGTAGGTAAGTAAGTGACCCCCCACAATCGTGACTCTCTAACAGAAGACATGCTCTCTGTCCTGAAGTTTGCACCACTGGTGTGTTTGGCCAGTGGACGTGGGTCGACGCTCTGAGAGACTTGTAGCAGCTGCATTTCCCCGATCCCCCACCATGGATTCATGAGCTTTGACGGAAAGGGCCATGACTGCATCTGCTCTTAGCTGTGGTTTCACAGCACACGGCTCTTTGTGGAACAGAGTCTCCACGACCTTGCCAGAGCTTGGCTTCCAGGAGCTGGTTCTGGGCACAGTTGTTCTTGCTGCCATATGCTGGTCTCACCCAAAATAGAGCAGAGTGTTTGCTACATGGCTATCAGCTTGTCATGTGCAAAATAAGCAAGATAAACCAGGAGGCAGATCCAAACAGAATCTAGGAAATAGATGCAATGTTATGGACTCGGCCCCCTTCTGACTGCAGAATTGTCACCTCCTTCCTTCCCTCCTCCCCCGCTCCCTCAGCAAAACTTACCCCGGATTCACCCAACACTGTGCAGAGGGCCAGGAGCCTGGGACAAACGGGGCTGTCTTGGATGTCCCTGTATGGAAGGGGGGACGTAAGGAACCACCCAACACCATTCATAGCCTGAGAACACCCTGGAGGCAGGAACTTGGTACATCCTTGACCTGCCCTGTGATCTGATTTCAACATAGCAGCCTGAGTGTCCTTCAGAATGGGTTGGACCACGTCACTTGTGTGCTTAAAACCACCGGCTGCTGGATATCACTCAGAGCAAAAACCACATTCTTATGCCAGCCTGCAGGGCCCACGTTGTCCCCTTCCCTACCAGCTCCTCCTCCTTCCCCCCCCATCCTCTACCTCTCTGCTCTCTCCCCTGTCTCACTGCTGCCCAGCCCTCTCCTCCCCTCCACTCAGCTCCTTGAGCACTTTGTCCTGGGGCTTCCTCCTGCCCCAGGGCCTTTGCGTTGGCTCTTCTCTCTAACTAGCATGTTTTTCCCAGATGTTATTTTCTCTCTAGTTATTCTGTTCTCACCTCAAAAGGCACCCCTCATGGAAGCCCTCCCTACTTATTATTTTTTGTGGGACACTCTCACTCCATCACTCTCCGGCTCTGTTAACCTTTGGCTGTATCTGTCCTTGCAGGTACACAGGCTTTCTTGGTTTTGCACATGTCAGCTACTGGAACACCATGCGGGGTGGGGAAGGGCAAATTGCTTGTAAATGTCCATGTCCTCAGTGTCCAGACCATGCCTGGCAGTGAGTGGGTGCTGTTTAGTGCCTGAGGTAGGAGAAGGAGGGACACTGTTATTTGTGATTCCCAATCCCTGGCTCCTCCCACTGCCTGCTCCACCCCTGCCCTCCTTCCCTTCTAGAAGGTGCAGCTGGAGTAAGAATCCCTCACATTTATACACTCTGTTGTCAATCTAAGATGTCGACACCCAGAAAACAGGAGGTGCTCAGTGGGCATTGGTTGAATGAGTGAAGGAGTGAATGAGTGAATGAGTGAACAAATGCACAAAGTTTAATCAGAGCTCGCAGATTCCAGCCAAGGGAGTCAAGGGGACTTCCCAGGAGAGCGGAGTTGAGCTCTTTCCTGAGGGAAGACGGAAATCGGCCTGGGAGCTGTGCCCAGGTGTGCCTGTGTGTCCCCTGCACTGGTGGGTCCGAGACCCTCTTCCTGTGTCCTCCCTCTGCCTTGAATAGCTCAGCCTTCCCCTGTGCTGGAAGCCCAGCCCTGCCTTGGCTGTGCCTCTAGGCCCGCCCCCTGTCCCTCCTTTCCTGCTCTCTGAAGTGGACGCCCCCTGGGGCTTCCCTCTCCTCTCCACCTGCTCCCTCCTGAACTGCTTAGAGCATTTCTCCCGCAGAGACATTGTTCTCCTTTGGAGCCTGAACCGTGTGGAGTAAAGGTGGGCAGGAGAGCTGAAGATCAAGAATGTCTGTGAAGAATGAGGGTGACTTTTGAAGACATTGAGGCCGTGGAGATTGAGGCGACAGAAGGATGTTGCCTACGACCATTTAGGAAGGCGGAAATGGGTCCCCTGAGCCCAGGAAAAGAGGCCACCATCCCCATTTCTGAGAGGCAGTGTCTATTGTTAGTGTGCTGGGATCAGGTGCCTGCATCAGGCCCTGTGATGGGGAGGAGGAAGGAGACTGTGTGTATAAATAGGTAGGTACGTGAGGACGTGTGCACAGACACCCACAGACACACACGGCATAATTGTATGTGTCAAGCTACTGCTTTAAAGCCGTAGATCTTACCTACTATTGCTTCAAATGTAAAGGTATCTGCAGTTAGATGCAGAAATTCTACTTCTAGTTATGTGTCCTAAAGGGATACTTACGTATGTATGCGAAGATGGGCAGTCAACGATGTTTATCGTAGCACGGTTGTAATAGCCACCACCATGCCCCCTGATGCACAGGAGACTGGGCAAGTCCAGGTCAAATGAGATGAATAAGTACAAATAAGTGAGCTGTCAGTGATGAGGCAAAAGCATTTACGCCAATACAGGAATATCACCAAGCCCCATCACTGTGTGAAAGAAAACAAGGGACGTTTGCATGTTTGAAAAGCTGCTGGGGGTACGCATCATTTTGTTTAAATTTCCACTGCTTTAAAAAAAATTGTTATTATTTACTTATTTCTGTGAGAGAGATAGAGACAGAGTGCGAGTGGGAGAGGGGCAGAGAGGGAGGGAGACACGGAATCCGAGGTCAGGATCAAGACTCTGAGCTGTCAGCACAGAGCCTGAAGCGGGGCTCAAACCCACGAATCGTGAGATCATGGCCTGAGCCAAATTCAGATGCTTAGCTGACTAAGCCAGCCAGCCCCTCCAAATTTTCACTACTTTCTTATAATAAAATAAGAATGTCCGGTTTTCGTAGGTAATTTAAAGTCACCTCTCCGATGGCAGAGATCGAGGGGATGGTTGGGGCTGATGTGAAGCCATGTGCACGCTCAGTGAGGAGATTCCCCGGAAGCTCTCTTTCTGTCGGTATTTTTTACAAGGAGGAGCTATGGAAGCTTTGGAAGCAAAATGGAGTAGATTCTTGCCTGTCTCCATATTTGAAGGAAAAGGCTCTCCTTTATGAGGCTTCCCTCTGGGACACAGCCTGTCCTTTGGGTTTGAAAATCATTCAGCCTCTGCAAGTTAGAGGTTCGTTCAGACAAGACTACCACATGCCTCGTGTTCCAAATCTCCTTGTCTGCTGGTTGTCCAGTGTACATCTTTGAGCACTTACTAAGAATCGAGAACTAGGCTAGGAATAGAATATGAGCAAAATTAAACACGTCTTTGCCTGCAAAGATGCTGCAAATAGGTGTTCATAGCACACGCAAAAAGCGTGCTATGGGAATGAGTCATGGAAGCTCTGAAGGGGGCCACCTGCACGGTTGTGTGGTCTGTGTACTGACCAAGGGCTTTCTCAAGAGGGTATAATGAGAGGGGACTGAAATCTAGCCCACACTTTGCTGACCAAACCCTGCGCCCTAATGTAGGGCTGTATCCACCTGCTGGGGGCACCACCATCCCTCCCCAAGCCATAAGTCCCCAGGGCTATGTTTGGCCAGAGGCAGCATCCTTCCTAATTGTCTACCCAGAAGGGGAGTCGCATATTAATGCTTGCACTATTGTCTGTAGGCTAGATGTGTCTGTGGATACAGTCTCGTCGGGGATATCAGGGAGGGCTTCCTGGAGGAAGTGACACATGCTCTCTGGATGAGGAATGAGAAGAGCTCTCCAGTCAAGAACCAGTGGAGGCCGAGGGTGGGAAAGGTCATGGTCCTGTGGGTGATGGTGATGGGAGGGGCATAGCGGCAGACGCTGCCTGAGCATCCCTGCCTCTCTCTCTTTTGCACACTTGTGTGAGCGTTCTGCATGACAGATGACTGGACACCGAGCTGCTGACTAAGAGCCTGCACTTTCTCCGAATGCAGCAGAAGCACACAGGACTTACCAGGAGTCTCACTGGGCCCCTGTGGAACAGCTCATCCTGACCCCTGCTGGCCAGAGCCAAACCAAATTTCCCCGCTGGCCTGAAACCTCATCGTCTTGTTCTTCCAGGACATTCTAGTGAACAATTTATTTTATCTATTTTTAAATTTTTTTAATGTTAATGTATTTTTGAGAGAGAGAAAGAGAGAGACAGAGAGAGACAGAGAGAGAGAGAGAGAGAGAGAGAGAGAATGGAGGAGGGGCAGAGAGAGAAGGAGACACAGAATCCAAAACAGGCTCCAGGCCCCGAGCTGTTGGCACAGAGCTGGACACAAGGCTCGAACCCAGGAACCTGGAGATCATGACCTGAGCCAAAGTCGGATGCCTGACGGACTGTGACATCCAGGTGCCCCTCAAAAACTTTTTTTTTTTTAAAGCACCCTCTGAAGGGCGCCTGGGTGGCTTCGGTTCAGCGTCCGGCTTCAGGTCAGGTCCTGATCTTGCTGTCGGTGAGTTCGAGCCCCGTGTCAGGCTCTGTGCTGACAGCTCAGAGTCTAGAGCCTGTTTCTGATTCTGTGTCTCCCTATCTCGGACCCTCCCGTTCAGGCTCTGTCTCTCCCTGTGTCAAAAGTAAATAAAACATAAATAAATAAACAAATAAACAAATAAACAAACAAATAAATAAATAAATAAATAAATAAATAAATAAATAAATACACCCTCTGAGCATGGCTTGTGGGAGCCGCTGGAAGAAAAAGAGAGGAACCCCCTTTGACCGTCAGTTAAGTAGCTACAAGGAGGCGTCAGAAGGTCTCACTATGGACAGGTGCAGATGGCAGTGTGGGGAGCGCTGGAGGCGCCTGCGCATTCTACAAAGTCAACCCCATCGGTGGGCGGAGACTTACTGTCCGGCTACAGGGCACATCAGAGGCACGAAGCCCGTGACTTGCCCAAGGTCCCAGAACTCTGCAGAAGTGCCTCCAGGGAGTTTGGGGGAGGACGGGTGTTCCTGGCTGTTTCTGCTCAATCACAGACACTCTTAATTTAGCTCCCTCCACGATGGGGTCCCCTGGGCATGATGTTTTCAAGTCTCACTGTAAAAACAACTTTGTAAACTGATGGAATCCACCTCCCTTGTTTTATGCAGAAGAGTAACCGAGGGAACAGGGAAACGGAGGATGTCAGTATCACAGGTGATTAGTGGCAGAGCCGGGCCAGGACCCAGAACTGTTTAGAAGATGGAAGTTTTTGTACACTTGAGTTCTGAACCCTGGCTGCACATGAGAATTACCTTGGAAATGTTTTAAAAATTGCCATGTCTGGGCCCAGTCTGCTCAATTGCATCAGAATCTTTAAGGGTGACACGCACATTCGGTATCTTTGAAAGCTTCCCAGGATATTCAAATGCACAGCTCTGACACCACTGCTGGGTAGAAACCTTCAATGGGAGGAATCACAGGTCCTCTGGATGGAAAAGTAGCACTGCTCTCCTGCTGGACTATTCAGATGTTCTGTTTCTACTTGTGACAGTTTTGGTAGGTTGTGTTTTCTTTTTCATCTAAGTTGTCAAATTTATTGGCATAAAGCCATTTAAATATTTCCTTGTCCATTTATTTATTTATCATTCATTCATTCATTCATTCATTCATTCATTCATTCATTCATTTTATTGACGTGTTTTATTTATTTATTTTTTAATTTACATCCAAATTAGTTAGCATATTGTGCAACAATGATTTCAGGAGTAGATTCCTTAGCACCCCTTACCTATTTAGCCCATCCCCCCTCCCACTGCCCCTCCCGTAACCCTCAGTTTGTTCTCCATATTTATGAATCTCTTCGGTTTTGTCCCCCTCCCTGACTTGATCCGCTGAGCAAGACCGAATGCCCCACTGTCCTTCCCTGCACTTGTGAAGCTCGGTGTCGCATAGCTGCCTTTCGAGCCAGAGCCTCGTAATGAAAGGAGGATGCCACTCGAGGCCTGATGGGTGGAAAGGACCCCAGAGACCAGGGACATAAAATCTTCACATGGGGTTATGAACAGCACAGGCATTTAAGTGGAGCACTCATGGTATTCCATAGAATAAATACTATATTCCGTAATGAGTGAATGAGTGATGTTTACAGTGTGACTTTGGCCTTCTGATAGCTGCTAACGTCTAAAAGTTGGAATTACATTTTTAGTCACTTACCTTCCATACTTTGACATTATAAGCTATTCATATTTTATTTGTCTCTTTTGTAGTAAGTCAGCTGTTAACCCGAAAACGGGTCCACAGATACAAGAGGGCTTGAATGTGCAATGAGAAGTCAGAGGAAACCTACATTTCCAAGATTTTATTAACTAATTGCCAATGGGAATATGCATAAACTTGGAAGCAATTTGTTTGGTTAAAGAAGAAGTTCTTCATCCAACTTGCAAAATCACATGGGCTTCACATCAGGGCCAAAGTTAAAAGTGACTGAATTGGTCATTTGAAGGAAAATCTTCAATTTATGTTTTAATACGGTTCTTTTAAAAGCTGAACTATTTGAATCATTAACCAAAAACCTACAAACAAACAAGCACACAAAAAATGCCCAGGACCACGTGACTACCAACGAACTCTAACAGACATCTAAGCAATCAGTAGCAATCTTTCTCAACCTCTTCCAAAACATGGAAGAGAAAGGAATACTTCCTAACTCATTCTATAGGGCCAGCATTACCCTGATACCAAAGTCAGCAAAAGACATTAAAAAAAGGCTAATGTGCCCATGAATAAAACACAAAAATCCTCAACAATACATTAGCAAACCAAAGCAAGTAGCAATAGTAGCAATATGCACCATGAGCAAGTGGGATTCACTCCAAGAATGCAAGAGTAGTTCAACATACCAAAACCAATCAGTGTAATACCTCACACTGATAGAATGAAGAAAGAAAAGAAATCACATAATCATTTCAATAAATGCAGATTAAAAAAAAACAAGCATCTGGTAAAACCTAGTGTCCTTTCAAGGTAAAAACAAACAAAAACTAAACTAAACAAGGAATAAAGGGAACTTCCTCGATGTAATGAAAAACATTTATGTAAAATCCACAGCTAATATCACACCTGAATGAAACAAGAATTCACACTTTCACCATCTTTTCAGCATTGTACGCGAAGTCCTAGCCAGAGCAATTAGGCAAGAAAAAGAAATAAAAAGACACCAACATTGGAAAGGAAAAAGGAAAGTTGTCTCTATTTATAGAGGATATAATCGGTTGTAATTCTGTAATGAACTTTCTGAAACAGAAATTAAGAAATCAATTCCATTTACAACAGTATCAAAAAGAATTAGGTACTTAGGAATAATTTGATGAGGTACAAGTCTTGTACAATGAAAACTACAAAATATTGCTGAAAAAATGAAGGCAGCTAAATATAGACACCCTGTGTTCATGTGATAGAAGACAATAGTGTTGAGATTGTAGGACTCCCCCAAACAATCTATGGATTCCTTTTAATAGCTATCAAAATCTCAATGGCTTTTTGTAAAAGTAGTAAAGCTGGACATACATTTGTAAGAAAATTCAAGGCACATAGAATAGTCAACTCTATCTTGAAATAGAAGAACAAAGTTGGAGGACTTATACTTGTTCATCTCAAAACTCTTTCCTGCATCAAAGGACACTATTCAGAATGAAAAAAAGAACTCACAGAATGAGGAAGAATTTACAAATGACATATCTGAAAAGGGTCTAGTATCCAGTATATATAAAGGACACTTACAATTCAACAACAAAAAGACTAAAAGCCCAATTAATGCATGGGATATCAACATGAACAGTCATTTGAGGAATGCAGATAAAACCACAATGAGATAATGCCACTTCACACCCACTAGGATATCTAGAATCATAATCATAATCCATAGGAAATAAGTGTTTGTGAGAATGTGGAGAAATTAGAACACTGTGCATTGCTGATCAGAATTTCAAGTGATGGAGCCACTCTGTAGGACACTTTGGATGATCCTCAGTAGGTTAAACCTAGAATTGCCACATGACCCAGCATTTCCCCTCCTAGGTATATACCCAAAATAATCGAAAACAGGTGTTCAACCAAAAACTTGTATGCGAATGTGTGTTGCAGTACTTAATACAGTAGCAAAAAGGTGGAAACAACTCAAATGCCCATCAAGGGATGAACAAATAAATAAAGTGTAGTATAGCCATACAACGGAATAGCATTCTGGTATAAAAGGGGATGGCGTACAGATACATGCTATAACACAGATGAATCTTGAAAACTTTGTGTTAAGTGAGCAAAGACACAGAGGCCACATATTGTGTTATTCCACTTACATTAAACATACAGAATAAGCAAATCCATATACAGAAAGCAGATTTGTAGATTTTAGGGGACAGGTGTATAGTGGGTTGGGAACACAATGTGTACGGGATTTCCTCTTGGAGTGATGAAAATGTTCTGGAGCTACATGGTGGTGGTGGCTGCACAAGGGTGTGGAAATACTTCACTGCCACTGTGTCGTACACCCTCAAGTGGTTAAAATGATAAACTTTATGTTTTGTGTATTTTACCACAGTAAAAAGCTGAGCTATTATGGCCAGTTTCTCCAAAGCAATGAAATTATTTTTTTTATTATGCATCTTGGCAATTTTATACTTTAAATGCCTATTTTTTTCTTCTGATTAGAAAAACAGTATTTGTTTACTAGGAAGGTTTCAGCCACACAGAAGCACTATGGGAAAAATAAAACATACCCATGTTCCCACTACTAACAAGTAGCCACAGTGAGTTTTTAATGTCAATCCTTCCAGGCTTTTTTGTCACGGGCATAAGGGTGTGTGCACACACTCATGGTTGTTATTTGCATTTTTAACAAAACTGTTATTATGCAGTACATAGGCTGTTATAATCTGCTTTCCCTCTTGCTATATCATGAGCATTTTCCTATTGTCATTTCATGTTCTCCCGCATCACATTAAATGGCCAGATAGCATTCCATCTTATGGTTGTAACATACTTTATTTAGCCAATTTCTATTGTTGGCTAGATCCTAACATTTTAGAGTCGGAATACACTATAGACATTGTTGTGTCCAAGTTATTTCTTTCCCAAGCTTTATAGCTGCAAGCCTTAAGCACATGGCACACAAAAACCATTCGACATTTTGAAAACAGTGTTAATTTTTCACTTTCCAGCTGGATTTGGGTATTGCAGGGGCTTTGGATTTGCCATTCAGGAATCTAAAAGATGGAAATAGTGGATGGGTGGTAGGAGGGGGGAACGAGCCAGGTGTGAAATAGTGCCCAAGGCATCAAAACTCTATCCTGAATGGTTTGTGTCCCTGAAAAATAGATATGGCAGACCACAAAATAGGTTCTATTGAATCTGTTGATGACAGTTCCATCATGCAAAATGGATAATGCCTTGACAGAGAAGAGACTAAGTAGAGAACGGGTTGCGGTGAATGTGTCTCTCATAGTCAAGCAGCACTTTCTCTTCCCCACAGTTCATGGAATGAGAACATCCAGTCATTCGGTCTTGCTGTGCTGAGCCTCTTTGTGTTTCTGGAGGCACGGGGGCCAGGCAGAAGTCCTTCTTGACGCTTTTTTTTTTAAATGTTTATTTTTGAGACAGAGAGAGACATAGCGTGAATGGGGGAGGGTCAGAGAGAGGGAGACACAGAATCTGACATAGGCTCCAGGCTCTGAGCTGTCAGCACAGAGCCCGACGCGGGGCTCAAACTCACGGACCGCGAGATCATGACCTGAGCCGAAGTTGGCCGCTTAACTTACTGAGCCACCCAGGCGCTCCATTGACGCTTTCATTTCAACTGCCCATCAGTGTCAGAGACTTCAGGATATTCTCTGATGATGTCTTTAAACCCAAATGAGTCACATCAAGGTAGAAATAACTGCGTTCCTTGAGGTCTACATGAAATGTGACACATACTCTGGATGTTGGAGGATTATGGAAGCAGTTGTATGTGTTTCCTGGGGTGTCCCTCATGGGACGGAGGCTTTCCAATTAGAGTGCTGCACTCTCCCTGTCACCGAGGCATTTTCCACAATAGGGTGGCTTCTCAATAACACCCCCCCATTGGCTTAGTTGGGTTTGGTAGAGGGCACAGGAGGCCACCTTGCCTGGTCTTAAGCTGAAGTTTTCAGTCCAAGTTAGATTGGTTTTATGAAGAATCATTCATAGACTATTTTTTTTCTATTGTGTAGAATGGATTTTTCTTATTGAGTTATAGAAAATTTTCTATCTCAGGCAGCAATTATTTTTCTGTTGTGTATGTTTCAGTTTATTTCCCCATCTTTTGCCGTCAAACTATGTGCATAGTATAGAGAAATTTAAGAATCTCATGTAACCAAACACGTCTTTCTTTCCTTCCTTGTTTCTGTACTTTATGACTTAATTTAGCAAGGCTTGCCCTCCCCAGTAATTAGCATTAGTTTTTAATTTGTCTTTGTATTTTATTCCTAGGCTTATATGACATCCCCCTTCCATTTCGCTCTATTATCCACCTGAATTTAGATTTGCATGTCATTGGAGGCAGGGGATGAAGAATACTGTTTCAAGACCACCACCTATATAATCTTATGTTCTCCAGTAACAAGTGTGTCTTCAGGATGCATTTCCTTCCTTTGGAAATTAAATCTAGAAGCAAGTCTTGCTTGTGAACAGTCAGAGAAGCTTCATTTGTTGGAATTCCCAGTGGTCTTACTTCAAACCAAGGCCAGTACAAAGCCTGGACGCTTATTTCAGTGATCCTTTCATCTTCTTTCCAAGGGAAGACATTGTAAGGTCATTCACAGATTTATAAAATGTGTTCTCATGGCTTGTGCTGGCTACAGAGGAATTTCTAGTATGGCCCAGTATGCCTTGAAGAATTTGATGAGCTTTCCAGAATGCGTAGGTAAGTCTGTGCTGTAAGATCAAAAGCCCTAAGTCCAGATCGCTGTCTTAAAAAAGCCTTCTTCTGAGTGCCTGGCCAAGGGCCTTTGCTTCTTATGCAGTGGTCAAAGGTAACAACAGGAGAGCCACTGGCAGGTGAGGCCTCCCCAAGGTAGGACTTAGAAAGGACTTACAGTGCTCACCCTTTGCAGGGAGGGGCATGGTCTAGAACCTCAGTGATCCTGGCTCCCCCCTTTTTTTCTTTCACCAATTTCCTTGTTCAGGGAGAGGTTTACCCCTGCCAGAAAAAGGCTCCTAGTTCAAGCATACATCTGTCTGTGGGGACACCGTGTCCCCTCTTTCCCTTACCAGACCACAGACACTCAACCAAGAGCATCTTATAAACACATCAGAGCCAGGTAAGGTTAACCAGAAGGAAGGAAATGACACTGAGTGATTGGGGTGCAATGATCCTGGGTCAATCCAAATCACCACAGCTTGAACTCACAAAGTCTGTTCTTTGCTCTTGGATGTCTCCCACCAGCACCTCTGGACGCCCGGTGGAAATATCACCACCCACAGAAACTTTCCACTGCTGGTTCGAGAGCCTTTTTTCCTAACATAGCAGCACAGATGGATGGTGTCAGCAGAGGGCTAGGTGAGTCAGCAAGGTCAGGCCAGACCATTCAGCCCACGTCTGTGTCTAGTTGAGCAAACAGCAGAGCCTAGGGGATGCTGTCGGGAGTATTCTAACACTGATGCAGTTTGTCTCCCTGACGGTGATCTCTGATGTAATTAACAAATTCATAGTGAATGTGTACCTCATAGCTTTGTGCCCTGGAAACTTCTTGGAGATTCCTCTCTCTCCTGCACGTTCTAAGAAGCTGGTGAAAGACAGGGAAGGTGGAATTTTTATAAAACGCAATCCTTCCTGGAGCTAATGCTGAGTTATGCTTCCTGCCCTCTAGACACGTGCTCCCATTCAACTTCAGCAGGAGCATGAGGCACTTGCCTGTCACATGGGCACATGGTGGGAAATGAGAGAGAAAGAGAGAGAAAATACAGATATATATATATCTGAGAGAGAGAGAGAGAGAGAGAGAGAGAGAGAGAGAGAGAGAGAGAGCACGTGCCTCAGATGTCTGCTCCAGAATTTTCCCCTTCATCCCTTTACTTGCTGGCCGCCAGATGGAACATGTAAAACAGCACTGCTGCAGGAATCCCTGTGACTGCCCGGGGTCCTGAATGATGTCTTTTGCCAACTTAGAGACTGGACCTTCTCCAGGTCTGAGGCTCCTTGTAGAGATTGAATTCCAGGATTCCAGAAGGCTCTCCCCTTCTTACAAAAGGAAACGATTGTCCAGGCAACAGTCCATTCACATCTGGAAAAGGTACAGACAACTTCTTGGAATCGAGCTCAGTATTTTACAGCTGTGGTAGCTCGAATGCTCTCTTGGTGACCACTAGACCCAGCCTTCGATCTTTCTTCTTTGCAAGAGAGGGTCTCCCGGAAGTCCAGACGTGTGATGAGGCATAAGGAGAGGTGCACCTGCTTACCGCATTGTGGTCACCACAGAGAAAGTTAGGGGGAAGAGGGCTTTGGGTTGGCTGGGGACGCTTGCTGCCCTTGGCTTGGCACTTCCACCATCATGGTTGGGAACCTGGCCAGGGAGTAGCAGATGGGCCCAGGGCTGGAAGCAGCCAAGAGACTACTTCTGCACCCAGAGTGCTTGTGGATGAGCGAGTCTCTGAGTCACAGCATCAGATGAGTTTGCCTCCATGGCCTCCAACCCTTGGCTGAAGGACGAGGGCTCTCTCCATCTGCTCTGGAATTTACAGAGTGGAACCCTTGTCGAGAAGACCACTAGGGAGGCCTTTCTGAGAGCTGAGTGAATGTTCTACAGTGTGTGTCGACAGCTGGCCTCGTAGGAGGCCCATGTGCTGGGCACCCTGGAGAAGTGCATGGCAGTGCTGGCAGGATGCAGCTCTGGGAGACAGTGACATGTCCCCTGACAGCCTAGGTGACAGAGGGCTGTTCGTTCATTGCCTGGGCTTCAGACCAAACACTTCCCCAGAGCAAAGAGACACCGTTTAGCAAACTTGAAGCCAAAGCTAACATAAGAGGCAAGGAAACTCCATGCAAAGGGCGTCAGTACCAAGGGCTAACACCCGATTAGCACTCCCGGCCTATGAGGCCATGTGCTATAGTGGCCATAATGGACACTGTCCCTTTCATCTTCAAAGCAGCCCTAGGAGGCCAGTGCTGTGTCATTATTGTGCCTGTTTGACAGCTGAGACTCAGGCTCACAGAGGCCCAGATGCTTGCCCTGAGTTGAACAGAAGCAGAGGAGACAGGACCCCAACCATGGCTGTGTGATGCAGCAATAACATTGACTCCTTCAAATCTGTGCTATGAAAAGTGGTGGTATCGATACATTCTTTGCAAACTAACTAAAGATAGTGAGAAAACAGAAAGCGCCCTCTCTTTCCATTTGAGCTCCCCACGCGTCCCTCCCCATCTCCCCAGCAGCCGGGCCCTGTGGCCCCCGGAGACAAACTTACTTTACCACATGGCTGCTTCTGGCCCTCCTGGAATTCCCTGGGAATCTCTTTTCTCTTATTCCCCGTAACTGCTCTTGGTGTATAGCTCTTGGAGGTGAAGCTTATCCTGATCCATTCACCCCCCATATGCCTGGGTTTCTTCTCCCTTGGGGTCTGACCCCCACGTCTCCTCCTTGCCCTCACTGGCATTGGCCTTTGCAGGTTGGAAATCGGAAGGCGCCCTGCAGTCTCCCTGCTGGCACTGAGCTGGAGACTGGGGTGGGTGGGCACAGTGCACGTCCGGGGAAACCACAGCCCGGTGAAAACGACAGCTGCTTCCTTACAAATGTGACCGAGCAACCCCTCCTTCTCTACCTGGAGCCCTGGTGGGGCTTATTGTTTCACAAAAACAAGTTAGAAAGTGTGTGTGTGTGTGTGTGTGTGTGTGTGTGTGTGTGTGTGTGTGCGCGCGCGCGTGTGTGCATGTGCACATATAAGTGTGGGCACCCGCATGTACACTCAGCTTCCTGGTTGCTCAGATACAAAAGATGAAAATGTTGTTTTGGGGTTTTAAGGTCTCTTATTAATATATATTATATATATAATAAACATATAAATATAATATTATATGTTATATATAATAAATATATATAAATATAATTTTATATATAAACATATATAAGTATATATATGTGTGTGTCTATATATATATATATGTATAACATATATATATCCATATATATGTACATATATGTGTGTGTGTGTGTGTGTATGTGTGTGTGTGTGTATAAATCTAGCATTCTTTCCATGACTTATAGCCTACAGGTGCAGGAAGTGCCTAGCCTGAGTCCCCATTCAGCCCCTTCACTCTGCAGAAGGGTGTAGACATTTCTTCCAGAAAGGTTTGGTGCTGATTGGCTGTTACGTGCATGTACTTAGCAAGCTCATCGATTGCTCATTTGCAGTCAAAATACCGAACCCCCAGCCTCTGGGGCCACCATTCTGTCTTCCTGTTCTGTCCCCTGCCTCTCTTCCATCTAGAGCAGGTGGCGTTTCTGCCGCAAAACTAACAAATATATTTGGGGGCTCCACCTTGAGGTGGGGTGCTCCTTCAGGGTGATGGCGAATACCAAGCACCAAAGGAAGCTTCTAACTCGTTTGAGAACGGAGTAGAAGAAAGTTTCAGGAAGCCCGTTGTCTCGGTTCTGAATGCCAGAACCAAATACCACAGACGGGACACTCAGACAAAGGGAATCTGTATCTCAAGGTTTTGGAGGCTGGAAGTCCAAGGTCAAGGTGCCTGCAGAGTAGGTCTCTGTGAAAGTCCCTTCCTGGCTTGTGGCTTCCCATCAGCTCCCGGTGTCCTCCCAGAGCCCATGCTCTGTGCTTGGTGCCTGTGCTCTTGGCACAGTCTTGTTGGATTAGAACCCCAACCTCGTGACCTCATCTAACCTTGATTACCTCCTTGAAGGCCCTACCTTCAAACACAGTGACATTTGGGATTAGGGCTCCAATCTAGGAACTCTGGAGGGACACACATTACTACAAGTTACTACAATTTAACTATAACCTAAAAGCCAAGAAGAACATATTCCTCCTACACATGTAGATTTCAATGAGTTTCTTTCTTCCCTTTTTCTATTCCAGTTGGGAGAGTGCATTGTGCACCAAGAAAGCTCAAGTCCCAGTAGGCAGAGGGGAGAAGTACCCTACAAACCCTCCCATGCCCCCTGTCTCCACTGTTACCAGGGACACGATCATAGCCATGCATGCCGGGACAGATGCCCACCAGCCTGTGCCCTCCCGGTGAGGGGGTCCCCGCTGGCCCTGCTCCTGGCTGGTGTGTGGGCGTTGGGTCTCAGACTGTCTCACACCTCACTCAGATGTGCACACACCATGTGGTTGCTCCGTTTTTGCAAGCGGCTGCTCCAGTGTCCTCGGGGGTCCCCCATTTGCCATGTAGCAAGTGGGGGGAACCTTCAGCCAAGCCCAGTGAGCTCGGTCTGAAGAAATAATTTACATCCGGTAAAACCTTGGATTGCAAGTGACTTGTGCTGTGAGTCTTCTGCAAGACGAGCAAACACTTGTCATAAATTTTAGCTTGATAAACGAGCGATGTCTTGCCATACGAGTCGTAGGTGGCACTGAACGTTCCATGATCACAACTGAGCCGATGGTTCTTGAAATTCACCTTGATCTATGAGTGCTTTGGATTCCAAGTGTGTTTCTGGAACGAATCACGCTCACACACCAAGGACTTACTGAATTTAGTTTAGCATGTTTGGTCTCTTCATGTAAAGATTCAGACTTGGGTCACATTCCTCTGTCCCTCTGCAGGGTTGAGGAGGGTGGGTGTAAAGGCACATCTTGTGGCCTGCTGGTGGCAGAGGACAGAGGGAGACCGTAGGCTAGGGAGGCACGGCCCCCTCTGGCTGTGGCCTGATGCCCCTTCTACACCTGGGACATGGACGATGCCCTGCCTTCCCAGGGAGGTGCCTGTCTCCGGGGACTTTCACACCGTGGCGCCTCGCCGGCACATGCTCCCCCTTTAGAAGCCAGGCTCCTTCTCACAGCCTCAGCCTGAGCCCCAAGGGTGTCCTCATTAGGAATCTTAGAAGGGTGGTGCTTTAGGGACAGGGGACCTTCCCCCACTCCTCCTGTTCCCTGCTCCCCGTGGCTAAGGGGTGCCCTGGCTGGTGGCGTGGGGAGAGGGGGGCTAATGAGGCCTGCTGGAGAAGTGTTTCAGTTCAAAGTCTGAAACGTTGCAAAGCTTCCCCCAAATCGCACACCTCCTTTGCACTCACAGCCTTTTGAAGTGGCTCAGCTGACTTGAACCAGAGAGATTCAAAGCTGAATTTCAACCACTGTTCATTTCTTATTTGAGAATAGGGAAGGCAGATCCTTAGACGGTGAATGCACTGTGTCTGTTCAGGGGAGAGAACGCGAGCTGCTGTGGGACCTCTCGGGGATGCACAGCCAGGCTCCTCTCTGGGCTCGGGGCGTGCGGGGGGCGGGGGGTGGGGGCGGTGGGGGGTGTCGGGACAAAGCCATTCAGACACAGGGCACAAGTCTGCAGCACCTCACTACAAATTTAGCAGCAAGGCAGCGATCACACAGTGATGATAAATTAAAAGATGAAAAAATAGAGATTAAAAAGAGGGAGAGAGCAGCTCAGCTCCTGAACAGAAGCCAAGCAGGAATTTGCTCCCAGAGTGGTTGGCGGTGCATCAGGGGTGAGTCAGGCTTGCACCCACTTCCTCCTGCCGCCGCGGGCAGTCATCTCCTTTATTCTCTCTGGAAGGCACGCAGCATGGGGCGTGCGTTCACCTTCAGGGCTTGTGAGCACATCAGACGTCTCATCTGGATGTAACGCACCCAGGAGTGCAATTTCTCAAGTTGGCAATTTAAGCCATAGGTGGAGAGGTGGAGTGATCTCCCTGCTCCCTCAGATTCTGGGAGATGGGAGGTGACCGGAGTCCCGCCCCAGGCCTGGGTCCAGTGCAGACTCAGCCCTGCTGGCTGCTTGAATCCTGGTCTCCTTCATTTGCATGCTGATTATCCAATTAGTTAATGTTCCCTTCTCCAGCTGAGTGGACTGGGGTGGGGGGAGTGGAGAAAAATAGTAGGGTGGAATCTCAGGGCCATAGTAATGGCTTCCTACTCCTTGAGAAGCATTTGATGGGTGTTTTTCCACAGAACTTAATTCAGTTTTGAATATGAATCAGGATGAAAACAGAACAAATCTAATAGCAATTAATAGAATTTCGCCATGGTGGATCTCGGGGTCATTTAAGATGAACTGGCACAAGGCAAGCTAAATCAAACCAATAAAGGCTTCACACCGTTACCAGAGAGGTCGGACAAGGGATTCCTTTAGGGTAGAAGTTCTTAGCTGGGACCTCACAGCTCAGCATTACGGGGTCCGTGTAGTCCTGGATATGGGATTCCAAGCCAGCTGGTGTGTGCATTTTGGGGGGAAAGGATCCTTAATTTTTTCATCAGATTCTTAGAGCAGTGTCAGGTGGTCCCCACTGGCTTTGGCAACACTGTTTAAAAGAAGATTCAGGTATTGATTAGAGACCACAGGGGGAGAGATGTTACCAGACCTGGGCCTTGGAGATGCAAATTGTTGCCCTGAGAGTGTGTGTGTGTGTGTGTGTGTGTGTGTGTGTGTGTGTGTGTGTGTGTGTTGGGGGTACACTCATACCCTTGTGCGGGTCTGCCAGACATGCTAGCAGAGTGAGAAGAGCACTGGCCCAATATCTCAACCCTGTTTCAGTCTCCCACTGTGTGACCTCAGACAAGTTTCTCAACCTTCCTGTGCTTCAGCTTCTTACCTGCAGAATGGGGACAGTCGTGGTGCGCATGCCATAGAGGCTTTGAAGATTAAAAGCATCATTCCTCACAGAGATCTGCAGACCACACAGCTGAGACAGAGACACAGTGGTCTCCGGCTGCTTTGTGCCTCTGCTTAAGGCAGTGTCGCCATTTCTATTCTCGATCCCGAGCGCTTCACGCTGCCGGTCATTTCTGCGTTAGGTATGGGCAATGAGGCACTCGGCAAAGTGCCTGGCGCGAGGTGAGCATAGTGGAGAGTCAAGGCATGTTTGTTGGGGTGCAGTTCTGTCTGCCAAGTGCAGCCGCGCAGTGCGAGAGCCATCCAGGTTGCCTGGAGGAGCCCAGACTTCAAAGCTGGTGACGGCCGCACTTCTGTGAAGCCCTCCTCCTCTGTGCTGATGGCGACAACTTTTATTTGTATTTTCATCGTCTTTCTCCTAAGAGATACATTTTGTGGCCTGCCATTGAGTCTGCTTACCAAAATGCAGCCTGGAGATTTTTTTTTTGTTTTGTTTTGAGATAAACTATCCTGTGAAGAAAGATAGATACTATATTTTAATCTGGGAACATTGCATTCAGAACCTCTTTTTTTTTTTTTAAGGTAACATTAGTGGTGCTATCATTCAGAGGATATGGACGTTTCGAGGAAATTTACATCCAATCGTGCCTTTGAAGCTTTACCAGCCCTGGGCAATATCATCTTTCTGTCTGGAAACAGCAGTGGCTATGGATGTAACACATGATCCTGGATCATAGTGCCCACACCACGAAGGTCCGTGTCCACACATCTCCAGGCCTGTTGTGGCTAAGATCCTTACACGGGAGGGCCCCTGCCCTGACAGATGTCGTGTACCTATCGGAGCGAAGCCAGGGAGGTCTGCTGCTTAGAGCAAAGGCGGTATCCAACCAACAGGGAGGACACAGGGGCTGGCATTGAGCCACTGGGGAGCACGCTGCTTAATCCTGCCCCATTTTGGAAACAATGGGGAGGAAGGTGAGCTTGGTGGTTGAAGGCACCTAAAATTGTCACCCTGGGGTGTTTCCCAGGTTGAAACTAATTGCCTTTTCTCATAGCAAGAAAGATGCAAAAAAAATCAAGACCCATTAGTTTTGGTCCAGATAGAGCTGGGTGCTTCTATTTGATAAATATTAACCTGTAGAATAAGATGGTCCCCTGTGGGTTGGTTCCACCTCAGAACTCCCTGAGAACCCAAGCATGGTCCCCTCGTCAATGAATCTTCCTGGCTGGTGCCCTCGAGCCCCATGTACAGATGTGGGGCCCATCGATTTCAACATATGTAGGAGAAAATGCACCTGCTAACAATAGTCTTCTTGAACATCTGTGGGATGTACAATACACTCATCTCCCCACAAACCAAAACGTGACCCTCTGCTGCAGACTCGGGGAGCACCCCACAGTGTGCCTGATGTGATGCTTCTCAAGGAAAGGAACAAAACTGCATGACATCAGTGTCCACCCTTTCCAAAGACTTTCAATTCGCCGTGGTAATGGGGAGCGGGCCAAAACATGGGCAAGACAACACCAAAGATATATTTTTTTAATTTTTCTCCAATCGTTATTTATTTTGAGAGAGAGAGACAGAGCTTGAGCAGGGGAGGAGCAGAGAGGGAGGGAGACAAGCCGAAGCAGGCTCCAGGCTCTGAACTGTCAGCACAGAGCCCAATGCGGGGCTCGAACCCACGAAAGCAAGATCATGATCTGAGCCAAAGTCAGATGCTCAACTGACTGAGCCCCCCAGTCTCCCCGATGGTCTTATTTATGGAAACTGTGTGACATTCCTTCCATCCCCAGCCCCTCCCAGTGGGCACCCCGTCTGTGATTTGCTGAAACCTACAGTGGTTTTTATGAGGATGTGTGATCCCACCAAATGGTGGAAACTGACCCAGGGTTCAAATTTGGTGGAACTCAGTCTGTGAAATGGATTACATTGCACCTTGCTAAAATGTGAACGCAAATTCAAGGTCACAAGGTGGGGGTGGGAAGGGATTTACTAAGAGCAAGAAAGAGTGGAGCTGAAAATGCATTTTGAAAGCGTGGAATTGCGCTGACAGGTATGGGCGTAAGGAAGACAGGATTCTAAAAACATGTATTGGTCCAAAACTTGGGGCTGATGCTGGGCCGGTTAGTGGACAAATACGGCTCAACTGTGACCTCACAGGAGGACGTAGGTCTAGAGGATGCACACTGGGGCAGGAGAGGGCCTCTCTGGCCGGACAGGCAGGAAGGAGCCCGTGAAGGTGGCCACCCGGAGGAGGTGGGGAGTGGAGCCAGAGGGTGGGCACGCCCACGATTTGGAATGCCGCTTTGGTGCTGAGGAGGATGTGGGATTGGGAGGAGACCCCTTGCTCTTTCAGACCCCAGCTTTGGGGACCTTGGGTCTGCAGAGTGTCCTGTTAGGTGACAAGCTAACAACATCACTAAAGAGTGTTATCTGCTTCCCTTAACCACGTGGCCAGGGTCGGGGCACCTGGGTGGTTCCGCCAGTTAAGCATCTGACTTTGGCTCAGGTCATGGTCTCAGCTTTGTGGGTTGGAGACCCCCATTGGGCTCTGTGCTGACAGCACACAGATCCCGCTTGAGTTTCTCTCTCTCCCTCTCTCTCTGCCCCCTCCCTGCTCACGTACGTGTGCTCATGCTTTCTGTCTCTCAAAAATAAATACAAAACTTAAGAAAAGAATGGCCAGGGTCCTGACACTGTTTCTGCAAAGAGGGGGCCAGCAGCGGTAGGGACTCACTTTACTGGACATGGAATCGGGCTACAGATGTGTCACTGACACCGCCTGTGTGGCACAAAGCCTCACCCTCTGCCCTCGGTGTTTCCTGTTTTCCCTCTCTCTGAACATTTGTCTGAGTTTCTCCTGAAAAGCCAATAATCCTCTCAAGGAAGCAGTGACCCCTATAAGTAGTTCTAGGGAACTCCTAAACCTGGCCCATCTCTCTGTCTCTTGTTCCCAGACCATGGCTCTTAGGAGTTTTAATACAAGTTCAGCAAGTAAGAGGAAGGTGTGATGAGTGATAGTGGCAGGTCGTTGTGGTTTGCTGGGCGACAGGTTACGAGTGTCCCCACAGTTCTGTGTGGCACTTCACTGTTGCTCTTCTTCAACATGTGGCTGAGAGTCACGGCCATGAGCACGGCTGGCTGTCTCTGATGTGCTGTGAGGATGCTGGGGTGGGTTTTTCTAGGGACTGGAAATCCTGGGTGCCTCCAGATGTTCTATCTCTCTTGGAAAAAAAGGCTCTTCTGGGGCCAGTACATAGAGAATCCTTTATGCTTCTGTGAGGGGGTAGCAAAAAATATATGAGAACAACAACAACAAAAATAAATCACCATCACGTTTACGCCCTTAATTTACGGACAGCCTGTCACGATGAAGTCAAAGATTGATACTCACTTTGTGGACTTAATTTCAAATGACTTAGTGGAAGGAAAGTAGGCATTCTCTTTGAACCACCCAAAATCCAAACACAGACTCCGACAGCCGAGTGTGAAAAGGGGCCGTTGGGCACTGCTGACCACCTGTCCCACGTTCACCTCCCCTTCTCTCTCTCCCCGCAGAGTCTCCACCCGCGTCCGCCCCTCCGCCTGGAGGCCCAGATGGCTCGAGGGGCGCCAGCCGCACCTGGGGGGCCAGGCACATGCCTGCACGTGTGCACCGGGGGTCCTGGAGACACGAGGCCTCCTGGGATCTGCCACAAACATTCACACCCAGCCTCGGCTTTGGGATTCTGCTGTGTGTCAGGGCAGCGACATGCTGCAGCCACTTGCTGGTGGAGGCCAGCCCAGGGGACCAGTGAAGGGTGCTCCAAATCCAGACGTGCAGGAAGATGGGCCCGGTGACTCCCTCTGTATGGCTGCCATTGGAGTGGGGGCCTCTTTATTCACAGGCAAGAGAGTCCCTGGAAGCTGAGAGCTATCTGTTCATACTATGTATCTGGGATCCAGGTGATCCCAAGGTGGCCTACTCAGTCGTTGTTGACTTCTGAGGCCCTTGGGTGGAAGTTTCTCGTGCTCCCGGAGCAGGAGCCACCCAGGCATGGCATCATTCTCCCCGTCCTGACAGGAGAAAGGCCTCGCACCCCTGTTCACCCCAGCAAGGCAGCAGAGTGGGAGCACAGAGGCCACTGCATTCCCTGGAGGCCTCAGGGAGGCTGCGTGATGGAGCCTTTTCATGCGCCAGATGCCCTGCACCGCCCACCACTGCTTCTGGTGCCTCTGCATGGCCCAGACCACCCTGGGCGTGGACCCCTGGGCTCCGCCTGTATGAATGAGGGTCCCAGGTCTTCAGTGGCAGAGCATCCCCAGCTACACAGCCCTCCTGCCGCTCTCCTGACAGGCTGTCCTGCGCCCCCCACCAGCTCAGCGTGGGCAGAAATGCTGGAGGCCGGGGAGCCTGATGTGGCAACTCCGGCCACAGGCACGGCCGAGTTTGGAAGGCCGTGGGATGGGAATTGTGTCAGTGCTCAGCGGCTTCTTCAGTGTTATGGGCTATTTATTTTTGTGTTTATTTAGTTAGGTTTGGGTTAGAGGCTGGGGGGAGCCTGCGCATGCGAGTATGAGCAGTGGATGGGCAGCAAGAGAAGAAGAGAGAATCCCCGGCAGGCTCCACGATGTCAACACAGAACCCGATGTGGGGCTCGAAACCACAAACTGAGAGATCATGACCTGAACCGAAATCAAGAGTCGGACGCTTACCTGACTTTGCCATGCAGGCTTCCCATGTTACAGGCAGTTTAACTGAATTGGTGTTTCTGTGGTGAGCAGAGTGCAGGGCACCCAGGAAGGACCTAGTGCTTTGGGAGGCACCTGGCCAGAGGATGACAAGAATTGCAGGGAGAACTTCTTTTCGGTAAGGGTTTTCTTCATGTGCCTTCAGAGTGCTAAGTCCTTCCCCCACCTTCTAACTTATTCCTCCCACCGACCTATTAGCTCCATTTTGTAAGTGAAGGCAGAGGTCAGAGAGGTTCAGGAACTGTCCAAGACACACAGCACGAAGAGTGTGGGATCAAGATTTGGACCCAGGGGCGCCTGGGGGACTCAGTCGGTTAAGCAACTGACTTATCTCAGGTCACGATCTCACGGTTCCTGCGTTCGTTCCTGCCCTGGCCTCTGATTCAAAATCTGCATTTTCATAAGATCCCCAGCTGCTTCCCAAGCCCATGGGCTGAAAGGCACGGATTGGGCTCTGGCTCTCCAGCTGGGAGTCCCGGGCCCTCCCATGGGTGTTTGGGGTCTGAATGTCACGGAGACCACATGGCTTCCATGTTTTCAGGGGGCCAGACTCTGCATGGCCTCATTTCACTCTTCAAATGACGCTGCTCGGCCACAAGCACCCGGGTCCTCATCACCATACAGGGTAGGAACCCACAGTTGTGCAGGGGACATATACACCACAGTCCCTGAGTGCTGCAGCATCGGGCCTGGAACCCACACACCTCGGGCCCCCATCTCCCCGGCCGGCCTGTCCCTAGGCAGCGGAACACCTCCGATCTGGAAGATTGTTGGCACATTTCCACACCCGAGAAAACATTTTGTTTTGTTTTGCATTCCAAATGAAGGAGACAGTGAAAGACAGACAAAGGGGTGAAGTTGTAGGCAGACAGTTTTGTGCTGTATTTTCTTGCTGAATGTTTTTTATGACGCATCCGATGCCCTTTAAAGGTCAGATATTACTATTGTTCATTTCCTCTTCAGTTAGCTAACCAAGCACTGTGCACCGCTTCAGGTCACAAGTGTTAGTTACTGATGAAAGAGAAAGGCTGCTCTTGATTTTGTAAGGGGAAGACATGATTCAAACGCACGCTTGTAGAAACAGTTTTGCAACCAGGGCAAGCATGCTATGCACAGATTTAATTTGGGGGAGATAACGTTATGTCAGATACAGGATCTTGACTCCCATCTCTGGCCACTGTGTGCAGGGGCCACACCTACTGGTGCCGATCTGGCCAAGACATTGGCCAGAGCAGACACCACCATTTCTGCATCGTGACCAGGAAAGACACTGAGTGCTGCAACAGCTGGGGCCAGCCTGCTTCCCTCTGGTGTGACGGGGATGACGAACCTGCCTGTCCCCAGCAGGGTGAGGGTCGGGGTGGCATACACAGCCTGTCTCAGTAAAACGGTCGGGGAGAAAAATGAGACCACGTGAACTCCTGGTACTTGAGAATCCACGTCATGGTAGAACTTCTCTCGGGAAAGCTGTGCACTTGGCCTAAGCAGGAAGGCCCAGTCCCCTCAGAGCAGTGAAGAAAACCAGCCAGCAGAGAGGTCTAGTGGCCCGCATCCCATGGCACAACCAAGGGGTTCTGGCACCTGACCTGACAGAGCCCCAGGGCAGGAGGCCCTCTGTGGTCCCACAGTGTTGAAACACCTGCTCCCTTCCCACAGCTACTAGCTGTCTTTTATTTCCTGTGTTTTCTTTCCCATCCCGGAGGGAGGTCTCATTTGTGGGGCGAACACAGTAAGGTCTGGAGTCTTTGTCAGGGACAAGAAAGGCGGGATTAGGGGCGCCTGGGTCGCTCGGTCCGTTAGGTGGTCGACTCTTGTTTTTGGGTCAGGTCATGATCTCCGGGTTCGAGGGTTCAGGCCCTGCATTGGGCTCAGTGCGGACAGTATGGAGCCTGCTTGGGATTCTCTCTCCCTCTTTCTCTGCCCCTCCCCTGCTCTCTCTTTCTTAAAATCAATAAATAAATAAAAAAAGAAAAGAAAAGAAAAAAGGAAAGGAAAGGAAAGGAAAGGAAAGGAAAGGAAAGGAAAGGAAAGGAAAGGAAAGGGAAGGGAAGGGAAGAGAAGAGAAGAGAAAAGAAAAGAAAAGAAAAGAAAAGAAAAGAAAAGAAAAGAAAAGAAAAGAAAAGAAAAGAAAAGAAAAGAAAAAAGGAAAGGAAAGTAAAGAAAAGGAAAGAAAAAAGGAAAGGAAAGGAGAAGAGACGAGAGGAGAAGAGACGAGAGGAGAGGAGAGGAGAGGAGAGGAGAGGAGAGGAGAGGAGAGGAGAGGAGAGGAAAGGAAAGGAAAGGAAAGGAAAGGAAAGGAAAGGAAAGGAAAGGAAAGGAAAGGAAAGGAAAGGAAAGGAAAGCAAAGCAAAGCTGGATTAAAACTCCTGGATAGGGTTTGCGCAGCACAGGCGAGCGATGAGGACAAACCTGACGACATTCCACTTTCTTTCAGCATCTTGGGGTCAGTTTGGATGTAAGAGACAGACCCAGTCCTGTCGCTCAGGGATCAGGGGCATCCGACTCCAGAAAACAGAGCAGCGGCCCCAGCAGTTACAGATGGAGCTGGGCTGAGGGGCTGTGGCTCCTGTGTGGTGCCTCCCTCGGATAAGGGTTTCTATCTACCCCCTCCACTCCCCCTACCCTGTGCCTCTCCCTCTCTGCTAAAGGAGACTGGCTTTTGTCCAGACAGCAAAGAGGGAGAGAAAAATATAATCACTTCTCTAAAGGAGAGGGGAAAGGGGTTCCCACGATTCTAATTGGTTGATTTGGGCCACGTGATCAGGGACCTGTGGGGAGGGGAGGGGTTCTGATGATTCTGATTGGTTGATTTGGTTCAGAAGCAGGTGATTCTCATGGAAGGTCTGGCCTGCACTACCTGTGTGGAGGAGGGGGAAATATTTCACCTCATTCAGAAGAAAGCGCCAAGCCTGGGGATCCTCCCTTGGAGTTGCTGACTATGGGGTGGGTGGCTCTGGTCACTGGGTAGATCCCATGTCCAGGCAAGAGTGCCCTTTGAACTTGTCGCCTGTTGCCAAACCAGCCAGGCCCGGGCAATGCTCTGCTTCATTCCCCACCCATTGTCACCCCCTTTGAGGGCTCGCATCACTCAAGGGGACACATGAGCTCTGCTGATGTTCAGTCCCCCGGTTTTTATTGTTGTTAATGCTGTCCTTTGCTGCGATCATGGAATTCTGCTTTGGAAATCATTTTAGGCAATACTGGTCTCATGAGTGTTAGAAGTGACTCTGTATTTTGGCCTGGGGGTGTGTTTCCAGGCTGTGTGAGTTCACTTGTGTTTTATGGGCCCGGCAGGAGGGTCTGGCCCTTCACCTGCGTCACAAATGTATGTGCGCGTACAGTATTGCACACACACGCAGTATCACAGCCTCTCCAAGTGCCAGAGACATCTGTTTACGCTGTGCCTTGTTCTCCATATACCCCCACACCTGTCTGATTTGGGCCAACAAAGTCCTCTGTGCAAATGAGCTGACATGCCACTCTGCCCTCAGGGCACAGACATGCTTCCCGCTTCCCCCGGGTATGGGGGCCCCGGGAGATGCTGTACGTCATTACCTATCAACACTGGGTCCGATCAGTTTCTCCAGGAATATGACAGGCTCGTTCTTCCCCTCCAGCTGCAGCCAGTGCTGGGGCCCATCCTGGGTTGGAGATGTTCTGCTTCCCTTGGAAATCTCGAGCTTTAAGGACTGGTTAACATATCGACTGCCCCCACAAGCCCTAAGGCATCTCCTGCTAAAGGTCAGCCTGCAGCCAGTGTATAATGGCTGCTTCTCCAAGATAATTAGTTACTTTCCTTCGATTGAAATTGGAGAATGCACAGAGCGGAACATTTGTCTCAGTTAACATCCACTGAGATGCATCTTCAGACCCATAATCGCTCCCCCAAGGTGGGAAGGCTGGCTTAGGGGACCGCGGACAAGTCAGGTCTGAGGTGGTGGCTTCTTGAAAATCAAGAAAGCACCATCATTCTCACCACGGTGAGCTAATCTTGGCACCGAGATGGCGTGGGACCTTGGAAGGCCTCGGGGAGATGTGTGCAGGCTTCCCAGACGCCAATCAACACACTCCACCCCCACCCACTGCCCTCCCATACTGCCTGTGGCGGCCAAGCCAGGTTCCGGGATGTCCGTATCTGATCACCAGCTGCCTCCTGCCTCCTGAACATGCCAACAACAGAGCTCATTATTCAAACAGATGTTTCTGTCTGCTTCGGATTGCTATCCTGAAGGGAATCGGGCTTTCTCGTTTGCAAAATGAAGACTGTACTTCAGTTTGTGCAAGATGTTAGGTCCCCCAAATACCCAGATCATTGGTAGAGAGGCTGACGGCTCAGGGCAAGAGGTTGGATGGGAAAATGGTCATTCTGCAGTCAGCGAACATTCTGTATTCATGTGATGGGCCTCCGGCCCTTTATCTCTGTCTCTTGAATATTCAGAATTCCAGAGAGCCTCACTCTGGAAGAGTCCCCCACCCCCTAGCCCCCGACAGGCAGGTTATACACCTGTGTCTACAACACAGTTCTGGGTGCCCAGCTTGAGGTGCAGAAGATCCCGTCCACGGGCTCCTCTCTGCCCTCCTGTTAGATACATCTTGTGTTTACTCCCACACCCTCAGTGGCTGTCCTCCGTTTATAAATAATTTTGTTGATCACTTAAAAGTCATAAGAGCACACAAAAATAACACGAAGGAAGTAAAATCTCCTGAGTCCCTGTTGGCCTGGTCTAACCCGTGGCAAATGGTGACTCGACGTTTTTATTCAAATCCTTCGACTTACTATTTCTTTCCACTTCTCTCCACCATTTCTTTGAGGGATGGGCTGGACAGCGTATTCATTTAGGAGTCTCTCCAAGTCAAGACCCTTTACAAAAATTGTTGCACACTCGTTGCTCTGTGGCTATATAATAACTTAGCAACCTTTGCCCCAGTGATGAACATCCACTTAGTTTCTAGTTCTTTTTGTTTTTTGGGGGTGGGGGGTTTTACAGGCCAGGCAGCAGTGCTACAATGTGCTTGATGTACATACCTATCCTCATGCAACAGCTCAGTCTTTAACTCCTAGAGAACTCTGGCTTCTAGGCACTGATAAGGAACGCAAGTGGTTGTTTGCAGAGCCTATCTCTGGGGAAAGCAAACGCTGTTTTCAGCTCCACTGCCACCTTGTCCTGGAAGAGAGTTTCTTCCCATTGCACAGAAGACACCTGAGGCCTGGGGTCATCTTCTCAGATGTGCGAGGCTCTCAGTTCCCATCCCATTTACTCTTGGCTCCCCAGCCCGTATCAGCCGTACCTCTCGCGGTTTGCTGAGGTCCCCAGGAATGAGTGACTGACTCTCTGTGTTGGAGAACAGTCCGTAGAAGTGTGTCTAGGTCCCTTCTGGATGCCCAGCCTCTGTTTACCTCTGCAAGTAGACCTCTCCCCATTCCTGTTTAGCTTCACAATATCAAGCAGATAGCCTTCCAGGGCCAGGAGGAGGCAGGGTTCCTGGGTCCAGACATTGATATACCTGACAGGCAGAAGGGGGTTATAATTTCATGGTGTGGCCTCCAGTGGAAGTATTAGGAGTTCCGGTGGGGATTGGAGAAAGCCGGTTTCAACCGGTTGAATTATGCTCACCGTCTGTCTCCATTCTTCTAAAGAATTTTAGGTAGAGGATCCTGATTTCAGAGCACAAGCAGGAGGGCCAAGTCCTTTGGGGTTTGGGGGGAAAGTTACATTTAGATACGACCAGGACAGGTCTTAAGTCCTGGAAGAATGGAATCCCTAGATAGAGACTGCACATCAGAAGTCAGGAAGGTAGGAATGAGATTTTGGACTGGGATGGGGGTCCAGACTCTGGACAGCCTAGTAGGCAGGGGGTCAGGTTCTGAGCAAGGGTTGCAGGAAATTCCAAGGACATTTGGAATATGTTGAAGAAAACCTGGACATTCCCAGGAGTTCTGGCTGCTCCCGTCTTTGCCTCCTTCGGGACACGCTTTCCCTGTGATCCCACACCTGCTGGAATCAGAGATAGCTGCTCTAAAGGGTCAGGGCAAGTACTTCCCGGGCGTTGAGAAGCACATGCATTCACAGAAGGGCAACGGACAGCTTCAAGTTCGGGCAGGAAATGCTGCGCGTGACAAAGTTTGGGCAGGAATGTTGTTTTCTACTTTAAGATGCCTGAAAGGCATTTTAACACTAACCTCCCATGTAGCTTTCCTGTGGATGATATATAACTCCATTTACCGCTGTAATCTGGGTAGCAAAATGAATACTCCATCGTTGTACTATGAATAGTAACTTAACCCAGATAAAAGTGTTCTCCAGCCAATCAAAACCAATAAGTAACTAGGAGACTAAGATTAGGGAGCACATTCCAAAGGCAATTATAATGAATAACTAAAGAATACATTCACTTCAAGAGGGAGGACGGCTTCAGAAGCTTTTTGGTCTCTCCAAAGAAAATGAGGGTAGGTGGGAATCTGCCAAGCATCTGTCAAGCATCTTGAGCATCTTCCAAGCTCCCCACCATGCTATCTTCTGGTCTTCCTTCCCACCAACAAGACCCGTCCTTTGTTAAGCTGCGACCCTGGTGTCCTTAGGAAGGAGAGCCTTCCCTGGAACCCAGCCGAGACCCCAAGCTGCTCAGCAAGAGCAAAGGCAGGCAGTGATATTTCCTCATTGATCCAGGTGCTCTGGATTGGAGGCCCAGAGGCCCGCCACGCTGCCATTCACTCAGTTTTCCCATTGGCTAGAAGAAGCAGGAGTCTCTGGGATGTATGAGGCCCAGTTTTGGTGTTCCCCAAGCACAAAGGTAGAATCCAGCGTTTCCCCCACCGGGCCGAGCTCTCCAAAGCACGGATCACAGAGAGAGAGAGAGAGAGAGTCGGGTTCTCACAGCTCCGCGAGGAGGCCGTGTTTCACATGCACATGTGACCCAGAAGAGGCCATCCGTGGAAATAGTGTCATCCCATCCCTGATGCGGATTAGCCTAGCCAGTCGGGGGAGCCGTCAAGCTTTCCCACCAGGCAGCGTAAGAGTCTACTTCCTCAGCAGCCCCAGTACAGAATCAAGTCATAGTAGGAAGGTTCCGTGGACACCTGGAGGCACGGGGCTCTCTGTTCAGTGCTGCGGGGGCGTAAGGCACCGCTCTCATCCTCACGGTTTCCGAGTTTGACTGAAGGGCTGAGATCTGTAAGCACGCAGCAGTACCAGGTAATAAAAGATAGGGGACACTTAGGTGCTCGCGGGTTCGGGTGGAACCCCAGAAACCATGTGTTACATTTGCCCATCCAGCTTGTGCTTTGGGGGCTGACCCTCCGGTACTTGTGGTTCCCAAGGGGCCGTGATGCAGAAGACCTGGCTCCCGGGAGCCCAGGGGTCCTGTCTGCTCAGCGGTACTGCAAGTGGGATCGTGTGCCCAAGCAGGGCCAGTCAAACTTGTTACCAGAGTTCCCTTATCATCTATGGAAACTGCTTGAGCCAAGAGCTCTTTCTGCCCCACTGCTGAAGTGCGCACATGGCTGGCTCTAGCTTGAGGGAGGGCGGTAGCCGGGACACAAAGTGTAAGGGGGGACGGAGGTCTCAGGCATGACCCTGAGAGTGAGCGTCTCCTTGAATCTGTGCAAATTTGCCCTGCCCTGGTCCTGGTGCCTCAGGGCCATCGTCCGTCACAGCCATCTTTCCTTTCCACGGAGAGACAGCCTATCTGGAGAAGGAGAGGGAAACGGCGCAAAGACACACAGAGAGCTAGAACCCCAGTGATATCATGAGAGCTCCTGGATCCAGCCATGCCTGCAGCTTGTGTTTCTGGTCATAGAGCTAATGCATTGAACTGGCTTTGTGTCCCTAAAACTGACTTGGCACCTTCAAGTGGAGGGCAGCAAGTGACAGGGTACAAAGCGAGGCCTTGGCTGAAATGAGGGGACAAGGGGGGTGATATGAATCACCGTCCCCTGCTGAGGAGTGTGTGAACTTAGTCTGTGCGTGAGGATGTCACAAGCTGGCAGGGGAGTTTGTAGATGCTGTGTGGTGTTTGCTAAGAGCCCACAGCCGAGGAGGCTCAGTCTACCCGCCAGAAGAGCAGAACGGGACAGAAAAGAACTTTATCAATTGCGTATTTATCACGACTGAGAGCCCTGGACCCAGCTGTGCCTGAAGACAGGCCATCCCTCAACTTCCGAGCTATGACAACCAATAGACTGCTCTTTTCTGTGAGCCAGGCCAGGAGACATGGGTAATGGCCACAGAAACTAAGACAGGCTTGGTCCCCCCTCACCACCACACGCACTGAACTATAAGCAACTTGGGGGCCAGTGTGGTGTTCCGGGCCAGGGTAGGGACAGAGACACTGTACGCACACAGTCAGCCATGACACCCAGACGGATGGATGAATGGGTGGGGGGAGAGGTCCAGGGCACCCTCCATGGGACATGTAGCCCCTGCCTCCTTGGAGCACCTAAGCAGGGAAGCAAAGTGGAAGGAGGCTTATGGACCATCTGGGGCCCCCGGGCCTGGGTGCTGGGAATCCCCGAGCTGAACAAAACACACACACTTCTAACTTTCCAGGCCTCCTCCAATCGCTGTGCCCTGAAAGGATCTGGAGCCGGGGCTGAGAGGGTGTGGCAGACCTACCTCCCCGAAGGTGACCTGTGATGAGTCACACCCTTGTACAAATCCCCTCCCCTCCAGAGCAGGCAGACCAGAGACTTGCTTCTGACCAGCAGAATAGGGCAAAGGGGATGGGAGGTCACTGTCATGAGCACATCATATCATATGACAATGGTGAAGGGATGTTGGGTGCAGTTAAGGTCCCTATTTCTCTGGCTATAATTAAATAGAGTTCGACCTGGGTGGACCTGATCTAACCGAGGGATGGAAAGTCCTTTATAAGAGCATCTCATCCTTCTCTGACATCAGAGACTGGCAGTAGAACAAGATGCTTGTGCTGGCTCTGAAGAAGCAAACAGCCAGGCTGTGAATGGCCCACAGGGAGGGCCATCTGCCAGGAGCCGGGGCCACAAGCAAGTGAACACATTTTGGAGCTGGGCTCCATAGGAGCTGGGCGGGCCAGCTGCTCCTTGGCTGCAGCCATGGGAAACCCCGACCACAGGAAGGGCCTGCCTGGACCCTGACGCTGACGCGTGTGGCAACTACGAGTGGTGTTCCAAAGTGCGATGTTTACAGAAATTTGTGCAGGAGCAACGATAGGAAACTCACAGGGTTTGGGGAGATTTGATGGGGCTGGGAACCCTCTACCCAAAATGAAAAGTCTTCTACTATGAGATTCAAACACCGGCTGTGGGGCCAGACAGTGTCAGAAAAGGGTTGGCCCCGTGCTGACCGCCGAGGAGGGACCACGGAGTGTGGAAGGACTGTCTACACAGGTGCGTCTCACCCCTGCCCTTAGCTGGAAGAACTTCCGCACTCATGCCGCCCGGCCCGTGCCTCACGCTCGAATTTACAAAACAGTCCTCGTTCCTGCCCTTTGTGCCCAACCCTCACTGTGCCTCCGTTTCCCCACTGGGCTCCCGTGGAGACCTCACCTCGGCCCTGACACAAGTCCGCTGCTGGCCTGAGAGTGTGTCATTCAATAGCAGAGCGGGTGAAACGTTCCAATTCCCTCACCCAATGATATTAAATTACACATTCCCACAAAAAACTCTCCCATTGCTGCATTATTTAAGCAGAAAGAGCAAAATACAGAAGGCCTCTATGTTCCATTCCTGATTCTCCTGTCACTACAAATATACCAGCTTTTTCCACCCCCTTAATCAAGGAATAACTTTTATGGAGATGGTTGGTTTCCTTTCTATGGAGACACGGTTTTGACTGGAGCCCTAAACCAGTAGCAAAGATCGTGACTAATCTCACTCCCATCGTGCTCACCAGAACATGTGCCTGGACATTTCGATAGCAACTGCTGCCGAGGGCCCGGAGGGCCCGGAGGCCACGGCATATCTTGCCCTGAAAGCTGTTTCTCTTCTTGACCCGGCTTGTTACATGCTCCAAACAAGGCTTCCGAATCCAGGCGATACCCTCCGTGGGAAATGCATTCGTCATGTTACGCAGGGATATGCAGACGCCCGCACACCGAGTTTTAGCAGACCGAACCCCGCTTGCCCGTCTGTACACTTCAGTTTTTCTTTCCCGAGTGAGTTTCCAGAGGGGGCTGAGGGAACATATACTCGCTCTGCTTCAGACACTTCCTAGCTCATTGTGATAAACCACCAAGAGGAGACCTCGCGACTAAGTAAACAAATCAATCCGTGTTTGTGCAGAACCCAGGCTTGTTTAGGTACAGCAAATAATGCCATATCACTTTACTGTTTTTTAATGTTTTTATTTATTTTTAAGACAAAGAGAGACAGAACGTAACTGGGGATGGGTCAGAGAGAGAGGGAGACACAGATTCGGAAGCAGGCGCCAGGCGCTGAGCTGTGGCACAGAGCCCGATGCGGGGCTGAAACTCACAAACTGTGAGATCATAACCCAAACTGAAGACGGACGCTCAACCGACTGAGCCACCCGGTGCCCCCATATCACGTTAATAGAGACGAAATACGGAACAGCGTTAGAGCGCAGCTTCCGGGTGGGGGACGCCCCGGGATTCTCAATCCTGTACTGCTATTCCCCAGCACAAGGATGTATGAAGAAGGGACAGCAATTGACTTTAGACATTACATGAGGGGAGGAAAAGGAAGGTATTGCCCAAAGAAAGATCAAAGAAAGAAAACTAGGGATCAGACTGGAAAGAACAGCACATTAAACACAAAACCCAAATAACACCCCCCATGGTATTTTCTCTGTAACACCAGGATGTCCTGGGTGGTGATTACCTTGTTAGTGAAATGAAAGAAAACGGCCATTTTTTTCAAGCTACTGGTTTCACCCATGCTAGGTTAAACTAGAAGAGAATTTTTCAAAACTGTATTAAATTTGCTCACACTGTGGTGATTCTCCATTTTCCAACCAAAAATGTCACTTTCAGAGCTCAAGGTCTACAGTAACAATCCTTGCTTCTGGGATAATTCATGAAACTGGATATTTAAAACATGGATTCTAGTTGTCACAGCTAACAATAGCAACTAGTACTTACTGAGCACATATTATGAGCAGGTATTGTTTTTAATGCTTTTAATCTTCAAAATGGATCTTCTGACACAGGTTCGATCATTGTTAGGGCAACAATATAATTTATTGTCCAAATAAAGATACTTTGGGGAATCAAAGAGGAAGTTCGTGAGAAGGAGCTCAAACTCAAGAACAGTGAGATCATGACCTTAGCCTAAATCAAGAGTGGGATGCTTAAGTGACTAAGCCACCTATGTGCCCCAGGAACAGAACTCTTCTGTATTATCACTGGGGTGACATTTACATGAGTATATACAATCTTTAAAACTCAAAGCACTATGCACCAAAAGAGTTATTTTATATAATGTTAATTACACAACAAAAAGCATTTTCAAAAAAAAAAATACCACATCTGTCCTCATCTCTCCATTTCCTGCATCCACACTAATTCCTGTCATGTTCACCTCTCCTGGTCAACTGCAGTGACTCCTTACCTGATTTCCTCCCAATTACAATCTTCAATCTGTCTTTCTAATAAACTTATGAAATATTACTCCTGAATAAAGTGTTATAAGGAAAAAAATAAGCCAGATCTAAATAGCTGCACCTTCCTTAGATCATGCATGTACACCAATCCCTATGGTATTTGTAACACGAAGACCCAATGTGCAAATACAATAAGCAGCCAAGGGGAGCCTGAGTGGCTCAGTTAGTTGAGTGACCTAATCTTAGTTTCAGTTCAGGTCATGATTTTGCCATTTGTGGTTTCAAGCCCCAGGTCACACTCTGCACAGAGCCTGCTTGGAATTTTCTCTTCCCCCTCTCTCATCCCCTCCTCTTCCTCACACACAAAGTAAATCAACCACCCACCCACCCACCCAACCAACCAATAAACATTAAAATAAAAATAAGCAGCCCAAATCATAAGGGTTTGTAGTCTGTTACACATTTATCCCATAGTTCAAATAAAAGCAAGGAAAACTTGACTATCGTGCTGGAATTATTTTTCTTTCTTATACCCAACTCATTTTGCTCACTTGTGGTTCATTTCTGTGTCTCCTCCTCTAAATGCAGTGCCCACTTCCTCCGGCAGTCCTAGTTGAAGTGAGTTTCTAACTGCCTCAACTCAGTACCTTCTTCATTCTGTTGCCTTTGTCATGAAGACCTGGAACAAAAATCCGTGAAAGAATGAACACCCCAGGACTGGCATGCCACTACTAACACCTGGCAAACAGCAACAACGTCCCAGAGACAGCAACTAGCAAACAATCCATTGTCTATTTAGGAAACATGAGAGAGAAGATGGAAGAAATAGAAGTTCCCAAAGGGAGCCTGAAAAAGAAAACCAAAAACAAAATCCACTGGCGTTAAAAAGTGAAAACAGGTAACACCAAGGTTTGTCTCAATGTTATTGCAGGTGTTACTGGATAGACAAGATGAACCTGAAGCAAATGATTTCTAAACAACAAAACAACAACAAAGGCAGCAGCAGCAACAACAACACCAGTAGCAGCAACAACAACAACAACAACAACAAAAGAATCTTCTAAAATATGCATTGGTGTAATTTAGCAGATGATCAGAGCTGCAGAAACTAGCTTTATGTGGGAATAATCAGAATACCATAGCTACTCAGAGGAGTCACGCTTATTGCGAATAACTGATGCTCAGGTGGTGTGATCACTGTATCACACAAAACCAAGTAAGGGTCTTAAAAAGGAGGAGGGAACCCACGCAGGGCGGCAGATGCCAGAACACATGGGGTGAATCAAGGGCTCAGTGAAACGGAAGACTTAATCACAAAGTGAACAATTTGCCTGAAAATGCTGCAGATTCAGGCCAGCACACAGGCCTCCAGGCTCCCTGGCAGGAGTCCTGGGAATACCAGGGGCAAAGCAATGAACTTACAGCTACCCATCACTTCCCTGTGGCAAGCACATTACCTGATAAAGCATCTCAATTGACCCTGTGTACAGAGAAAGGAATTGAGGCTGAAGGAGATGTTATAATTGCTCAAGGTCACAGAACTAAGAAAGTTATAAAAATGGCCGTTACCCCAAGCACTCTGACTCCTTAGTGCATTACATGCTGTCTCAAGTATGCAAAACTCAGCTTCAGTAACCCTTTTACCATCTTTTTAAGTAAATTTGTTTTCAAAAAGTTTTGATTGTTATTTTCATTTTTATTTGTTTCCTTATGTCTTTTAATTTCTTCTCTGTCTGTTTGATTGATTCATTCTTTAGTAAGATGTTTTTTAACCTGTATGCTTTTAGACGTTTAGCAGACTTTTTCCTGTAGTTTATTTCAAGTTCTAACCATTGTGATCTGAAAGTGTGCATGGTGTCATCTCAATTCTGTTATATTTATTGAAGGCTTTTAGTGACCCAGTATGTGGTCTCTCTTGGAGAATGTTCCACGTGCACTCCAGAAGAAAGTATGCTCTGCTGCTTTGGGATGTAGAGTTCTAAAATATCTGACGCTTCCTTCTGGTCCAATGTATCATTCAGGACCATTGTTTCTTTCCTGATTCTGTCTAGATTTTCTGTCCATTGTTGTAAGTTGAGTCTTAAAGCCCCCTGCAATTACCATATTCTTATCAATGAGATTGTTAATGTTTGTGATTAAATGTTTTAAATCTTTGTGTGTTTCCGAATTCACTGCATACTCATTATAATTGTTCACTCCTCCTGATGGACAGACACTGTAATTATTTAATAATGCCCTTAAACATCTCTTGCTACAAATTTTAATTTAAGGTCAAGTTTGTCTGATATAAGTATGGCTAATACAGCTTCCTCTTGACTCCCAGTAGCATGAAAGTTAGTTCTCCATCCCCCCACTTTCAATAGTAATGTGTCCTCAGGTCTGAAAGGAGTCTGTTGTAAGACAGCAAATAGATGGGTCTTGTTTTGTATTATCCATTCTGATACCCTATGTCTTTGGTTGGAGCATTTATTCCACTTCCATGCAGTGTTATTATGGAGAGCTATGGTTCCGAGGCAGTGTGATGTCTGTACTTTTCATGCTTGTACTGGTGTCTGTGGCAGTTTGTGATACTTGCGACATTTCCCTCATAGAATCCCTCTTAGGATCTCTTGCAGGGATGGTTTAGCGGTGATGAATTTCTTCAGTTTTGGTTTGTTTGGGAAGACCTTTACCTCTCCTTCGATTCTGAATGGCAGGCTGGCTGGATAAAGGATTCTTGGTTGCATATTTTTCCTATTCATCGCATTGAAGATTCCCCTATTCCTTTATGACTTGTCTGATTTCAGTAGATGGGTGTGCTCTTATCCCCATATTTCTACCTTTGTACGTTAATGTCCATTCATCCCTAGCTGCTTTCAGAATTCTCTCTTCATGCTTGTATTTTGCCAGTTTCACTATTATGTGTTGTGCAGAAGATCAACTCAAGTTACATCTGAAGGGACAGACCCAGTCCTGTCGCTCAGGGATCAGAAATTATTATTTCTTTTCTTCTCCTGAGCCTTCAACTGTACCTCCTCCCCTATTTTCCTAAGGTGGAAGTTTAGGTTACTAATTTAAGGTCTTTCTCCTTTTCGATTTTGTTAAATTTATTTACTTACTTTGAGAGAGAGAGAGAGAAAGCATGTACGTGAGCAGGCGCATGGCAGAGAGAGGGAGAGAGCGAATCCCAAGCAGGAACCCAATACAGGGGATTGATCTCATGACCATGATAGCATGACCTGAGTGGAAACTAAGAGTTGCAGGCTAAAACGACTGAGCACCCAGATGCCCGAAGATCTTTCTACTTTTCTAATAAATGCATTCAATGTTTTACATTTTACTGTAAACCATGTTTTCAGTGCCCCCCCCACCCCCCGTCCTGCACATTTTGGTAGGTTGTATTTAATTTCCTTTGAGTCCAAACTACTTTGAAATTTCTCTCAAGATTCCTTCTTTGATGTGTTATTTAGAAGTATGTTCTTTAATCTCTAAACATCTGGGGATTTTTGCTGCTATCTTTTTCTTATTGCTTTCCATCCAGTTCAATTCCAGTGTGGCCTCACAGCATACTTTGTATGGTTTCTAGTCTTTGAAATTTGGTAGGATGTGTTTTATGGCCCAGAACATGTTCTGACTTGGTGTATGTTCTGTGTGAAATTGAGAAACATGTTTATTCAACTACTGTTGGATAAAATATTCCATACGTATCAGTTAGATCTAGGTGATTACTGCTACTGCTTAGTCCAGCTGTAGCCTTACCTATATCCTTCTAGACCTGTCAGTCACTGACAGAAAGGTGTTGAAGTCTCCACTATAATAATGAATTTTTCCCTTTCTCCTTGAAATTCTAAAAGTTTTTCCACCATGTATTTTCATTCTCTGTTGTTAGACATAGAAAATTAGGGATTGTTATGTTTTCTTACAGAATTGACCCTTTTATCTCTCTAGATAATCTCTTTATATAATGACACTCTTTATCTCTCTAGAGTTTCCTTGTTTGGAAGTTTGCTTTGTCTGGAATTAATGCAATTACTCCAACTCTCTTTTGATAAGCATTAGCATGATAAATCTTTCTTCATCCTTTTACTTTTAATCTATCTGTACCTTTATATCTCATGTGAATTTCTTATAGACAATATAGAGTTGCATCTTGTTTTTGGATCTCCTGTGACAATCTCTGAGCTTTAATTGGTATATTTAGACTATTCACATTTGATGTGAGTATTGATATAGTTGGAATAATATCTACCATGTTTGTAACTGTTTTCTATTCACTGCATTTATACTTTGCTTCCTTTCTATCTTCACCTTTTTCTGCCTTCTGGACTTTAATGCAGCAGTGGGTATATTCCATTTTCTTCTTTCTCTTAGCATATTCATTATACTTTTTTATTTTAAACAGTTGGAGTGGTATCCCCTTTATTTGCATTTGCATTACTCATTTATAACTAGTCAAATTCCTCTTTCAAATCACACTGTACCACTTCACAGGTAGTGCAGCTACCTTATAAAACTTTCTCAATTCCTCCATCCCATGCCTTCTAATATTGAGGTCATCTACCTCCTTATCCATATGCTATGATCAACCGAGTATATTGCTGCTGTTATCACTTTAAACAAATTGTTATCTATCAGATAAGTTGGGAATGAGAAAAATAAAATATTTTATCTTACCTTCCTTATTCCTACTCTAATCCTCTTCTTTTTTAAACATAGATCTGAATTCCTTATCTATAACCTATATCCATATTCCTTTTTCTAAAGACCTTTCTCTTGAGAGAGACAGGGGGCACAAATGAGCAAGGGGCAGAGAGAGTATCCCACGACAGGCAGAGAGAGAGGGAGAGATAATGGGATCTCACGCAAAACATGGCTCATGCTCACTTGCATTGGGGCTGGAGCTCACTTGATGTGGCACTTGAATTCAGAAACTGTGGGACTTGAACTCATGAATGATGAGATCATGACCTGAGCTAAAGTCGGGTGTTTAACCACTGAGGTATTCTCCAGGGAACTTTTTTTTTTCTTGCAAGGCAGATCTACTAGTGATAAAGTCCTTCCTTTTTTGTTTCACAACGTATTACTTGTTTTTGGGTTGTTGTTGTTTTTCTTGTTGTTGTTCTTGTTGTTTACAAAGGTGAGGGATTGTAAAATTCAGATGCTTTTGGGAAGAGTAACGCACTCCATGCCTAACATCTTTTTTAATGTTTATTTATTTATGTTGAGGGAGAAAGGGGCAGAGAGAGAGTGGGGAGGAGAGAGAGAATTCCAAGCAGACTCCATTTTGATAGCAGAGAGCCCTATGTGGGGCTCAATCTCATTAAACATGAGATCATGACTTGAGCAGAAACGAAGGTCGGATGCTCAACCGACTGAGCCACACAGGCACCCCAAAAAGTCTTTTTTCTTCAGTTTGAAATACACTTTTGCTGGATATAGAATTTTCAATGGGTGTTTTTTTTTTCCTTTCAACACTATTTTTATTTTTATTTTTATTTTTATTTTTATTTTTATTTTTATTTTTTTTATTTTTATTTTTATTTTTATTTTTATTTTTTCTTCTACCCTGGCTACGAAGAAAGGGATAGATGGGGTAAGAGGAGAGAGAGTGATGCTGGCTGGTGGAAGGACATGATCTTAGCCTGGCTGGTGAATTGCTGTCTGACAGACACACTAAATGGAGCATTGAAGCAAACATGCAGTCATCTGAGCTAAGATGCAGGAAGAGCTGTAAGTGTAAAAGGACAGTGGTATCACTGAGGTATTTGAGAAAGGGGATGATGTCAAACACGCCAGTATTGTGTTGCCTCAAAAAGCACATCTGCAAGCAGTCTTGTATATTCACAAAAACACTTTCTACCTACCTGGCATTATGGCTCTCTGAAGTTTTATGATGCCTGTAGTTTTCTTTTTTTTTTTTTTTAGTAATGAAAGGAAAATGTTGAATTCTCTAGCTTCCAAACTCATTTCTGGGACATCATTTTTTCTTGGAAGTTTTTGAAAACCATCCAGTACTACTCAAGGGAAGGTGAGACTTTGCTTCTATGGTATAAGGTGAAGGCCCCAAAGCCCAGTGTGGTCTGAGCCAGTGAAACCACTGAATGTATCTGTGGTTTCAATCTAAGTATGCATGTCTGAATGGTAGCTGTTGCTGCTTTAGCTGTGGATTTATTCCTGAATGAAATGAGGAGATACTGTATGTGGAGAAAAATAATTAATAAAAACATGTGTAACAAGGGACATGTTTCAGTTGCATACCCAAGAGCAAATGTGTGTGTGTGTGTGTGTGTGTCTGTGTGTGTGTGTGTGTGTGTGTGTGTTTAAAGATTTTATTTATTCTGTGTGAGAGAGAGACAGAGAGAAAGAATGCAAGCAGGGGAAGGGGAGAGAGAGAGAGAGAGAGGGAGAGAGAGAGAGAGGGAGAGGGAGAGAGAGAGAGAGAGAGAGAGAGAGAGAGAGAGAGAGAGAGAGAGGAAGAGAGAGAACCTGGCAGTGCAGAGCCTGACGACGCAGGGCTCCATGTCACTAACCATGAGATCATGACCTGAGCTGAAATCAAGTATCCGATAGTAAACTACTGAGGCACTCAGGCGCCCTGTCTTTATTTTTTAAACATGTGAACTCTTGAGTCATAGTTCTCTTTGGGTTTTAGCCATTTTCTTGTAGCAAATGTATTCTGAAATACAGAGAGGTTTGTGTGCTTCAAAGTGAACAGTGGGATGATGTAGTTTTTTTTTTTTTTTAAGGTAGTATATCAGCTCAGAGGGGGCACATGGCAGAATGGCTGAATATGAGCCTGGAGCCAGATGACCTGGGCTTGAACCCTGGCTGACTAGATGTGTAACCTTGGGTAGGCTATTTAACCTTTCTGTTCCTTAAGTCTCCATTTGCAAAATGAGGCTAGTGATGCTATATCCAAATGTTCCTGGATTGTGGCCATGCCTGGCACAACTGTTAATGGCTTTCCGCTTTGATTCCCCAAAGTATCTTTATTTGGACAATAAATTATATTGTTGCCCTCACAGTAAGCGAACCTGTGTCAGAAGATCCATTTTGAAGATTAAAAGCATTAGAAACAATACCTGCTCATAATATGTGCTCAGTAAGTACTAGTTGCTATTATTAGCTTGACAACCAGAATACACGTTTTAACTATCCAGTTTCATGCATTACCCCAGAGGCAAGGATTGTTACTGTAGACCTTGAACTCTGAAAGTGACATGTTTTGTTGGAAAATGGAGAATCACCACAGTGTGAGCAAATTTAATACAGTTTTGAAAAATTCTCTTCCAGTTTAACCTAGCATGGGTGAAACCAGTAGCTTGAAAAAAATGGCCGTTTTCTTTCATTTCACTAACAGGGTAATCACCACCCAGGACATGCTGGTGTTACAGAGAAAATACCATGGGGGTCGTTAATTTGGGTTTTGTGTTTACTGTGCTGTTCTTTCCAGTCTGATCCTTAGTTTTCTTTCTTTGATCTTTCTTTGGGCAATACCTTCCTTTTCCTCCCCTCATGTAATGTCTAAAGTCAATTGCTGTCCCTTCTTCATACCTCCTTGTGCTAGCGGATAAAGAAATTATACATAACTGAAAAAGGTTTATTTGCAGTAATGGTTTCATGTGCCTACTCTTAAAATCCTTTGACGTGTTTGAGATTGGGTAGAAAAAAAGTGGGTTAATTGGGATATGACTTTTCTTCATATAGGCATCTTGATGAGAGTTTCTGCTAAGCTTGTGAGGTAGTCACGCTAGACAGGCACAGAAGTGGGACGGACCTCGACTCCTGGCCCTGCCACAGGCTAGCTGTGAGACCTTGGGCACTCCATTTGTTTCATCTCTCTGAGTTTCAGTATTTAGCATGCTTAAAAAGGGGGTAAAGACATGTGCTGCTTCCCAAGGTTAAACATGAGGCTCACATGAGATGATGAGTTAGTGTGCTCTAAGCAAATGTTGGCCAAGAGTTCCTTTCTTTAAAAATCGGTTGATGTGATTGGGACTCCTTTTGTAAGATCCATGAGCAGAGGCTTGGAGGAAAAGAAGATAAAAATGCTGCTTCTGTTTGTGTGTTTCTGAGTTGCCTGTGGCTGTAGTACTTGGCTATCTAACCAGGTGCTGCTTCAGCATGCATGAAATACTTCAAATGGGCGACAAGATGGTTTTCCTTTTATCTTAAACTTCAGGCTGTTGGAAGCATATCTGTGGAAGCCTGTGTGGTCTGACAGCTTGAAGGCTCCACGAGAAGTCAAGTGTGCAAGGGAGCTCAGCTTTGAGCCAACCAGGGAAAGGATGGCTTAGCTCTCTAAGGAACATGCATGTTTCTCAGGTGATAGAGTAGAGAATAAAATGTGTCCCTTTAAACTCCACATTCCCCTGCTCTTCAACTTCTAAGAAACTCTTTGGCTACTAGCAGTCTGGGCTCTGGAGCCAGCATATTATTTTTCTTCTTTCAGTTTATCTTGGTTTATGATTTGCTCCCCTTTAACTTAAAAATTGTTTTTATTATAAAAACGTATAATATGTAAAAGTCAAGAAAATAGTATATTATACCCTCATGTGCTTAGGACCTAGTTTTAAAAATTATCAAAAACTCATGTCTAATCTTGTTTCATCTGTCTTTCTACCCGTCTTGTCCTTGCTCCCGTCTTCCCCTGGTTTATTTGAAGCAAATCCCACACATTGCATTTTATTAAAAATATCATCCTGTTTGTTTTATTTTAAAAAAGTTTTATTGTTGTATAATTGGCATAACTTGCAGGAAGCTAAAGTGTGCTATTTGTTAAGTTTATACATCAGTGTGGATGAGTATACACACAGATCAAAAACTATATACACACACATATCCATGAAACCACCACAGTCTAGATAGTGACCATATCCATCACCGAAAAGTTTCCTTGTGTCCCTTGGTCATCCTTTCCTCTTGCCCCTCTCTGCCACCCATTACTTATCTGCATTCTGTCACAATATCTTAGTTTCTATTATTTAGAGTTCATGATGAGTGAGATCATAAAGTAAGTACTTTTTTTTTTGGTCCAGTTTTTTTGTTTTTTATTTTTGTTTTTGCTTTTGTTTTTCCTGCCATGGCATAGTCTTTGTCTATTCTTCCAATATCGTCATGCTGTGACTAGGTACCATTTAGGAAGTTGCATGTCTGGGATGCAGACGGGATACCTGATGAGACCTGGACTAGTCTTAAAATCAGTGTTAGAGCTGTAACTTGGACCCAGGCAGGTAGTTTGGCTGCAGTGCTCATGCTTTCATTAAGAGATAATATTTTCATTAAGAGATGGTACTCCTGGGTGGCTCAGTTGGTTAAGCCTGCTTGGGATTCTCTCTCTGCTGCTCCCCTGCTTTTGCTCGCATTCTCTCTCTCTCTCTCTCTCTCTCTCTCTCTCTCTCTCTCTCTCTCTGTCTCAAAACAAATAAAAATGTGTCCTTTTAAAAAAAAGAGATAATACTTGAGGTGGATCTTGCAAGATAAAGAGAAGCTTAATAGACAGTAGGGACTGGTGTATAAGGTAGAAAGGATGTAGTATCAATGCGGCGACATGAGAAACTTATTGGCCTGGGGGCTGATGATGAGAAATAATGTTGGTAATGCTGGTATGACCAGAAAGATGTAGGATGTAAAAAAATACCTGTTTTGGTTATCCAGAGCAGCTTTTTCATTGATAATATTAATGAGGTCTTTAAAAAGTCTCCTTGATATGTTGAGTAAGTGCAGGAGATCCCATTTCTGTTTTCTCAGTACCAAGGATCTCAGATGGGGAGCTTCTGAACAAGCTGATCTCAAAAGCATTTCCTGATTTCAGCCAACCTAGGTTTTGCCATCCAGGAGTAAATTCACTGCTCTCACCTTTTCTGCTCAGCTCTGAGTCCCTATCGTGTTAAAAGAGATCTGCTTGCTACTTTTAAACTGAATAGCATTTACAAACCTGTCCCCACTGTCAGTAGTTGAAAGGCTAATAATCAGCTAGCATCTGAATACCATTGGAGTGGTACCTCACTTATTTGGTTCATAAAAGGATGATGGTTGTAAAAAGGAAAGTGTATGATTGGTGGTTTAGCCATGTTTTGGAGGCTAACTCTTGTTTCGTGCTTTAAAAATGCATTTTGCTATTTCCTAGTGAAGAATCGATTATAATGAGAACGTAGTAAATGCAAAATAAAAGGTGCTTTTAGGTTTTAATGCACAGTACTGTTGCTGAGTATCAGTGAAACAGATTGGTTTTTGTTTTTGTTTTTTAAATGAATAGGTAGTTTGTGGATGTGAATTTCAAAAGGTACACATGTTCAAATCCCTTCTTTCCTCCTCAAGCAACTTTAATTGTTCTTTAGTGGCCCCTTTTATAAAGGGAGTCTATGTTTGTATTAGCACTTATGAGTGTGTTATTGTTTCTAGGATTTTGTTATGGAAATGCTAATTAGAAAGAGTAGAGAGAATACTATCTCTTGCCAGTCATGATAGCAACGAGTGTGTGTGTACATGCGTGCCTGCCAGCGCGTGTGCATGCAAGTGAGCAGATAATCTAAATAAGTGTTTACTTTTCACCTAAAAAATAATAAACATGCACATTAACAAAGTTTAACCCATACTGAAGAAAAAGAGTAGTTAAACAGAAACTGACTAGGCCCACCTTTGGATTTAACAAAGACTTCAAGCAGCTACTATATTTAAAGAACTAAAGGAAAATGTATTTGGATTTAACAAAGACTTCCAGCAGCTACTATATTTAAAGAACTAAAGGAACATGTATCCAAAGATACAGTAGGAAACATGATGTGAGTCCACTGAGAATCACAATAGACAAATGGAAGGGATTTTTAAAAAAAGTGAAATTTATGGAATTGAAAAATACAATAACTCAAATAAAATTTCACTAGATTAACACAGTAGATTAGAAATCGAAGAAAGAATCTGTGAACTTGAAGGTAAATCAAGGGAAATGTGCCAAGCCAAAGAATAGAGAGGGGAGAAAAATTGGACACCAATCAGTAGAGCACTGTGTGACAATATCAGGGGCTCCAACATAATTATGTAACACATGTATAATAGGTGCCCCAGATGGAGAGGAGGGAGAAAAAGGGGCAAAAATATTACTGAACAAGTTGTTTACATACCAAATTTGATGAAAATTATCTGAAAGATCCAAAAACTTGAAATAACTTCAATTTGGATGAATACAAAGAAGAACACACCTAGAGAAATCATAGTTACACTATTGGAAAATAAAGATATTATTTTGAAAGTAGAAAGAGGAAGCTCCTTATCACATATAGGGCAAGAATAATGGACATTCAACACAGACAACGTGGAGGTTTTAAGTAAGCATGCAGCGACTTTGTCAAAAACGTATTTACATCACTAATAAAGGCAAGTGTTTACTGACTCGCAGTTAAGGGGGTTCCATGCATTATTCTAAGTGTTTTACATTTGTTACCTCACTGAATTAGTTTCATAGCTCTATGGTGAAGGTGCTAGGTTGTGCCTGATTTTACAGCTGAGAAAACTGAGTAACAAAGAGAAAAAGTAAGTTGTCCAAAGGTCTGCTGCTAGAAATAGAGCAAAATAGGATTTCAGATCCCAGGCAGCCTGGCTCCAGGGGCCACCCTCTTAGTCACTGAACTATAGTGCTTCTTGCTAAGCAAGAATTTACTGTAGGATAGGGAATTTGAGTGGTATTGGGTTGCAAATAAGATCTTAAGAGATGGCAAAGTTTCCACTCAATTCATCTGATCACAAAAGGGTAAGAGTTCATCAAAAGTTGATTATGCAGGTGTTTGTAAAAAAAGAGAATGTGAGAGAGAATCCCCAGTATAGAGTGCTGCTGTTACACATAAAATTGAAGTGAGACAGCTAGTTCTTCTGTAAAAATTGGGAACTGAAACCCCATAAACACATTGCATTCATTCAGTATGTACAGGGTCCTTTGCACATGGCTGGCACTGTAGTAACGACACACGGATGGCTAAGGTGAGCCCTGTCCATGAGGAACACGTGGTCTAGGAGGGGAGCAACGAATATGTAAGGAGGTTCATGGCAACACAACTAGTGGGAAGAAGAACTGTGCACACACAAAGGTGAAGTAAGCACCCCCAAGACACTTTCCATAAAAAAAGACATAAGAAAGGAACGAATCCTCTTAGAGTTCTGGAGGCATCCTTCATGTAGGCTCTCATGAGTGTATTTTCACTAAGTGCATAACAATTGGGAGCTGATCCCTGCTGAGCCAAGCTCCTCCAGGACAATACCTTCCTCTGCTCAGTTGGCTTCAAGTGAACCTGGGTATTCAGCACTTCTCCAGTGTCCCTCTCCCACCATCCCACTTCTGGCCCTCTTGATTCCTAGATTTCTAGGAAAATCTGTCTGTAAGGTCAAATCCTTATTTGTTGTTAGTTCCTTCCAGAGACAGGGTCTCCACGATGCTATCGATTACTTCAGTGGAATCCTGCCCATGGGCTGCACAAGGAACTCCATGATACGAGTTCAATGCCTCCCCAAATGATGGGTTTTATGAGTAGTTAAGTCCTCTTAGCTTGTGTCAGAAATAGTCCACATCATTCCCAATCTCAAGGCTTGTTTCGGACAAAGGATGAAGATAAAAAACAATGAATACATAAAAGCCTTTTGTAAAAGCTCAGCCTAAAAATGGCAGAGGAACATATAGGGGGAAAATGTCTTTTCATTTTATGCTAAGAGCAAGAGAGAAAAGCTTCTTTAGATTTCAAGAAAAAAGGAATAATATCAGTACACAAAGCAAGTTTAAAGATGAGCTTTATCATCGTGTCAGTAGAGCTTTTTAGCTTATCTTAGTTCATCAAGCTTTTTAGCTTATCTGAGTTCATCAACTTCTTTAAGCTTTTTAGCTTATCTTAGTTCATCAAATATTTTTTTTTCTTTTTTTGATGACAGAAATCTTACTTACACTCCTGAACGTCCTCTTACCCTTGACAGGTACCTAGCATTCTACCTTGCACATCTACTTACTTATGTGAGGAAAAAAAAAAAAAAATAGGCATTTGTTTATTCACCGTCCACAGACAGAATAAAATCCTAACGGAAATCATAAAATATTTGGGCAGTGAACACGTGACTGCTCTTAAATGTTCATATATTCAATTTGAGGCATTTTTTTTTTTTTTTGACAGGTTTGGTCAAATGCCCAACAGAACGATTCAAAAATAAAGAGAGCTCTGGGAATAAATGGGTTAGGAAGGTAATGAAAAATTGGAGACTACGATCCAGACCTTAAAAAAAGCTCTGAATGTATACTCACAAAGACTTAACGACTTTTGATAACCAGGTTAGAAATAGTGCTTTGAAAGTCCATAGAGCTGTAGCATTCAAAAGCAGGGTTTCTTACAATATGGTCTGATACCTCTCCCTAATCAACGGAATCATGGAGGGCTTACTACAGGTACGGAATGCGAATTCACAGCGAGTTCTACATTTTTAGATAATTTGCCAGTTTTTGTTAAAATAAACCAAACTAGTAACAGCATTCCAATCTGCAAAGGACACATGAGGCCCACTCTCTTTAGCATAAAGTTTGGGTTGCTTTGGTAGGTGGATGAAAGCAACAAAACACAGAAGTCTGCAGGGAGATGTGGAGACTTGAAGTGTTTGAAATGCATACTGTCCCATTTCTCAGGGAGGGCACAGATACTGCTTGATGGCACCCAAATCAGGTGTTTCTGTCTGAACCAGTCCTGCTACCCAGGCCCCAGTCAACCATAAAGATTATCCAGAGAAATGGTCTGCATCTGTATCTGCTGGAGATTCACTGACTAACCATATTCTCAATGCTGCTGGGGCTGGGGGTATGGGGTGGGAGGTAGATAAACGGGAAGAATCAGACAAGGCCAAGTGGCCAAGAAATGGATGGAGTCCACCCTAACTGTTACCGTGGCCATATCTGAAGTTTCCAAAGCTAATAATGCTACATTCGGGGCCACCATTGTTCTGTGATGATATTGCAGTTGGTATATGATGGTAAGAATTAAAACAAGGAATGGGGTAATTTAGTATACATTATATCGTGTCAACAAGAAGACAAAGAAAACTCTTGGTTTTTACTTCATTGGCAATTACTAATAGATATGAAAGTTACAGTGCCTCCTAGGAGGCAAGGTTCTTGCCAACAGAAATACAACGCTAATACAGGTGCACCTTCCAAGGGTTCATCTGAGAGTATACTGAATGGCATGAGTATTTAATGTGATTTGATAAGGCAGAACTGGTTTCTCCGTGACTCACAAGTATTAAATTCTAGAATTCCTATGAGTTTGCTTGATGCATTGATAAGCAAAGGAAACCTAGGAGGGGATTTGGTGAAGCCACATGCCCTAGAAATGTGACAGCTAATTTTTGACTTAAGAAGAAAACGAATGACCTCCAAAAGACATCGACAATTCTACCTCACAGATGTGCTGTGAGCTTGAAATGCTCACACATGTGATGCATCTTGAAGATGGAAAGTGGTAAAAATATTTGTATTATTATATTAATGGCTGCTACCCTTTTTTCCAAAATTGTGTAGTAGGTCATAAAGAAATTGGCAGCTCTGCCATTCCATGCAGCCTTAATGGGACACAGCCTACAGCCTCTTTGTGAGTAAAACTCTCTTTGTTCATGCCACTGGTGGCAGCCTTTCTGTGTCAGCTGAACACGTCCCTAACCGATACTACTTGCCCTTACTCAATGCCATTCAAATACAATTTCATGTTTTGTTAGCAGAGATAACATCAATAATGTCACTCTTATTGAAGGTGAAATTATTACCAACCTCACTCAGCAGATGACGTTGGGGAAAAGATGCGAGAAAAGTGTCCTAAATGAAGAAGGGTCTTGGAGAATACCGGTGTTCTCTCTCATAAGCATACCTTCGCAGAGTAAACTGTGGGGCACAGGGTTCTCTCTGTTACAACATAACTTGAAGTTTAGGAGTGTTTTTCCTTATAAAGTTTTGAAAAAGTCCATGGTAGAGAAGGGTTTACTTAATCCCAGAGAGTAAAATGAAAGAAGGCTTTGGACCCACAAACTCCTAAAATCAGTAAGTAGGCCGAGACAACCATAAGGCTGTAGACACAGGCTACCTTTCATGAGAAGGGAAGAATGACTTGGAGGTTGAAAGCCAGAACCCCGGAGGAGCTAGAGCCATGGAAAATCATTCCCAGGCCTTAAGACCCAATGAAAGGACTGCCTATCTGTGCCAGCTGAACTTCAGAATTGCTATGGACCAGTGACTCATGAAAACATCCTTCCTTTCTTTTGGAAGACAAATGTTTGTGTTTTGTTGGTTGGTTTGTTTGTTTTTTCTGCGTGTGTGAGTGTGTGTGTGTGTGTGTGTGTGTGTGTGTGTGTGTGTGTGTGTGTGTGTTTTGTGTGTGCCCCATTTGGTTGTATGCTTAATTCATAGGTCTTCATTCATAGTTCTTCAGATTGAAAGTGGAATCGAGGACCAGTGCACCCAAGGAGACTCATTCACACCTGGACCTAATTTAGATAAAAATATCCTGGACTTTGAGCTGATGTTATAAGGGTTGGGTCTTTAAGAGGGAGGATTCTTGGGGTAGGGTGAGGGTATTTTTCACGCAGAATGAAAGTGAATAATAGGAGGCCAGCAGACAGGCTGTGGCAGTCTAAAATATGTTCATAAATTCTCTTTTAAGTGCTTCAAAAGGTGGACCTCCATTCCCTTTTCCTTAAGCATACGCCAGATGTACTGAATGGTTTTGAAAAATACAAGAAGGTGAAAGTGATGGTGAGTCAAAAACACTCTAAAGAGCAGATATTGTAGTTCCAATGGTGTTGTGATCAGGGGATAATCGATGGAAGGGGCAACTGGCCATTAGACGCTAGAATTCTATGAGTGGAAGAGATGAACATAAGGGAAGAGAAACAAAAATAATATAAAATCAGGGAGGGGGCAAAACAGAAGAGACTCATAAAAATGGAGAACAAACTGAGGGTCACTGGAGGGGTTGTGGGAGGGGGGATGGGCTAAATGGGTAAGGGGCACTGAGGAATCTACTCCTGAAATCATTATTGCACTACATGCTAACTAATGTGGAGGTAAACTTTAAAAATTAAAAATAAATAAAATAAAAAAAGAAGCTAGAATTCTACACCTATCAAAATTATCAATTAAATTTGAGAGTGGACTCAAGATATCTTCAGACATGCAAAGACTCAGAACATTTGATTCTATTCATTCTTCATTAAGAAGTTATCTGAAGGTATACTTCAGCAAAACAAGGAAAGAAAAAATAAAGAAAAATTATACTTAATAATAGCCAACACTAACAGAGTGTGTATTTTTGTGCCAGACACTGTTATGGGTTATTTTGACAAATTATTACATATTAACCACACAAGAAACTTATAAAGTATATACAATTACGATTATTATCTTCTAGAGGAGGATATAGGGTTATAAAGAAGCCAAATAACTCATCCAACATCCAACTTACACAGTTGGTAAGTGGAACAAGTAAAGTCTAACCCCAGGGTGTCTGGGTCAAGAGTCCAGGCTTTTAAATGCTCCCTAACTTCCCAGATAGCCATATTACCATGAAACCATGGAAACAAACGGGGACCATAGTAGAGGAAAATCACAGGAAGGAAGCTATGAAGCAGACCTACTGAGTCACCACCTAAATGAGGCAGCAAAAGAGAAGGGTCGATGAGTGACTCTAAGAGGTTAACAGGAAGATGTCGTAAGTGGCATGATTTGAGAACACTGAAAGAGTGCAATAAAACAAAGAAGTGCAATTAGAAAACTAAGGAGAGCGAGAAAATATCCTTAAGATGGTCTTAGTCTGAATGAGCCAAGTGAAACATGGCGTGGTTTAAAGCACTGATGGAATACAAAGAAAAAGGACCCATTTCACCTTGATCCCAGAGATGTCCTCATTCAGCAGGTCTAAGGACTCCAGGAAAAGAGTAGTAATTCTAATGTCTGCATATTATTTAATAATCCCAATAATTTAAACCATTTATTAGTTTTCAACTTTTAGAATCAACCTTGAACAATCTAAAGAGACTTGATTGCAGAGCATAATACCAGTGTTAACAACAATGACAAACAGAAGTCTAAAGCTGATGGGAGACCGAGAAAAAGTGCAGCAAGGTTAAGGAAGACATTTATCTTACAATGTAAGGAATGAAAAATGATAGTACAGGTAAGGGAAATAGGTCTCTATTTTAAAATTACATCTTGTGGGGTACCTGAGTGGCTCGGTGAGTTCAGAATCCAATTCTTGATTTTGGCTCAGATTATGATCTCACAGTTCATAAGACTAAGATGAGCATTAGGTTCTGCACTGACAGCTCACAATTCTTCTCTCAGCCCCTATCCTGCTTGAGCATATGCTCGCTCTCTCTCTCTCTCAAATAACATATATTCATTCACACATGCATACATACATACATACATACATACATACATACATACATACACACATAAAATTATATCTTATGATGGTTAATTTCATGTTTTAACTGGGCTAAGCCTCAGGGTACCGAGATATATGGTTAAACATTATTTCTAATGAGTCTGTGAGGACATTTCTTATTACAATGAACATCTGTATATCAGGAGACTAAGCAAAACATATTGCCTTGACAAACACTGGGTGGCCTCAACTAATCGATTGAAGACTGAATGGAACAAAAGGCAGAGTAAGAGAGAATCCACTGTTGTGTATCTGAGTGTCTTCAAGCTGCGATATTGGTCTCCTGACTTCAGACTCAGACTTGGAGTGGAACATACATCATCAGCTCTCCTCATTCTTAGGCTTTTGGAGTCTGCCTGGAACTAAACTACAGGATCTCCTGGGTCTGCCCTTCTCAGCCTCCGTAATCCTGTGAACCAATTGCTATTGATACTGAGTCTCTGGAGAACCCTAACTGGGACATATATGTAACTTCATCCATTATGTCTTTTTGCCCTCAGATCCAGTTCCTGCACTTCTTCTACAGACTGTGTTTCCTGGTTCCTTGCCAACTGGCTTCCAGAGGGGTTTGACCAATGGGTGTTTGATGGGAGAAAGGGAGGAAGGTATAAGCCCAGAGGTTTTTCTCTCTCCCGCTCCACTTGCTACCGGTGATTTTATCTCCTCCAAATTCTAGCTTCTTTCCAAGAGCCTCTTCTCCCATGTTCTCAGTTCCTGCTAGGTATGGTTCTGAGTTTCTCTAGCCCTGGGGGTGGAAACAGCTTTCTGATGATACTAATTCCTGATTGCTTCTCCATCCTTTGTTTAGTTTCTGGGATTTCCCATCACGTGTGTAACTCTTTAAAATACCGATAGTGAATCACCATCTGACTGGACCTGACTGAAACAGTATAAAGATAGAAGTTCAGGAATATATGGGAAGGTGAGGAGAGAGAAGACAGGTGGCTTAAGCGACCTATATACATCATCTTCACATGGGAAGTCAGTAGACGGTGCTTAAAACTGACAAATCAATAAGCGCAGTATGCTATATTACTTATATTCATGAAGATACCTAAGAAAAGAATATAAACCTGGAAGAGTTAAAAATTTTGCCTCAAATAATGGAGGCAGGAAAGAGACCTGTAGTTGCCAGGAACTCAGGGGGGAAGGGAGAGATGAATAATAGATGAAGCACAGGGAAATTTATGTATTTTTGGTAGAGAGAAAATATGACAGAGAGATGAGCAAGAGTGAGGGATGGGAGGAGAGAGAGAGATAGAATCATAAGCAGGCTCCACGCTGTCAGTGCAGAGCCTAATATGCAGCTTGGTCCCACACACTGTGGAATCATAACTGAGCTGGAATCTAGAGCCAGATGCTTAACTGACTGAGCCATTCAGGTGCCCCTGGAGGTAAGCACCTCTAACACTGTGGTATAATCGCCAGGGAAGAGGTATATGTACATGCGTTAACCAAAATTAGCTGTGTAGCTGTGAATCCCATTTCTGGTCATCTAGTGATACGAGCATTTCACTAGGTCATATATGTTCTGCAGGGCTATGAATTTTAAAGGCCACATAGCATGCCATAAGCTATTTAAACACTGCTATTGATCATTGAGGGTGTTCCATTTTCTTGCTTCAATTAGTTGCTACAAGTAGAATTAGCTTTTCATGGTCTAGACACAGTTTAGTAAATGTCAATTAAAAAATAAAAAGAACTGTAGCCAGTAATGTGAAGCGGAGGAACAGGTATGAGCAGACTTGGCTTCACCTTGTCTATTGCTGGCACTTTACATACTTCTCTCTCTCATCCTCTTTTTCTCCTCCTAGACCCACAACCTCCACCTCTTTATTCCTCCTTCTTCTCATCCTCGTTTCTCTGTCTATACCGGCCTCCTTGCTTCCCATCAGTACACACGTTCACACTCCTGCCTTGGGGAATTCATGAGTCCTTCTGCCTAGATCACCTTCCCGTCAGCAGGTAGTTCTCTCATTTCCTTGAGGTATTTATTGAACTGACACCTTTTTCAGCAGGACCCTCTGTGTCTAGTATTTCACCCTATCTAGTATTTCACACCCCCTCCCCCAATTCTTATATCCTCTCCAAGATGTATTTCCTTTTTCCCACCATTCATTATTCTCTACCATAGTTTCTATTTCCATTATCTTTGTCAGTCTCCCCCTCTGGACTATTAAGCACCAAGATCACAGTGATCCTTGCTCCTTTTGTTCACTAGCGGATCCTCAGGGTGTAGACTGTGTTGTCTCACTCTAAATGCTCCAAAAGTTTTTATTGAAAGATTCAATGAATCAACATCACACCTTGTTTCTTATGAAAGTTTTATAATTTTGTACTTTACACTTACATCTATGATCCATTTGGGTGAATTTTTGTATAAGTTATGAATTTAGGTCAAGTCTTCTCTTAATTAATTAATCAATTAACAGATTAATTAAACAATTAATTACTTAGTTCATTGATTACTATTGCATACAAACACGTAATTGTTCCAGTAACACTTGATGAAAGACTATATCCCTTTTTCTGTTAGGTTGGCTATATGTCATTATCAGAAGTTGGGTGAGAATGCTTGTGTATGGGGTGAATTTCTGGATTCTCTGTTCTATCTCTTGACCTGTGTCTCCATCTTTCTTCAATATCACACTGCCTTGATTACAGGAAGTTTATATTGAGTCTTAAAATTGTGCAACATGAGTTCTCCAACTTGGTTATTTTTCAGAGCTGTTTGGCTGTTCTAGTTCCTTGGTCTTTTCACACACATTTTAGAATCAGCTTGCTGATATCCACAAAAGAATCCTGGGATTTCGACTGGGATTATGTTGAATCTCTACATCAAGTTGATAAATGACATCATACTAGCGAGGCTTCCATGGGTAGATATGGTATATCTCTCCATTTATTTATATCTTCCTTGATTGATCCAATCAGCCTTCTGTGGCTTTTAGCATACAGATCCTGTGCATGGCTGTTAGATTTAAATGTAAGTATTTCAATGTTTGGTGTGATAATAAATGTTTCTTTAAAAGCATTTCATATTCTAATTGTTCACTGCTTATGTATAAAAATAAAACTAAGTTGTATATATTGACCGTGTATTCTGGGGCTTATTTAATTATCTTTGAGTTCTAGAAACCTGATGTATACCCCTTAGAATTTGTTTCATGTTGATAATCACATGATTAAAGAGTCGCGGCAGTTTTCAGGGCACCTTGATGGCTCCATCAGTTGACTACCAGACTGCTGTGTTCAGCAGCTCAGGTCATGGTCCCATGGTCAGGGATTGAGCCCCGTGTGGGGCACTGTGCTAAGCATGGAGCCTGCTTAAGCTTCTCTCTCTGTCTTTCTCTCTGTCTCTTTCTCTCCCCGTCTCTGCTCATTCTCTCTTTCCAAAATACAAATTGAAAAATAAATAAATAAAAGAATCGAGGTAGTTTTTATTTTTACTTTTTCCAATCTGAATGCCTTTTCTATGCCTTTTTCTGTACATGCCACGCTTGTAATCAGGGGAGGTACTGGTGTTTATGTCGATTTGTACACAGAACTGGCAGATTCCTTGCTTGTATTGTCTCCTTCCTTGGATTTCTCCCAAACTTTCCCCAATCAAAATAGGATTCAGAGGGACCCTATTCTAGTTTCGGTTCAAGATGGCTGTGTAGGAAGGCCTTGAACTCAACTCCTCCAAAGTGAAAGAAGATTTCAACTACCTCCATATTGACCTTAAACTTTCCAACTGATTAACTTTTTCTTTCCAGCTTCTCTCCTTCTTTATGATTCTTTATTTTTGAGACAGAGGAAGACAGAGCGCAAGTGGGGGATGGGCAGGGATAGCAGGGGACATAGAATCTGAAACAGGCTCCAGGCTCTGAGCTGTCAGCACAGAGCCCAATGCGGGGCATGAACCCATGAACCATGAGATCATGACCTGAACTGAAGTAGGATGCTTAATCAGCCGAGCCATCCAGGCGCCCCCTCCCCACCCTCAGCTTATCTCTTAATTCAGGATCCTGAAAGCAAAGTATCACCTGATGGGAACTGAATCTATTGCTCTAGCAATAAGGACTGCCTGAGCCAATAAGGCTCCACCCTCAAGCCCAAGACAATGACCAACCTGACCTTAGTGACCACCTGTGTATACCTACCTCTTTTTGTCCCACATTTTCCTTTCATAAACCTGGAAGTATTTTCAGCATGTTAGAGGGAGTCTTTGGTGTGACTCTGTTGCATTTCTGGTGTCGGCCTCTGAATACATTTCCCATTTGTTTCACCTCCACTAGTTCCTTTGAACTGCGATCTTGTCAGTAATGGGTAGCCAAACCTCACCTTTTTTGGGTCCCCTGGAGCTAGGTGCTCTTGTGTCTGAACTCCCTGACTACAGTTTTTGGTGAACCAGCCAGAAGTTGTACTTCCAATTTGTCCAGCTCCCTGGAGATTGCACCCATTGATATAACAATTCCTGCTGAGGAGCTGAGGACTGACTGCACAGATTGTGCCTAACAAAACATAGAAAATCGAAAGACAACAGCAAGACAGAGAGACAGTAACAAAGGGAACACTCACCCCTAACGTTGCCAAGGGCAGTTGGGGAAGGACCAGGAACAGACTACTCTGTCTTTGGGCAGAACAAAGAAAGAAAGAAAAAAAAAAAAAACACAACACTGCAGTTTGAAAAGAGCAACTGTCATATAAAAGAGAGCATTAGAACTCGGTCAACGACAGAGGAGCCACAGGAGTTCTCTCTGGGTCATAGAGACGGGAGAATGGCAGGGTTACATTTTACATCCACATTTTTTAATGTTTACTTCTTTTTGAGAAGCAGAGAATACAAGCAGATCAGGGGCAGAAAGAGAGGGACAGAAGATTCAGGAAAGGCTCTACACTGACAGCATCAAGCCCAATGTGGTTCTCAAATTCATGAACTGTGAAATCATGACCTGAGCTGAAGTCAGATACTCCATCCACTGACCTACCCAGCTGTCCACATTCTCCATCCACCTTAAAAGCATAGACCACAGCAGGGTCCAGTTGCTGTAGCTGGCCTGCTGCCTCAGTAAGTTCCAGGCACACAATACACACCAGCCCCAATTGCACTGGACACACACACACCCATGACATGCTTTCCCCCCTTAAACAATACACTTTAAAGAGGAACTAGCATATAAAAAGAGCCATTCCTGGACTGTAACCCACCTCAGCTCCCACGGCCCCTTCAGGGCACCCTCTCAGTGGAAAGTCCTGGTACACCCTAGTTTATATCCACTTCAGCTTCAACTATATTGGCAAGGTATCCTCTGCATGTACAGCCCCCAGTGCCTTCAGCTTGTACCCACTTTATCTTCACCTATCTTGCCCAGGAACCATCTGCATAGAGAGATCAAGGACAACCTGACCCCCAGACTGCTTACGTTCTAGCCACCCTGTACAGGGCACCTATACACAGCACCCCAGCATGCCTCACCTTGCAATCATTTCAGCTTCAGCTGTCCTGCCAGGGTACCCTCAACACACAGAATCCTGGGACACACCAGTCTGCGTTCACTTCAGCTTTAAGTATCCTGACAGGGCGCCTGCTATGTAGAAAGCCCCAGGATCCCCAGTTCATGCAAGCCACGGCTTCAGCCAGCCAGCCAATGTCACCAACTAGCACACAGAGTCTACCCAGGGGGACAATCATATATAAGACAATTCCTTCAAGTGTAGGAGGAGTAGCTGCTCTGCCTCATCTATAGAAACAAATGCAGAAAGGTAAGCAAAAAGGAGAGACAGGGAAATATGCTCCAAAAGAAAGAACAATAAAAAACCCAGAAAAGAGCTGAAACAGAGGTAAGCATTGTGCCTCAATTAAATAAAGAATATAAATTAATGATGGTCAAGATGCTTGCCGGGCTGCAGAGAAAAGGGAAGAAATAAGTGAGACCCTTAATTAAGAGATACCAAACACACACAAAATCAGAGTTCAAAAAGATAATAACTGAAAAGTAAAAAAAAACAAAAACGCTAGAGGGAATCACCTGTAGAAGACTGCATGTGGAAGGACATATCAGTGATACGGAAGACAGATAAGGGAAAGCACCCCAAATAAACAGCAGTTGTTCTGTAAGGCCCGATAACTTATTATTCCAAATTTAGAAGAGCAAAGGTAGAAATGGTGAACTTTACATGTGTTACTATGGCTATCACGTAATATTATTTGATATCCACGAATTTTAAGCAAATATACAACTTTAGGAAAACAACTTTAGGTTTCTAAGTTTCCCTTTTACTCTTAAAAAATATTTTGTGCCTGAAATTTTTAGTTTCCCCGAAATGAGCTGCTGATACTGGCCATAGATAAAACCATGAAAATCCAATGTATATGCAGTCACTGCCCTGTGAAATCAAGTAAAAAGCAGAAGATTGTTTTATGTTTCCTGTCTTAAATTATTTATTGTTATAAGGGTTTTCTGTTATGGGGAGCCTGGGTGGCTCAGTGGTTGAGTGTCCGACTTTGGCTCAGGTCATGATCATATGGTCTGTGAGTTCGAGCCCCACGTCAGGCTCTGTTTTGACAGCTCAGAGCATGACATGAAGCCTACCTCAGTTTCTCTCTCTCTCTCTCTCTCTCTCTCTCTCTCTCTCTCTCTCTCTGTCTCTCTCTCTGCCCCTTCCCTGCTCATGCTGTGTCTCTGTCTCTCTGTGGAAAATGAATAAACATTAAAAACATTTTAAGAGAGTTTTATGCTTATTTATTTTTGAAATATAGAAAGATAGAAAGAGGGAGAGAGAGAGTAAGAGAGCACAAGGTCGGATGGTGCAGAGAGACATGGATACACAGAACCCAAGCAAGATTCAAACCCTGAGCTGCAACGCAGACCCTGATGCTGATCTAGAACTCATGAACCATAAGATCATAACCTGAGCTGAAGTTAGATGCTTAACTGACCCAGCCAAACTTGCACCTAGTTTCTTTCTTTCTTTTTTAAATGTTTATTTATTTATTTATTTATTTATTTATTTATTTATTTATTTATTTATTTATTTTTAAAATTAATTTTTGGTGTGTGTGTGTGTGCGTGTGCGTGTGTGTCTCCATCTGTGTGTGTGTGTGTGTGTGTGAGAGAGAGAGAGAGAGAGAGAGAGAGAGAGAGAGAGAGAGAGAGATGGAGGGAGACAGGGAGAGAGAAAGAGAGAGAGAGACAGTGGAGCGAGACAGAATGAATGGGGGAAGGGCAGAAGAGCAGGAAATACATAATCTAAAGTAAGGTCCAGACTTTGACCTGTCAGCAAGGGTCAGATATGGGGCTTGAACTCATGGACCATGAGATCATGATTTGAGCTGAAGATGAAAGCTTAACCATCCAGGAAGCATCCTCAAATAAGTGTATTTATCTATCTGCTTTCAAACAAGCCAAATTAACAGAGAGATGGCAATCTAATCTTCACACATATGTGAGATGAATAAATTTGTCCATCAGAATGTTTTGAACTAATCACCACCGTATCAAAGTTAGAATGGATTTTTACAGTATCCGGTTTACTTTCTTAAAATGTTGTCACTTTGCCCTTGTTTAGCTCTCAATCAATAAAAGTAAATAGATTATTTTCTCATCTGATCAATTATCTTTATAGCAACCCTCCACTAGATTCTTCCTATGGAACCATTATTTTGTCCTGCGACCTTTTTTTTTTTTTTTTTTTTTTTGCCATCTGGCCTTATTTGAGTTTTTCTCTACATTTCTAGCATTGGCAAAACTGAGTATCTTGTCTTTGATGCCATGCTTCCAACCATGCTGATGAAATCTTTCACATCATATTACCTCAAGTTCATGGAGATTAGACAAGTTTCATGGCTCCTCCAAGGTTTGTTTGTGGTTTTGAATGGTGCAGTACTGGGGAGAATTAGATTAGTCTTACAAAATTTGTTTCCCCAAAGCTGCACTAGCACATACTGATAGTACATATTAGAGTCAAAGTCCATATAAATTGGTTACTGAGTGTTACTTAACGTGAAGTTTACAGACAAGCCAGAAAAAACAAAAAACAAAAAACAAAAAACTCTGGTATTGGGCTCCTGGGTGGCTCAGTTGATTAGGCCTCCAACTTTTGATTTTGGATCAGGTCATGAGATCATGGTTTCATGAGTTCAAGACCTGCATCAGGCTCTGTGCTCACAGCATAGCGCCTGCTTGGGATTCTCTCTTTCTCTTCCCTCTCTGCCTTTTCCACACACACGCTGTCTGTGTCTCTCTAAAAGGAAATAAAAGTCTTCTAAAAAAAAAAAAAACTTCTGGTCTCATTAATTTATAAGTGACAGGGAAATTGTCAAATGTTGTTTTACAGAGAAAACACAATTCCAGTATACTCTTTATACCGTGCTTAAAACTGTTTATTTTTAATTAATTATTGAACACAAAGTGTTCCTTGCTCTTGAATAAAATCAGTGTTCTGTCTTAGAAGGATACTGTGTGAACAGTACAAAAGACGCAGGGAATGAAGACCAATGCAAGCTTGAAACAAATGATGAACGTGGGTAACACCACTGATGTGACTGGCCATGTAATTTTATTTATGTTTGCTTGATTTGGGTGTTCTGATTCTTAGTTATTAGGCAATAATAGAGACACTCCTACTGAAATGAGCCCAGCTGGAAATAATGAATCACCCCAACTCACCTGTCACACGTTGGTAGCCATCTGTGCATCTGGCAATCTGTGGAAAATCCATATCTGCTAATTGAATGAGAAAAACGTAATTCAAATCCTTTATGTTACATCGGACCACCATCGCCCTATTCCTGCCTTGGTACCTGCAAGAAGATTCTCTTTCATCTTCCCCTGGAGCATCGTCTACCAAATCTTGCTGGGAATATTTATCTTTCCATCTCCCTGGGAGCCCGATCTCCATCATCCTGCCTAGGAAGGACACCTTGGGACATCCTTCCAGAAAGCATCTTCTCCAGCATTTTGCCTAGGAATGCAAGTCCCTAATCCTTCCAGGAATAGTGGTCCCCTACATCTTTCCTGGGACCTAAATTTCTGTCATCCTGCCTGGGAGTGCCAACTCCATCATTCAGAGAGGAAGCAAGGCCTCCCTCATTCTGCTCTCAGCCACTGTTTCTCTCATTCTGCCTGGTAGCACAGTATCCGTCACTCACGTTGAATGGCCTTGAAGGACATTTCCACCATTTTTCCTGGGAGCACCATTGTGGTTGTCATGTTTGCTGGCACTGTCTACGTCATCATCCTGGGAGCACTGTATCCTTCATCCTGCATGAATGTGAGGTATCCCTGATCCTCCTGGGAGGACAGTCTCCTTCATTCTGCTTTCCAGTGTGATCTCTGTCATACTTCCTGGGAGTACAACCTATGATATTTTCTATAGGGGATGAAGTCTCGCATACAGCCTGGTAGCCTGATTTCTTTCATCCTAATTGGGAGCTTCCTGTCCCTAGCCTTTTTTTTTTTTTTTTTTTTTTTTTTTGGAATGCGATTTTTGTTGTTTTACCTTGGGGTGCCATCTCTGTCACCATGCCTGCAGCTATGATCTCTGTCTTTCATGTTGGAAGCGCCATGTACATCATAATGGTGGCGCGCATGGTATCTTCAACCTGCCTGAGATCACGTTATCCACCATTGCCTGGGGATATGAACTACCTCATCCTGCCTGAAATCACCATTTTGTCATCCTGTGTAGGAGTGCAAAATCTCTTATCCTGTGTGGCGGTGCATTCTCCATCATTCTTTCTGTGAGCTCATCCTTATTATCCTGCCTGAGAGCATGAAATCATTCATCGTACCTAAAAGTGCCTTGCCCTTCATTATACTTTGCAGTGTGATTTCCTTCAATTTTCCTGGGAGCACCATCTACCTTAGCCAGCCTCTGATCATGATCCACATCATGCTCCCCTGCATTGCTGTCTCTGCTGTGCGGCCTCTGAGTGCTGTACCCTTCCTTCATCCTATCTGGGAGCACAATCTCCTTAAACCTGCCTGGGAAGTCAGTCGCTGACATCCTGCCTGGGAGTGCCTTCTATGTCATATTTGCTGGTATCATGTTCCCCATCATCCCGGCTTGGGATACAGTCTCCATCATCTTTCCATGGAGCACCATGTCTATACTCTGGTCTGGCAGCACAATATCTGACATCCTGCCTTCCTAGGAGTCCTGTATCCATCCTCCTGCCTCGAAGGGTCCTCTTCTTCATGATGCCTGGGAATGCAATCCCATAATCCTTCTTACAAGCACGATCTCTGTAATTCTGTCTGAAGGAATACCTCCAATTTATTATCTTGGAGAGCGTTCTTGGTCGTTCTGAATGGGATCATTGTCTCCTTGATCCTTTTGGGAACAGATCTCCATCATCTTGCCTTGGAGCTCCCTCTTTCTAATCGTACCTAGTAACATGTTCTCCTAATTCCCACCCTGGAGCACAGTCCACAATTCCTACCTGAAAGTGCCTTCTCCTTAATACTGACCGAGAGCAAGAAACCATCGTTATGCCTAGAAAGGCTGCCTCTGTCATCCTGCCAGGGCACACAGTCTCCACCAGCCTGCCTAGGAGCAGTTCTACCTCATTCTGCTTGAGATAGCAATGCCAGTCATAATTAAGAGCTCCAAATGCATCATCCTATCTGAAAGCAAGTTCTGAGACATACTGTCTGGAACACAATCTTTATCATCCTGCTCAGGAGCTCCATTTCAGTCGTCCTACCTGGTAACACAATACCTTTCATCTTGCCTCAGAGCGCCTTATGGTTGTTTACACTGCTAGAGCAATCATCCTCATACTGCCTGGGAGATCTGCCTCCATCATCCTGTCTGGGTGCCAGGGAGAAGGATGTGTTTCATCCTGACCTGGAGTTCTGTCTATGGTTCCTGCCTGGGAGTTCTTTTGTCATCCTTCCTTGGAGGTTTATCCCCACATCTTGCCTAGGAAGGTCATCTCTGACATCCTGCCAGGGAGCATCTTCTCCAGCATCTTGCCTGGGAGCACATCTGTATCATTCTGCCTTGGTTGAATTTAGGATAATCTCTTTCTTCTTGCCCTGGGACATTTTCTTACAGCCCAGCCTGGAGCACGTATCCCTCACCCTTCCTGGGAGTGTGATCTCCATCATCTTGCCTCAGAATGCCAACTCTGTCATCCTTCCAGCGAACATTTCTGCCAACATCTTCCCTGGGAGCCTGTCTCCCTCATCGTGCCTGGAAGAAGAGTCGCCTCCATCTTTCCTGGGACCTCCAACTCTGTCATCCTGTCCAGGAGCGCCAAATATGTCATGCTGGCAGGAAGCTGAATCTCATTTGGAGCACCGTTTCTTTCATCTTGCCTTGTAGTGCAATATACTCATCCTGCTTGGAAGTCCTTATATGCCTTTTTGCCTGACAGCACCATATCCATCAATCTTCCTGGTTGTGTGGCCACGAGTGAGGGTAGTCACCTTCATCCTGTTTTTTGGCATGCTCTCTGTCTCCCTTCCTGGGAGCAAAATGTACATCATCTTATTTATAGGACCATCTCCAACTTCCAGTCTGGGAGCCTCTTTTCAGTCATCCAACCTGAGAGCATGATTTCCTTTATCCCATTTTGGAGTGCCCTCTCCATCGTCTTTTTTTTTTTGGCTGGGGAGAGGTACATGATTTGTTTTGTTTTACCTGGGAGTGCCATATCCACTAGCCTGCATGGGGCACGATCTCCATCCTTCAGGGTGGAAATGCCATTCTGTCGTTGTGACAGGGTGTTTGGTCTCTGCATCCTGCCAGGGAACAGGATATCCACCAACAACTTGGGACACAAACTCCACCATCCTTCCTGAAAGCGCCCTTTTGCTACATGCATAGTAGAGCAATATCCCTTATCCTGTGTAGGAGCACCTTGTCCATCATCCTTTTTGTGAGTGTCATCCGCATAATCCTGCCTAGAGAAGCATATCCTTCATCCTACCTGAGAGAGCAGTGTCCTCATGATCCTGAGAGTGTGATTTCCTTCCACCTGCCTGGGAGTGCCTTCTACCTTTTCCTGCCTCAGAGCCCAATCTCTGTCATGCTCCCTTGGTGCACCATGTCCTTTATCTTGCCTGGTCATATGATCTCCTTCAACCTGCCTTGGTCTCAGTCATCAACATCCTGCCTAGGAGCACCCTTTAAGTCATCCTTCCTGGTATGCTGTTCCCTGTCATCCTGCCTCAGAACGCCATCTCCATCTGTTGCCAGGGATCACCGGTTGCCCCATCTCCTTCCCCTGTCTTGGACACAGTCTCTGACGTCCTGTGTGGGAGCACCTTCTACATCATCCCTCCTAGTATCCTTTTCTCCATCATGCTGCCGTGGAATGCCATCTCCATCATCCTGCCATTAAGTCTGTATGCGTCCTACTGCCTTGGGAGCAGTATGCCTGTCATCCTGTCTTCCTAAAAGTGCTGAGTACGTCCTCCTTCTGGGAAAGGCCATATCCTTTATCATGCCATGGAAGTCAATGTCCCTCTCATGATTGGAAGCATGTGTTCTGTCATTGTGGCCTGAGGAAGATCTCTGACATATGTTCTGGGAGAGTGATCTCAGTCTTTTTGCCTGGGAGAATATCATCTCTGTTCTCCTTTTGGAAATCTAATTCACGTCATTTTGTCTGGGAACATCATCATGGTCATCCTTTATGGGAGTATAAACTCCCAATCCGCACCATGCAGCACAGTCCAGTTCCTGCCGGAGAGTCACTTCGTTGTCATAGTGACTGGGAGTGATAAACGCTTGTCCTGCCTTGAAAGGCTGTATATGGCATCCGCTCAGGAAGCACTATCTCTGTCATCTCGCCTAGGAGAATTTCCCCCTCATCTTGCCTGTTATAGTGATTGTCTTTCACATGCCTGGGGACTCCAAGTCCATCATCCCGCCTAGAAGCATGTTCTCTGACATGCTTTCTGGAACATGGTCTCTTTCATCCTTCCTGGGATCACTGTTTCAGTAATTCTCCCTGGTAGCACAATATCACTCAGCCTGTCTTGTAACAAACACCTTATGGTCTCTTACCCTGGTAGAGTAATCGTCGTTGTCCTGCCTGTGACCAATGTTACCATCACCCTGCCTAGGAAGACCACCTCTGTCATCCTGCCAGAGATCATCTTCTCCACCACCTTGCCTGGGAGCACATCTCTCTCATCCTGCCTGGACGTGTGATCCCCTTCTTCTTGCCTGGCACCCCCATCTCTGTCATCAGGTCTGGTAGCACCAACTCTGTCATCCTGGTAGGAAACACAACCTATCTCTTTCTTCCTTGGAGCGGTGTTTCTCTCATCATGCCTGGGAGTGCATTATCCCTTATCCTGGCTTGGATAAGGGATATTTTCTGTCCTTTTGTCTGGGAGCTCCATTACCATCATCCTCACTGGGAGCACCTTCTTTGTCATCCTTCTGGGGGTGACAAATCCATCATCCTCCCTGTGTGTGTGGTCCCTCTGCTCCTCCTGGGAGGGCAGTCTCCATCATCCTGCTTTACAGCGTGTTCTCTGTCACCCTGCCTTGGAGCACGATGTACTTTATCCTGATTACAGGAAGATCTCTGAGATCCAGCCTGGGAGTGTTATTTTGATCATAATACCTGGAAGTGAGACTTCCTTAATCCTACATGGGAGCGTCTCCTCCATAAGTCTTTTGGGAATGTGATATGTGCTGTTGTATCTTGCAGTTCCATCCCCATCACCCTGGATTTGGACACCATCTCCGCCTGACAGGTTGGAAGTGCCATCTCCATCATCCTGGCAAGGTGCCAGGTATCCGCATTCTGCCAGGGAACATGATATCCAACGTTGCCTGGGGACAATAACTCCATCATCCTGCCCAGGAACACAATTTTGTCATCCTTCCTTAGAGCTCACTATCCCTTTTCCTGTGTTGGAGCGCTTTCTTCATCATCCTGGCTGGCAGCACAATTTCATTCACTCTACTTCAGGGTGCTTTGTCTTCCATCATGCTTGGCTGGATGATTTCCTTAGAGCTGCTTGGAGGGCAGTCTATCATATCCTGCCTTGGAGCAGGCTCTTCATCATGCTCTCTTGGTCTGCTGTGTCTGTTGCGCTTCCTGGGAGCACAGTATGCTTCAGCCTACCTCCGAGCAAAACCTCCTTCAACCTTCCTGGGAACCAAGCATCCGATGTCCTGCCTCAGGGTGCATTTCACCTCACCTTTACTGCTATCGTGTTCCCCACCACACTGACTTTGAACACTGCCCCATCATCTTGCCATGGACCAGGATCTCCATCCTTCTCCTCCCTGGGAGCATTATCTCCTTCAACATGACTGGGCCACCTTCTCTTTCATCATACCTGGGAGATTTGTGTCACTTAACTTGCCGAGGAGTGCAATCCTCATCCACCTTTGGAGCACAGAATCCATCCTTCCTGGGAGCATGATCTCCTTCAATTGGCTTGGGAACCCAGTCTCTGATCTCCTGCCTGCCTGGGCGTGCCCCCTACATCATTCTCCTGATATCATATTTGCCATCACCCTGCCTTGGAACACCATCTCCATCATTTTGGCACGGAGCGCCATCTCGGTACACCTGCCTGGCAGTACTGTATCTGTCATCACGCCTGCCTGGGAGTGCTTTGTATGTCCTCCTGCCTGGAGGCTTGATGTTACTCATCCTGCTGTAAGTACTGCCTCGGTCCTCCTGACTGGAAGACACATCTCCTTCAGGATGCCTGAGAACACAGTCTCTCTCATCACGTCCAGTAGCACAGTCTCTGCTGTTCTGACGAGAGGAAGATCTCTGACAAATGCCTGAGAGAGCCATCTCAGTCTTCCTTCCTGGGATAGTCATGTCCATTCTACTTTAGGGAAGGTGATTTCCAATATCTTGACTGGGAGTGCCCTCTTTTCATCCTGAATCGCGGCATGAATTCCTAGTTTCCTTTCTGGAGTGCAGTTGATGCTTCTTACCTGAGAGTAATTTCTCCCTCATACTGACTGGGGGCAAGAAACCATCACACTGCCTAGAAAGCCTGCGTTGTTATCCTGCCAGCAAGCACCATCTTTGTCATCCTGCTAGGAGGGCTTCTACCTCCTCCTGCCTCAGGGAACGATGGCCTGCTTCATGCTTTGGAGCACCAGCTGCATCATCCTGCCTGGAAACAAGTTCTCAAGCATACTGCCTGGAACATGATGTAAGCGACCCTGCCTTGGGAACGCCATTTCAGCCATCCTACCTACCTGGTAGTGAAATATCCCTCTTTTTCCTCAGAGCACCTTACAGTCATTCAAGCTGTTAGAACAATCATCCTCATCCTGCCTGGGAGCACCATCTCCAACACACTACTTCAGTGCCTGGGAGATTGCTCTTTTAATCCTGCCTTTGAGTGCCATCTACGAATCCTACCTGGAAGTGCGTATGTGTAATTCCTCCTAGTAGTGAAATCTCCATATCATATCACAGAGAGCCATGTCCGTTATCCTTCCAGGGAGCATCTTTTCCAACATCTTCCCTAGGAGCGTGTATCCCTCATCCTGCCTTGAGTGGATAACTCCACTTTATCTTGCCTGGGACTGCCATCTTAATCACCCTACCTGGCAGCACCATATCTGTCATCCTGGCAGGAGGCACCATTCCTCTTCTTTTCCTTGGAGAAAATCTTCTCTTATCCTGGCTTTTAGCACAATACCCCTCATCCTGCCTTGGAGGGTATTTTCTGTCATTTTGCCTTGGAATGCGGCATCCTTCATCTTGCATGAGTATGTGATCTTGATCTTCCTGCCGTGCAGACTCCTTCTTCCTGCCACGCTGTGTGGGCTCTATCACCCTTCCTGGAAGCATGATCTACATCAGTCCGTTGAGACGATTTTTGACATCCGACCTGGGAGTGTGACTTCAGGCAATCCTATCTGAGAGCGTCATGTACTTCACCCTACCTGGGAGCATCCTGACCCACCATTCTTTTTGGGAATGCAATTTCTGTTGTTTTACCTTGGAGGGACTTTTCCTTCGTCTTTCCTGGTGACACGATCTCCATCTCTCAGGTTGGAGGAGTCATTTCTGTCATCGTGGTGGGGAGCATGGTATCTGAATCCTGTTCAGGACCATGATATCCACCATTTCCTGGGGTCACAACCTCTGCCACCCGACCTCCAAGTGTCGTTTTTTGGCATCCTGCCTAGGAGCGCAATATCCCTTATCCTCTGTGGGAATGCCCTTACCGTCCTGTATCCTGCATGTGCAGTCTCTGTTACCCTGCCTGGGAGCATATCATTCATCCTACTTGAAAGCGCTGTGTCCTTCATTTTGCCTGGGTGGGTGATTTCCTCCTACCTGCCTGGGAGTGCCATCTAACTTAGTTTGTCAGAGTGTGAACCTATCGTGTTCCCTTAGTGTGCCATGTCTGTCCTGTTGTCTGGGAACACCACGTACCTCCTCCTGTCTAAGAATATGATTTCCTTCAACCAGCCTGGGAATTCTGCTTTTGACATTCTGACTGTGAGAGCCTTCTATGTCATCCTTCCTGTTATCATAGTCCCTGTAATTCTATCTTGGAACGACTTCTCCATGAACATACCATGGAGGACCATCTCATTAACCCGACCTGGAAGCACTATATCTGTCATCCTGTATGCCTAGAAATCATTTGTACGTCATCCTTCCTCCATGGGTGATCTCTCATCCTCCTTCAAAGTGCTCTCTCCTTCTGCCTGCCTGGATTGGTGATCTCCTTCATCGTGCCTGGGAGTGCAACCTCCCTCATCATGCCTGGGAGCACAATCTTGTCATTCTGCCTCAGGGAAGATTTCCAACGTAGTTCCTGGGCATGGATCTCAGTGTCCCTGTAGGGAAAGTCATTTCTCTTATCCTTTTGGGAAATTGACTTCCATTATTTTGCCTGGTTGTGCCCTCTTTGTCATCCCATCTGGGAGCAGAATCTCCTACTTCCTGTTGTGTAACACACTATGATTCCTGCCTGAAAGTCCTTACTCCATCATACTTACTGGGAGTGCAAAACCATCTCCATACCTAGAAACACTGTCTCTGTCCTGTTTACGGGGGCACCAATCCATGTCTTCCTGCCTGGGAGCATTCTCCTTCTTCCTGCCTGGGAGAAATATGACCAGTCATCATGCTTAGGAGCACCAACAATCATCGTGCCTGGTAGTAATTCTCCGATGTACTGTATGTAACACAATCTCCATCAACCTTCCTGGGAGTGCTGTTGTGGCCACCCTACCTGGTAGCATAAAATCCCTAATCATGCCTCAGAGTGTCTTGTGGTCATTGATCCTGGTAGAGCAATCACCATCATCCTGCCTGGGAACACCATCACCCTCTTCTTGCCTCTGTACCTGGGACAATGATCTCTTTCATCCTGCCATGGAGAGTCATCTAACAAATCCTGCATGGGGGTGCTTATTCGTCCTTCCAGAAAATGCAGTCTCCACCATCCTGCCTCAGATTGCCGTCTGCATCATGCTACCAGAGGGCATCTTCCCCAACACCTTGCCTGGGAACACGTCTCCTTGATCTTGCCTGGAAGAATGGTCCCCTTCATCTTGCAAGGAACCGCCAACTCTGTCATTCTGCCCAGGAGGACCAAATACTTTTCATCCTGGCAGAAACCACCATCTCCCACGTTCTACCTTAGGGCACCATTTCTCTCATCTTGCCTGGCAGTGCAATGTCCCTTATCCTGCTTCAGAGGTCTTTATCGACATTTCGCCCTGGGAGAGCCATATCTGTCATCCTGCATGGGTGGATGGTCTCCTTCTCCCTCTTGACCTGAAGGAGTTCAGTGTCCTTCATCATGCCTTATAGCATGATCTGTCATCCTGTCTGGAAGCATGCTCTTCATCCTGTTTAGATGACGATCCCCAACATCCACCATGGAACTGTGTTTTTTGTCATCCTTCCTAGGAGTGCTATTTCTTTCATCTACTTGGGAGCATCCTCTCCCTCATACTTTTTGGGAACATGTTTTCTGTTCTTTTACCTGGGAGTGCTTACTGGGGCATGACCTCCTTCCTTCAGGGTAGGAGCTCAAGCTCCGTCATTGTGGTGGGGAGCATGGCATCTGCATACTGAATGGGAACACGATATCCACTTTTACCTAGGGACACAAACCCCATCATCCTGTCTGAAAGTGCCATTCTGTTATTTTGCCGAGGAGCGCAATGTCACTGTAGGGACCATTTCTCCACCATCCTTTTTGAGATTTAGTCTCCATCATCCCTTCTGAGAGCAAGGTATCATTCACCCTACCTGAGAGCTACAAGTTCTTCATTAGGCCTGGGCGTCCTATTTCCTTCAAACTGACTAGGAGCACTGATTATCTTCTCCTGTCAGTTGTGAACTCCATCATGCTCCCTTGGTGTGTCGTTCCTTTCATACTTCCCAGAAGCCCTATGTCCTGCTTTCTGCCTGGGACTATCATCTCCTTCAACCTGTTGGGGGAACTCAGTCTCGAAATCCTGCCTGGGAACTCCTTCAACGTCTCCATTTCTGGTATCGTGTTACATGTCACCCTGCCTTGGAACACCATATTCATCAACCTGGCCATTAGGTGTCGTCTCGGGTTTACTCCCTGGGAGCACTATATCCACCATTTTGCCTGGCTAGGAGTATTGTGTAGGTCCCCCTGCCTGGAGGCCTTATTTCTTCCATCGTCCGTGGAAGTGCTGGCTCTGTCTTCCTGCCTGTAAGGGGGATTTGTTTCTTGATGCCTTGAAATGCACTTTCCCTCAACATGCCTGGGAGCGTGATCTCTGTCATTCTACCTAGAAGAGGATCTCCAACATATTAATTGGCAGAGCAATCCTGGTCTTCATGCCTGGGAGCATTTTCTCCTTTTGGGAATGTGATTTCCATCATTTTGCCTGTGAGCACCCTCTTTGTCACCCTGACCGGGATCATGATCTCCTACTTCCCACCTTGGAGTGAAGACTACAACTCTTGCCTGACAGTGCCTTCTGCCTCATACTGTCAGGGAGAAAGAAATTGTCATCATGACTAGAAAGGCCACCTCTATCATCCTGCCAGGGGGCACTATCTCTTTCATCTGGCTTAGGAGTGCTTGTCCCTTGTCCTGCCTTGGAGAGTGATGTCCTTAATCCTATTTTGGAACTACAGGGTAATCCAGCGTGGAAACGAGGTATGAGACATACTGTCTGGAACATGATCTCTGCCAACATGTCTGGCAGCGTTTTCCTCATACTACCTGATAGCACCATATCTCACATCCTGCCACGGAGTGACGTACAGTCATTTACCCTTGTGGAGCAATCATGGTAATCCAGCCTCAGAGCACAATCACTAGCATCCTGCCTAGGAAGTCTGTATCAGTCATTTTACCTGGGAGCATCTTTTCCAGAATCTTACCTGTGAGTGTTGTCTCCCTCATCTTGCCTGGAAGTATGGCCCTCCTCCTCTTGCCTGGAACCACCATCTCTGTCATTATGCCTGGGAGTGCCAACTGCTTCCTCTTGGCAGGATGAATAATCTCCCTTATTCTGCCTTGGAGCACCATTTCTGTCCTCCTGTCTGGTAATGCAATATCAGCCATCCTGCCTTGGAAGGCCGAATCTGTTAATTTGCCTGGAAGCATTATTGTCATCCTCATGCCTGGGAGTGCCTACTTTGTCAGTCTCTTTGTAGCCCTGTTTCCATCATCCTGCCTGGGGGCATGGTCTCCTTGATCCACTTGGGCAAGTAGTCTCCTTAATCCTGCTTTACAGCATGATATCCGTCACCCTGCCTAGGAGTGTGATAAACGTTATCCTGTTTAGAGCATGAACTCCAAAAGCCAGCCTGGGACAGTGGTTTTGGTCATCTTATTTCAGAGCATGATTTCCTTCATCCTATTTGGGAGTGTCCTCTCCATCACGCTTTATGGTAAAGTGATTTCTTTTGTTTTACCTGGGAATGCTCTCCATCACTTTGCTTGGCGGCATCATCTCCGTCATTCAGGGTGGAAGCAATATCTCCATCTTTGTGGCAGGAAGCATTGTAAAGGCAGCCTGCCAGTGAACACGATATGCACCATTGCCTGGGGACACAAACTACATCATCCTACTTCAAAGAGCCATTCTTTTATGTTGCCAAGGAGTCCAATATCCCTTATCCTGTGTAGGAGCACCTGCTCTGTCATCCTTCCTGCTAGAGCAGTCACTGTCATCCTTTCTAGGACCACAATACCTTTCATCCTACCTGAGAGCGCTGTGTCCTTCATTATGCCTGTTAGTGTACTTTATTCCGCTTTCCTGGGAACACCACCTGATTTATCTTGCCTTGGAATGAGATCTCCATCATGCTTCAGTGGCGTGCGGGATCTGCTGAACTGCCTGCGAGCGCTATGTCCTTCATGTTTCTTGGGAGCATGTTCTCCTTCACCTGCCTTGGAACTCGGTCTCTGACTCATGCCTTGTAGTGTCTTCTCCATCATTCTTCCTGGTATCATGTTCCCTGTCCTCCTGCCATGGAATACCATCCCTACCACTTTGCCATGGAGAGCACCTCAGTCTTCCAGCTTGGCATCACAATATCGGTCATCGTGCATGCCTATGGATGCTCTGTGCAATCTCCTGCCTAGAGGGCCACCTCTTTCATGATGCCTGGGAATGCAATCCCCATCATCCTATATGTGAGCGTGATCTCCTTCACTCGGCCTAGAGGAAGATCTTCGACTTATCCTTGGAGAGCAATCGTGTTCTTCCCGCATGGGATCATCACCTCTATTCACCTTCTGGGAATGTGATTTCCATAATTTGTTCTGGGGCAACCTCTTTGTCACTCTGCCTGATAATACGATCCCCTACTTCTTGCCCTGGGGCACAGTCTAGGATTCCTTGCTGAGATTGCTTTCTTTGCCATCCTGACTGCGAGCAAGAAAAAAAAAATGTCATTCTGCTTAGAAAGGCTGTCTCTGTCATCCTGTCAGGGAACACAGTGTCCATCATCCTGCCTAGGAGCGATTCTCACTCTCCTTTCTGCCTGGGAGAGTGATGGACTTCATCATAGTTAGCAGCACCAACTGCATCACCCTCCCTGGAAGCAAGTTCGTAGACACACTGTCTGGAACATGATCCTCATTATCCTGCCTGAAAATGCTTCATTCATCCTGAGAGATGACCCTTCTTTGTAGCACAATATCCCTCATCTTGCCTCAGAGCACCTTACAGTCATTTACCCCGTCAGAACAATCATAATCATCATCATCATCATCATCATCATCATCATCATCATCATCATCATCATCATCATCTTTTCTGGACAGCCACCTCCACCATCCTGTTTCGGTGACTGGGAGAAGAATCTCTTTCATCTTGCCCGCAAGCACCTTCTCTGAATACTGCCTGGGAGCACTTATTTGCTTCTTCCTGGGAGCATGATCTCCATCATCCTGCCTAGGAAGGCAGTGTCTGTCATCCTGCCAGGGAGCATGTTCTACAACATCTTGACTGGGTGCTCATCTCCCTCAATCCTGCCTGGAAGAGTGGTCTCCTTCGCCTTTCCTTTGGCTGGCTTCTCCATCACACTACCTCAGTTCCTGGGAGAATGGTCTCTTTTACCCTGTCCTGGGGCATGGTGTACCAAACCCTCCTGCGAGTGGTTATCTATCTTCCTTCCTGGAACCACCGTGTCCAACATCCTGCCTCAGAAGACCATCTCCTTCATCCTGCCAGGGATCATATTCTCCAACATCTTGCCTAAGAGAGCACCACTCTTATCCTGCCTGTAAGAGTCATTACCTTCATCTTGCCACGGACCCGCCATCTTTGTCATTATGCCCAAGGGCGCCAACTCCAGCATCCTAGAAGATCTCACTTGTTTCTCCCATCCTGCCTGGTATTAAAATATTCCTCATCCCTGTGAGGGCCTTATCTTTCATTTCCCCCAAGAGCACCATATTAATAATCTTGCCTGGGTGCATGGTCTCCCTGTTCCTCCTGACCTGAAGGAGGGAAGTCTCCTTCATCCGGCTTTGCGGATTGATCTCTGTGATTCCGTTGTGAGCATGATCTATGTCATCCTGTTTCATGGACGATCTCCACTATCCAGCCTCAGAACATGTTTTTAGTCATCCTACCTAAGAGTGTTATTTCCTTCATTCAACTTTGGAGCATATTCTCCATAATCTTTTTTGGGAACGTTATTTGTATTGTTTTACCTGGATTTCCATCTCCTTCAGCCTGCCGGGGACATGAGCTCCGTCCTTCAGGATGGACGCGCCATCTTCACCATCATGGCAGGGAGCATGGTGTCCACATCCTGCCTGGGAACATTATATGCACCATACCCTAGGTACACAGACTCCATCATCCCGGAAAGGGCCGTTCTCTTGCCTAGTAGCACAATATGGCTTATCCTGTGTCAGAGCACCTTCTCTGTCTTCCTTTTTGCAAGTGCAGTTTCCATCATCCTGCCTGAGACCATGATATCCTTCCTCCTACCCAAGAACACCATGTCTTCTATTATACCTGGGAATGTGATTTCCTTCCACCCACCTTCAAATGCCATCTACGTTAGCTCCTCTAGGAGCACAATCTTCATCATGCTTTCTTGGTGTGCTGTGTCTGTTTTACTTCCAGGGAGCACCGTGTCCCTCATCCTGCCTGGTTACATGACCTCCCTCAAGCTACCTGGATACTAAGTCTCCAACTTCCTGCCTCAGAAAGTGTTTTCTTCATCCTTCCTGCTATCATTTTTCCTGTCCTCCTGTTTGGACCTTGTCTCCCTCATCTTCCTTTGGAGCACCATTGGTGTCTTTTTGCCTGGAAGTACTTAGCCGTCCTCCTGCCTGCCATGGAGTGCTGTGTCCATCCTCCTGTGTGGAGTTCCAATCTCTGTAAATCTTCCTTGGTAGTTCCATCACCTTCCTGCAGTCTGGAAGGGACATTTTCATCATAATGCATAATGCCCAGGAAGACAAGCCCCCTCATCATGCCAGGGAATACAATCTTTCACATTTGCCATGTATAGAATGTCCAATCCCCCCCCCCCCCCCCGGGATATCACTCTCTCCCTTCCTGTCTGGGAGTGTAATCTCTGATCTCCTTTCGGGAAGGTTATTTACATCATTTTACTGGGAGCACCCTTTCCATCATTCTGTCTGCGATCATGATCTCCATCTGCCGGCCTTGGAGGCTCTTCTACAATTCCAGCCTGTGAACACATTCTCTGTCATACTGACTGGGACCAAGAAACCATATTCTGTTTTGAAAGGCCATGTATATCATCTTCCCAAGGAGCACCATCTCTATATCATGCTGCCTACAAGTGCATCCCTCTCTCATGCCTGGAAGAGGGATCTCCTTCATCATAGCTGAGAGAGCCATCTCCATCATCCTGACAGGAAGCATGTTCTCCAACCTATTGTTGGGAACCTGATTTGCATCAGCCCAGCTGGGAGCAACGTATTTGTCATCCTATCTGGTAACGCAGTAACCCTCTTCCCGCCTCAAATGCCTTACTGTCATTTACCCCAGTAGAGCCATCATTGTCTTCTTGCCTGAGATCCTGTCTCCATCTGAGATCCATCAGATCCTGAGATACTGTCTCAGTGCCTGCAAGAAATATCCCTTTTATCTTGCCATGGAGTGCTCTGTATGAATCCTCCTGGGAGCACTTATCCGTCATCCTCCCTGAGAACATATATCCATCATCGTGACTAGGAAGACCATCTCCATTATCCTGAAAAGGAGCGTCTTCTTCAGAATCTTGCCTGGGGGCATGTCTCCCTCATTCTCCCTGGAAGAGTGGTCCCCATCATCTTGCCTGGGAGCACCAATCCATCATCGTAGCAGGCATCATAATATCCCTCGTTCTTTTTATTATTATTATTATTTTTAATTTACATCCAAATTAGTTAGCATGTGGTACAACAATGATTTCAGTACTAGATTCCTTAGTGCCCCTTTACCCATTTAGCTCACCCCCCCTACAACCCCTCCAGTAATCCTCAGTTGGTTCTCCATATTTATGAGTCTCTTATGTTTTGTCCCCCCATGTTTTTATATTATTTTTGTTTCCCTTATCTTGTGTTCACCTGTTTTGTCTCTTAAAGTCATCCTATGCGTGAATTCATATGACTTTTGTCTTTCTGTGACAAATTTCACTTAGCATAATGCCGTCCAATCCCATCCACATAGCTGCAAATGGCAAGATTTCATTCGTTTTGATAGCCGAGTAATATTCCATTGTGTGTGTATGTATGTAAGTATGTATGTATGTATGTATGTATGTATGTATGTATACATATATATACACACACACACATATATATATATAGATAAGTATGTGTATATGTATATCTATATCTATATATATCTATATATATCTGTATATATCTATATCTATATATCTATATCTATATCTATATCTATATCTATATCTATATCTATATCTATATCTATATCTATATCTATATCTATATCTATATCTATATCTATATCTATATCTATATCTACATCTACATCTACCTCTACCTCTACCTCTACCTCTACCTCTACCTCTACCTCTACCTCTACCTCTACCTCTACCTCTACCTCTACCTCTACCTCTATCTCTATCTCTTTCTCTGTCTCTGTCTCTGTCTCTGTCTCTGTCTCTATCTCTATATCTATCTCTATATCTAATCTTTTTTATCCATTCATCCATTAATGAATAGTTGAGCTCTTTCCTTACTTTAGCTACTGTTCATAGTGCTGCTATAAACATTGGGATTCATGTGTCCCTTCGAAACAGCACCCCTGTATCCCTTGGATAAATGCCTACTAGTGCAATTGCTGGGTCATAGGGTAGTTCTATTTCTTTTTCTTAGGAACCTCCATACTGTTTTCCAGAATTGTTGCACCAGCTTGAATTCCCACCAACAATACAAAAGAGATACTCTTTCTGTGCATCCTCACCAACATCTGTTGTTGCTTGAGTTGTTAATGTTAGCTATTCTGACGGGTGTAAGGTGGTATATCATTGTGGTTTTGATTTGTATTTCCCTGATGATGAGTGAAGTTGAGCATTTTTTCATGTGTCCATTGGCCATCTGGATGTCTTCTTTAGAGAAGTGTCTATTCATGTCTTTTGCCCATTTCCTCACTGGATTATTTGTTTTATGCATGTTGAGTTTGATAAGTTCTTATAGATTTTGGATACTAATCTTTCTCTGATATGTTGCTTGCAAATGTCTTCTCCCATTCTGTCAGTTGCCTTTTAGTTTTGCCGATTGTTTCCTTTGCTGTGCAGAAGGTTTTTTTCTTTGTTTCTTGTTTGTTTGTTTGTTTCTGTTTTTGTTTTTTACATGGTCCTATTAGTTCATTTTTGCTTTTGTTCCCCTTGCCTCTAGAAATATTTTGAGTAAGAAGTTGCTGCAGCCAAGATCAAAGATGTTTTTTCCTGCTTTCTCCCTGAAAACCTCCCTCATTCTTACTTGGTGCATCATTTCCCTCATCCTGCATTGTAGAGCAAAATCCCTCCTGCTGGTTTGGAGAGGCTTATCTGTCACTTTGTCTGGGAGAGCCATTGCCACCTTCTCGCCTGAGAACACCTTCTTTGTCATCCTCCTGGGAGTGCCATATCCATTATCATGCCTGGGTGCATGGTCTCCATACTCCCGCTGGGAGGGTAGCCTCCTTCACCCTGCTCTGTAGCATGATCTCTATCATCCTGCCTGAGAGAATGATCTAAGCCTTCCTGTTTAGAGGATGATCACTCATATTAAGACTGAGAGTGTGGTTTTGGTCATTCTACCTGGGAGTGCAATTTCCTTCATTCAAATTGGGAGCATCCTCTCCATCATCCTTTTTGGAAATGAGATTTACCTTGTTTTCCTTGGAGTTCCATATCCATCACCCTGGTTGTGGTCACCATCTCTGCCCCACTGGTTGGAAGCAACATTTATGGCTTCATGGCAGGGAATGGGCTAACTACCTCCTGCCGGTAATACTATGTCCATCATTGCATGGGGACACAGATTCCATACTCCTGCTTGAAAATGCCATATTGTCATCCTGCTTTGCAGGGTAAGTGATAATTTATGCTGAGGAGTTATACTTGTAATGTGCTGTGAATTCAGTATGTATTATCACATTGCTGATGCATGTGGGTATACTGGATGAGAAATAACTTTCAGTATAGGTGAAGAAGGCATTCCGTTTCTTTAAACTCCTACAAAATCATGCATCGCTTTGATTGTAGTTTTAGTGAAATGTCATTTATTTCTAGATTTAAAAAATGGGTTAGTGGGCATGAGATTTGCAAAGGCACAATATAGAAATGATGCTTGCGACCTGACGGACTTAGACCTTTCCCCGACAAGTATTCCTTGTCCTATGTGGGAGTGCTCCTCCGTCATCATTCCTTTGAGCAGCAGTCGTCATCTTCCTTCATGGGAGGACATATTGTTTCTACATGAGAGCACCATGTCTTTCATTTTTCCTGAGAGTATTACCTCCTTCAAGCTTCCTTGGAGCGTGGTCTACCTAATCTTGCCCCAGAGCATGATCTCCATTATGCTCCCTTGGCATCCCATGTCTGTCATACTGCTGGGGAGCACAGCATCTTTCAGCATGCCTAGGGGCATTATCTCCTTAAACCTGCCTGGGAATCTCAGTTTCTAAATTCCTGCCTACGAGAACCTTGTACATCATCCTTCTGCCATCGTGTCCCCCATCATTCTGCCTTGGAATACCGTCTCCATAATGTTGATATGGAGCACTCTCCCCATGTCCTCCTTCCTTAGAGCACCTTATCCTTCATCATGCCTGCCTAGGATTACTGTATACATCATTTATCCTGGGACCTCACTTTTTGTCATCGTTTCTGGAACCATGATCTACTACTTTCCACCCTGGGGTGTATTTGGCTGTCATTCACCCTTGACAATGTGGAGTGCTATTATTATCAGGGCTTTATTAGGGTAAGATACAATTAAAATTAATTTTCTTAGGTATCCATAATACAATTGTTTTATGAAGTGGCGTTTTGTCTTTAGCAATTGAGATTTTTTATGTTTATGATCTTCGTGTTTTTTTTTTATGTCCCTAAATTTGGATTCACATCACCTGACTTCAGTTTATCGTGAGGATCTATACTTGTAATGTGCTGTGAATTCAGTACGTATTATCACATTGCTGATGCATGTGGGTTTACTGCATGAGAAATAACTTTCAGTATGGGTGAAGAAGGCATTCCTTTTCTTTAAACTCGTACACAATCATGCATTGGTTTGATTGCAATTTTAGTGAAATGCCATTTATTTCTAGATTAAAAAAATGGGTTAGTGGGCATGGGATTTGCATAGCCACAATATCGAAATGACGTTTGCGACCTGAAGAACTTAGACCTTTCCCCGAGTCAGGATGAGAGAGGTGACACTCTCAGGCAAAAAAACAGAAGAAAGCATCATAGACAGAATGATCCCAAGTAAGATGAAGGAAACCGTGCTCCCATGATGGATGTAAGAGATCATTCTCTAAACGGGATGACAGAAATCGTCCTCCCACCCAGGGGGAAAGAGATCATGTGCAAAGCAGGATGAAGAAAATAGTTCTCTCAGGATGATCAGGGAGACCATGGACACAGTAGGATGACAGATACGTTGCTCCCAGGAGGATGACAAAGAAGGTGCTCCCAGGCATGATGATTACAATGGCACTCCCAAGCAAAATCACAGAAAAGACCCCGCAAGACACGATGAGGGATATTGGACTACCAGGCAGGATGAGAAAAACGGTGTTCCAAGGCAGAACAAGGGAGATCATGCTTCCTGTAAACGTGATGGTGTTTGCCTTCCAGGCACGATGACAGAGATGGTTGTCCCAGTAAAGAGGAAGGGGACTACTCTTCCAGTCAGGATGAGGGAAATGTACTCCCAGGGAAATTCTGGAGAAGTTTCTCCCTTGAAGAACAATGGAGACAGCCTTCTGAGACAGGGTGATGTACATCATGCTCCCAGAAGTGTGACAGACAAGCACTGCCAGGCATGTTTGTTCAGTGAGGGGTACTGTGCCTCCAGGTGGGATGAATAAAGGACAGTTCCGGGCAGGATGATGATGACCATATTCTACACAGGATGTCCAAGAATGACGAATCCTTACAGAATGGTGCAGTTGGCCCTCCTAAGCATGACGAAGGACATTGTTCTCCCAGGCCACACGAGGAAGAATCACTCCTAGGCAGGATTATGGAGACTGTGCTCCCTGGCAGGATGACAGAGATGACGTTTCTATGCAGAATCATGATGTCCCACTCCCAGTAAGTATGACAGAGAGACGCTCTCAGGCAGGAATTGTAGACTGCACTCCAGCACAGAAATTAGGAGATCAGGCACCCTGAAAAGATGACAAAGCAGGAGCTCCCAGGGGGGAAAAAATAATGGGAATCAGGTTCGTGAAGAGGGAATGGAGATGATGCAGGAACACCTAGATAGCTCTCCAAGGCAGTAAATCCAAGATCTTCCTCTAGACACAATTACAGAGATTGTGCTGTCAGGCAGGATGACAGGCATAGCAACCAAGGGAGCATGATGGAAATCGCTCTCCAAGACAAGATAAGGTAAACGGCACACCCAAGCAAGTTGAAGGTAATCACACTCCCAGTTATAATGAAGTGCGCAGCACTCTCAAGTATGATGAATGATATCCTGTTCTCAAGAAGGGTAACAGAGATGCGCTAGCAGGAAGGATGACGGAGAAGGCACTCCCACACAGGATAAGAGATATTGCTCTCCTGGCCAAGATGAGAAAACGGTGCTTCCCAGGAGGATGATGGAGTTCATGACTCCAGACGATGGTGGATGTCATGTTCGTATGAGTGATGTGAACACCACGCTCTCAATCAGGATGACAGAGATGGCCTTTCCAACCTGAAGGACAGAGATATTATTCTCAGTCATGGTAATGGAGATGACATTTCCAGTTAAAACAAAATAAATAGTTTTTCCAAATGGATGTTGGAGAGGACACTCTCCAGAAGGATTAAAGAAATCGCGCTTCCATGTAGGATGTCTGAAATAAAGCTCTCAAGTTATCAGTAAAAAAAAAAAAATCATGCTCAGAACAGGATAACGTAGATCTTTCTCCAAATCAGGATGAATGAGACTTCCACCCCAGGTGGATTAGCGAGATCATGCATCCTGGCAGGATGATGGAGACATTGCTCCAAGAAGAAAGACAAAGAAGGTAGTCCCAGACATGAGGACCACAATGGCCCTCCCAGGAAAAATGATGGATTAGGCCCTCTAAGGTAGGAATATGATACTGCACAACTATGGTGGATGACATAAATGGTGCTCCATGGGAGAAAAAGGGAGATCATGCATTCTGCAAGGGGGAAGGAGTTGGCACTCTCAAGCAGGATGACAGAAATGGCACTCCCAGGTAAGATGAAGGGGACCATTCGTCCAGGCAGGATGAGGGAGATGCACTCCCAGGCAAGGTATGGAGAAAATGCTCCTTGGCGGGATGAAAGAGATGAGCTTACCTACACAGGATGCAGGGTAGTACCCACCCAGGAAGGATGACAGTTACGTCCTCCCATTTGGATGACAAAGAATGCACTCACAGGCAGGGTAATGGCAAGGAGGATGGAGATAGCACTTCCAGGTTGGATGACATAGATCATACCTCCAGATAGGAGGATGGACACAGGTTTCCTAGGCAGGAAGGAGGATAGATATTGTGCTCCCAGGGGAAAAAAAAAAAGATAGAGACAATGATCCAAGGTAAGATGATAGAGATAGTGTTCCAAGACAGGAGGATGGGGAAAATGATAACAGGAAGCGTGACATAGAAGGCACTCTGAGACAGGATGTCATACACTGGGTATCCAGGTAGGTGGAAGGATATTGTGCATCCAGGCATGATGAGAGACATGGCCTTCCCTGGACGTACGATAGACATGATACACCACTAGAGCATGATGGAGATCGTGCTCTGAGATGAGATAATTGAGAAGGCACTCCCAGTCTGTTTGAAGGTAATCACACATTCAGGTACAAAGAAGGGCGGGACACTCTCAAGTAGGGTGAGTAATATCATGCTTCAAGACATGATGACTGAGACTGTGCTTGCAAAAAAGATGAAGCGGAGGCTTTCCCACGCAAGATAAGGCATATTGTGCTCCTAGACAGGTTGACGTAAGAGCACTTTTATTCAGGAAGATGGAGTTCATGTCCCCAGGTGATGGTGGATATAGTATAACCAGGAACTATGTGGCTTCCACGCTCCCTGCTTCAATGACAGATGGTGTTTCCACCTTGAAGGAAGGAGACCATGTCCCCAGGCGGGGTGACAGAGCTCGCTACTCAGGCAAAACGATAGAAATTGCATTCCACATGTGGATGATGGAGAGTCCTCTCCCATGCAGGATGAAGGACATCTCACTCCCAGGTAGAATGTCTGAAAACATGCTCCCAGACTGGATTTCTGAGATGGCCATCTAAACAGGATGACATGGATCCGCACCCAGGCAGCATGACAGAGATCATGATCCAAGGCAGGAAGAAGGATACCATCCTTTTTCAGGAAAAGGGGGACAGGGAGACCACACACCTAGGCAGGATGATGGATATGGTGCTCCCAGACAAAAAGAGAGATAAGGCCCTCCATGACAGGATGAGGGATACTGCACTACCAGAGAGGATGAGAGAAATGGTTCCCCATGACAAAAGTGAGTTTGTGCTTCCTGCCACGATGACAGAGTCGGCGCTCCTGGGAAGCATGACAGAGGTAGAGGTCCTAGAGATGAAGGGGACCACTATTCCAGGCATGGTGAGAGAGACATGTTCATAGGCAAGATGTTGGAGAACATGCTCCCTGGCCTGATGAAGGATATGGTCTTATGAGGCAGGATGGTGAAGATCATGTCCCCATGATGGATGACAAATAAGTGCTACCAGGCAGGTTTCATAGACGGCACTCCAGTGCAGGATGAAAAGAAAAACCTTTCTCCCAGGCACCAAGACAGGACGACGGAGATGGATGTCCCATGCAGGATGAAGGTAACCACTCTTCCAGGCAGAATAAGGAGATGTGCTCCAGGGAAAATGTTGGAGAAGATGCTCCCTGGTTGGATGATGAAGACAGTCTTCATAGGCAGGATGCTGGAGATTGTGCTCTGAGGAAGGGTGACAGATATGCAGTCTTAAGTAGAATTTGTAGATGGTACTCCAGCGTACTGATGAAAGAGGTGCTTCTTCCAGACCCTGATATAGGATGAAAGAGATGATGCTCCCAAGCAGGATGACGATGATTGTTCCAGCAAGGTAAATGACCATAGGGTTCTCTGAAGCAGGATGCAAGATATGTGCTACCAGGTAGGATGAATAAAACAGCAATCCCAGGCAGGTTGACCAACATCATGTTCCCGACGGTATGTCTGAGAACTTGAATTCCAGACAGAATGAGATAGTTCGTGTTGCTAAGCATGATGAAGTACGTCACTCTCCCAGGCTGGAAGAGGGAGAGTCACCTGTAGTCAGGATTATGCAGACTGTGCTCAATGGCAGGATGAAAGAGATGGCCTTTCTATGCAGAATTATGGTTTCTCACACCCACGAAGTATGACAGAGATGACACGTCCAGGCAGGAATTGTAGACTGCCCTATAGGGAGAAATGTTGGAGATCATGCTCCCAGGAAAATTTATGGAAATGATGGAAGCCATTTTCCCAAAGGAGAAAAAGGTGACACTCCCATGTTAGGAGACTGGGATGCCTCCTCAAGGCAATAAATCAGAAACCTTACTCTAGACATAATTAAACAGATCATGCTCTCAGGCAGTATAAGAGACACAGCAACCAAGGGAACGTAATGAATATTGTTCTCCAGGGCAGGAAAATGTAGACAGCACATCCAGGCAGATTGAATGTATTCACACTCCCAGGTATAATGAAGGATACTGCACTCTCAGCTAAGATAAATGATATCCTGGGGGAGGAGCCAGAAGGGCAGAACAGCATGGACGTTTTTTGTGTGTCTCACATCCATGAAATACAGCCAGACCAACAGTAAACCATCCTACACACCTAGAAACTGATTGGAAGTTTAACACAACAATCTGCACAACCTGAACCACATTATTCAGCAAGTATGCTACACAAAGAGCTGAACTTGGGGAGCAAGAGACTGGGGGAGGGAGAAAACATACGGGAAAAGGACACCTCCCCAAAAGTAGCTGGAGAGAAAGTAGAAAATTGGAAACACCCACAGGAACTAAACTAAAAAGGGAGAAAGGACCAAGGAGAAAGCAGAGGGTTTAAATTCCATGATGACTGTAGACAAGGGGAGTTGCAAAGGCTGCAACTCCTCAGCTCGATACCTGGCAGTGCTCTGGTGGGAAAGGTGAATGCCCAGGAACAGAGTGGGGTCTGGGAGGTTGGGCCACATGGGGAAAACTGGTTTCACTGCTGGAAGACCATTTGGTAGAGACTGTTGACATCACCTGTTCCCAGCTGACCCTGGAAGACAGCCACATTTGCTGGTGCTGGGGCAAGGTTGTTGTGGGTGAAGCCTGGTGCCAGATCTGTGTTGCGATTTTCCGTAATCCCTGAAAAGCTGATGCTACACTGTCTCGCGATCTTTTCTGGGGGCGGGCTGGTACCTGGCCGCAGTGTCGGGACACTGGCAACAGCAGAGTCTGGCGGGAATTCCTGGGTGCATCCAACCTCCGCCATTGCTCATTTGGCCATTGCTCTGTGAGACCCTCCCACAGAGGGGTGCAACAGATCAAAGCCACAGTCTGTCAGAAGTAAGGGGCTGGGGAAAACAGCCGCATCTGAGACAAAACTTGGGACAGAGTACTGCCTGGGGCCTGGTCACGGACAGTGCAAAAGTGGGGAGTGGATGAGAGCTGAAGATGGAGGACCGGTGAGCGATTGAAGATCCAAGAAAACAGACTGGGTAACTGGGTGGCGCCTTTTTCACAATTGGCACAATGCCTAGGCGCACCTAACAGCCCTGGAACAATCAACCACAGTAGGCTAGCAGCGCCATCTAGTGGAGAGCAGAGCTGTTACATGAAGCCCGCCCAACTGGGCCAACTTTGCTCTTCAAAAACAAAAACCTCATCCCCGGCTTAATTTGTGGACTACAAAGAGCTACATGGACTGATCTGTAGGGGAAAATGAAGCCATTTCAGTCCTACTTCAATCTGTGAGCACTTTTCATCTATTCATTTTTTTCTTTTTTTCTCTCTTTTCCTTTTTCTTTTTTATAATTCTTTTGTTTTTCTTCAATACAGAAAGAAAAAATTTCATTTTATTTTCAACTTTTATTAAATATATCTGTCTTTAGTTTTTATTACTAAAATTTTTTCCTTGTGTAATTTTTTTCAAATTCGACTTACTTCCATCATTTTATTTTAATCTACTTCAGTGTACTCACCTTTTCAAATTTTCAAGCAATTTCCTTTTTTCTTTCTTTTTCTTTTATCCCTTTTTCATTTCTTTTTTTCTTGAATGCAGAAAAACAGAGAAACTTCATTTGTACTTTAAAATTCTTTTAAAATCTTTTATTTAATTTTTATTACTATATTTTTTGCTTTTGTATTTTCTTTTTCAAATTCCATCTTACTCCCATATTTTATTTCAACTACTACAGTGTATTCACTTTTACAAATTTTCAAACTATTTCTTTTGTTTTGCTTTTTTATCTTTTTACTCATTCATTTCTTTCTTTTTTCTTAAATACAGAAAACTAATACATTCATATTTCTTATTAACTTTTATTAAAAATATATTTCTATAATTTTTATACTATATTCTCTACTATTGCGAATAATTTTTTTTCAAATTCTATTTTACCCACATCATCTCACTTTAGTCTACTTAAGTGCAATACTTTTCTCAAAATCTCAAACGATTTCCATCTTTTACCCCCCCCTTTTTTTTCATTTCTCTAATCTGTCAAATCACGTTAACACCCAGACCAAAACACACCTAGGGTCTAGCATCATCTATTCGAAGTGTGTGTGTGTGTGTGTGTGTGTGTGTGTGTGTGTGTGTGTGTGTGTAATTTTTGATTTTTATGTTATTTAATTTTAATTTTTTTTAATTTCAATTTTTCTACTTCTTTAATTCCTTTTCTCCCTTCAAATGACAAAATAAAGGATTTCACCCCAAAGAAAGTCAAAGAAATGACAGCCAGGGATTTAACCAACACAGATACAAGAAACATGTCTGAACCAGAATTTAGAATCACAATAACAAGAATACTAGCTGGAGTCAAACATAGATTAGAATCCTCTTCTGCAGGGATAAGAGAAGTAAAAAATATCCAGAATTAAATTTAAAATGCTATAACGGTGCTGCAATCACAGATGGATGCAGTGGCGGTAAGGATGAACAAGGCAGAACAGAGAATCAGTTTTCTGAGAACATAGTGCACAAGCTTATAGAGAATACAGAAGCAGAAACAAAGAGGGAGATTAAGACAAAAGAGCATGATTTAAGAAGTAGAGAAATCAGTGACTCATTAAAAAGGAAAAACATCAGAGTCATAGAGGACCCAGAGGAGGAAGAGAGAGAAATAGGGGTAGTAAAGTTATGTCAGCAAATCATGGCAGAAACTTTCCTAAACTGTGGAAAGATACAGACATCAAAATCCAGGAATCACAGAGGACTCCCATCAGATTCAACAAAAACTGACCATCAACAAGCCATATCATAGTCAAATTCACAAAATACTCAGGCAAGGAGAGAATAATGAAAGCAGCAAGGTGGGGAAAAAAAGTCGCTAACCTAGAAGGGAAGACAGATCAGGTTTTCAGCACACATATCCACAGAAACTTGGCAGGCCACAAAGGAGTGGCGAAATATATTCAGTTGGCTGAATTGAATATGGCTGAAATAGAAAAATACACAGCCAGGAATTCTTTACCCAGCAAGGTTGTCATTCAAAAATAGAAGGAGAGAGAAAAAGATTCCCATACAAACAAAAATTAAAGGTTTTTGTGACAGTAAACGAGCCCGGCAAGGAATCTTAAGGGTGACACTCTGAGAGGAGAAAAGATGAAAATTATATATACATACATATAAATTATAATATATAATATAATAAAATATAATAATATGATATGAATGATAATATAATATAATATAATATAATTAATATAATATAATATAATATAATATAATATAATATAATATAAATGCAAAAATATGTATACATATACATACATATGTATATGTATAAATATATGTATATATGTATATATGTACATATATATGTATATACACATATATATGTGTGTGTGTATATATATATATATATATACACACACCAAAAGGAACCAAAGACTAGAAAGGACCATGGAACACCACCAGATACTCCAACTCTACAAGCATCATAATGGCAATAAATGCATATCTTTCAGTACTCACTCTAAACGTCAATGGACTCAATACTCCAATCAAAAGATATGATGGATAAGAAAACAAGATCTATCTATATGTTATTTACAAAGGACCCCCTTTAGACCGAAAGATCCCTTCAGATTTAAAATAAGGAGGTGGAGAAGGCAGGAATAGCCATACGTCCATCAGACAATCTAGAGTTTAAAATAAAGACTGTATCAAGAGATGCATAAGGGCATATATCATAATCAAGGGGTCTATCCACCAAGAAGACCTAAAAATTGTAAACAGTTATGTGCCAAATGTGGGGACCACCCAAATATATAAATCACTTAAAAACAAACATAAAGAAACGCATCAATAGTAATACCACAATAGGAGGAGTCTTTAACACCCCACTAGCAGCAATGGACAGATCATCTAATCAAAAAATCAACACAGAAACAAAGGCTTTGAATGGAACACTGGACCAGATGGACTTCACAGATATATTCAGAATAGCTCATCCTAAAGCATCAGAATATACATTCTTGTCCAGTGTGCATGGAACATTCTCCAGAATAGACCATATACTGGGAAACAAATCTGCCCTAAGTAAGTACAAAATGATCAAGATCATACCGTGCATATTCTCAGACCACAATGGTATGAAACTCAAATCAACCACAAGAAACAATTTGTAAAGGTAACCCATACTTAGAGACTGAAGAACATCCTACCAAAAATTGAATGGGCTAACACAGAAGGGAAAGAGGAAATTAAGTATATGGAAGTCAAAGAAAATGATAGCACCACAACCGAAAACATCTGCGATGCAGCAAAGGTGGTCATAAGAGGAACGTAAATAGCAACGCAGGGCTTCCTAAAAAAGGAAGAAAGATCTCAGAGACACAACCTAACTTTATGCCTTAAGGAGCTGGAAAAAAAAAAACAGCAAGTAAAACCCAAAAACACCACAAGACAGGAAATGACAAACATTTGAGCAGAAATTAATGTTATCAAAACCAAAAACAAACAAACAAACAAACAAAACAGTAGAACAGATCAATGAAACCAGAAGCTGGTTCTTTGAAAGAATTAACAAAATTGATAAACCACTAGTCAGTTTGACCAAGAAGAAAAAGGAAAGGAACCAAATAAGCAAAATCAAGAATGAAAGAGGTGAAATCACAACCAACACAACAGAAATACAAACAATAATAAGAGAATATTATGAACAATTATATGCCACTAAAATGGACTATCTGGAAGAAATGGACAAATTCCTAGAAATATATACACTACCAAAGCTGAAACAGGAATAAGTAGAAAATGTGAACAAACCCATAGTCAGTAAGGAAATCGAATTAGTAATAAAAAAAAATCTGCCAAAAAAAAAAAAAATGATTCCAGGGCCAGATGGTTTTCCGGAGGAATTCTACCAAACACTTAAAGAAGAGTTAACACCTATTCTCTTGAAACTGTTCCAAAAAAATAGAAATGGACAGAAAACTTCCAAACTCTTTCTATGAAGCCAGCGTTACCTCGATTCCAAAGCCAGACAGAGACCCCACTAACAAAGAGAACTATAGACCAAATTCCCTGATGAACATGGATGCAAAGTTCCTCAACAAGGTATTAGCCAACCGGATCCAACAATATTAAAAAAAAAAAAAAGTTATTCACCACAACCAAGTGTGATTTATACCTGGGATGCAAGGCTGGTTCAATATCCACAAAATAATTAACGTGATTCATCACATCAATAAAAGAAAGGACAAGAACCATATGATCTTCTCAATAGGTGCAGAGAAAGCATTTGAAGAAATACAGCAACATCTCTTGATAAAAGCTCTCAAGAAAGTAGGGATAGGAGGAGCCTAACTCGAGATCATAAAAGCCATATTGAACGACCCAACGCTAGTATCATCCTCAAGAGGGAAAAACTGAGAACGTTCCCCCTAAGGTCAGGTACAAGACAGAGATGTTCACTATCTCCACGATTATTCAACATAGAATTAACTGGAAGTCTTAGCCTCTGCAATCAGGCAACACAAAGAAATAAAAGGCATCCAAATCAGCCAGGAGGAGGTCAAACATTCACTCTTCACAGATGACATGATACTCGATATGGAAAACCCAAAAGATTCCACCCAAAAACTGCTAGAACTGATCCATGGATTCAACAAAATTGCAGGATATAAAATCAATGTGCAGAAATAGGTTGCATTCCTATACACCAACAATGAAGCCACAGAAAGAGAAATCAAGGAATTGATCCCATTTACAGTTGCACAAAAACCCCTAAGATACCTAGGAATAAATCTAACCAAAGAGGTGGAAAATCCATACACTGAAAACCATAAAAAGCTTATGAAAGAAATTGAAGAAGACACACAAAGAAATGGAAAAAGATTCCATGCTCCTGGATAGGAAGAACATCTATTGTTAAAATGTCGATACCACCCAAAGCAATCTACATATTCAACGTAATCCCTATCAAAGTAACACCAACATTCTTCACAGAGCTAGAACAAATAACCCTAAAATTTGTTTGGAACCAGAAAAGACCCCGAATACCCAAAGCAATCTTGAAAAAAAAAAAACTAAAGCAGGATGCCTCACAATCCCAGACTTCAAGCTATAGTTGATGATACAAAGCTGTAATCATCATCGCGACAGTATGATACTGGCACAACAACAGACACTCAGATCAATGGAACAGAATGGAGAACCAGAAATGGACCAGCAAACATATGTCCAACTAATCTTTGACAAAGACGAAAGAATATCCAATGGAATAAAGACCGTCTCTTCAGCAAGTGTTGCTGGGAAAAGTGGACAGCGACATGCAGAAGAATGAAGCTGGACCACTTTCTTACTCCATACACAAAAATAAACTCAAAATGATGAAAGACCTAAATGTAAGACAGGAAGCCACCAAATCCTCGAGGAGCAGCAGGCAAAAGTCTCTTTGTTCTTGGCCCCAACAACTGCTTACTCAACATGTCCTCTAGAGAGAAGGGAAACAATAAAAGTGAACTTCTGGGACCTCATCAAAATAAAAACGTCTGCACAGCGTAGGAAACAATCAGCAAAACTAAAAGGCTAGTGAAAGAATGGGAGAAGATATTTGCAAGCGACATATCAGATAAAGGGCTCGTATCCAAAATCTATAAAGAACTTATCAAACTCAAACCCCCCAAAAAGCAAATGATCCACTGAAGAAGTGGGCAAAAGACATGAATAGACCCTTCTCCAAAGAAGACATCCAGATGGCCAACTGACACATGAAAAAATGCTCAATTTCATTCATCATCAGTGAAACACAAGTCAAAACCACAATGAGATACCACCTTACACCTGTCAGAATGGCTAACATTCGCAAGTCAGGCAACAACAGATGTTGGTGAGGATGCAGAGAAAGAGGATCTCTGTTGCATCATTGGTGGGAATGCAAGATGGTGCAGCCATTCTGGAGAACAGTATGGAGGTTCCTCAAAAACTAAAGTAGAACTACCCTGTGAGCCACCAATTACGATATCCAAGGGATACGGATATGCTGTTTCGAAGGGGCACATGCTCCCCAATGTTTATAGCAGCACTATCAACAATAGCCAAAGTATGGAAAGAGTCCAAACGTCCATCGATGCGTGAATGGATAAAGGTGTAGTGTGTGTGTGTGTGTGTGTGTGTGTGTGTGTATAAAAAACATATATATATATATATATATATATATATATATATATATATATATATACACAAACACACGTATATACATGTATACATATACACATACACATACACATATACATATACATACACATACACATAAATATATATATATATACATATATATATGTAGTACATATATATACTACATATATATATATGTATATATATATATATATATATATATACACACACATATATATGTATGTATATGGTGACAGATTCCCCAGGGGCAGAAAAAAGGAGACAGAAGTTTATTGGAGTCTTGCGTCTGGACAATGGGGGAGGGAGAGGCCATGTGTCATGCAGTGGAGGTGCGGGGCTGTCTTCCAGGAGGAAGTTGAGCAGGCAGGGCTCAGGGCTGTTTTGAGGCAGGTCGCCCGATGGGCCTGTTTGTGTTCAGCCAGGAAGTGGGGGGTGGCCACTGTGGGCCCTTCTCCCTTTACTCGGGTTTCCACTGCTCCGGTTGGTGGCGTGAACGCGACCTCTGCCCACAGCCTCTGCCCCGTGGACACAGCACGCCATTCCTGGAGGATGGTCACTCGGCACAGAGTCAAAGCCTGATAGCCAGGGACGCACAGGCTGCTGTCTTGATGGAGGAGGAGCAAGAACACGGCTTCTACTGGGTCTAAGCTGCGTGTGGCCCACGCTGCTCCACGCTATCATTCAGAGCTGTTGGCAGGGAGCCCGCGGGTTCTCTTTCCTCGGCTTCCCTCTCTTCCTGAGCGCTCCACGGGGCTGTGTCTAAGCCCGGCTTTGCAGGGCACTGCACAGAACTCAGGCTCCTGAGATGCAAAACACAAAGGCAGTGGAGTGGACTAGAAGCAGCCTGTGACTACCTGCCGTGCCTGGCTGGGGCCCCAGCACCGTCTCTGGCCTTTGAAACCGCCAGCCCACGAGGTGCAGCCAGGACACATGCCTTCCTGTTGTGCGTCTCTGATCTGAGGCTGGAGGGCTCCTAGCCATTGCTCCTGTCTGTTGAGCATGATGACGTGGGAAACAAGCATAAGTAAACTTGAACGGAAAGCAGGAGACTCTAGAGGGAAGACATGCACAAGGCAGGGCCATTGCAGACCTTTGAGCGGGAGGACACCAGGCGCCTCTTTGAAGGTTTGGCTTAGAGGGAGTTGTCTTTGTGCCTTTTCTGCCAGAGCAGACTCCTGTGTCTCCTGCTGGACATGTGCAGTGTGGGCTGGGCCCTGCAGGTTTTCAGACCATGAGGTCAAACAAAGCCGCTTCCTCGGGGCCCACCCACGGTCTCCTTGAGCAGGGGCAGAATCTCTGCCCTCCCAAGGCTTCCAAGGCTTGGGAGCCACGCCTCCCAAGGCTTCCAAGGCTTGGGAGCCACGACTCCCAAGGCTTCCAAGGCTTGGGAGCTATGCCTCCCAAGGCTACAGCATTCTGCTGTGTGGCACTCGCAGCTACTGTCACAAGCCGGCTCCTGGTGACAGCCAGTCACACTCCAGTGACTTCCTTCCATGTTGCCCAAAACATCTTCAGAGTGAAAGGGAGTCGCCAAATATGTACTCTTTTTTTTTTTTCTTTTCTTTCCAAACCCACACAATGTTCGGTAATTAATGGCATATTTTAAGTACACCAGGGAGATTTGCATTTTTCAACAAGGGAGGAAGCAACAGCACACATAGAAATACGAGTTCATACTCAGGCTGCTTCTGGGCTGGCGATCCAAGGACCTGCTGGAAGGAAGGGAGATTGCTTTCCCTGTGGAGAAAAATTCTTCTCGCTCAAGGAGCAGGGGGAAGTTTTTGACAGCGTCTGCTGCTGCAGAGGCATCTCGGCAAGACCTTTGTTAAAACGTATTTCTCGTCTTTTATTAATGAGATTTGGTTCAGGGAGATCGTGTGGGGGAATGAAGACTCTGCCTTGGAAGGCAGTTTGAAGAGCTGGCTGGGGCTCAGTGACAAGGGACTCGGCAGCTGTTGTCAGTTATTTGGGCTACACTGGATGGTGGGTGTCGGGGGAAAGAGCCACTGGGCGGGTGATCCCGCAGAGGGTGGCTAGCTAGAGACGAGCACTGAGGGGTTCACACCACCCCCCTGCCCCATGAGCCACCCCGGGATCTCCATAGCATCCTAGCTGAAAACCTAGTCTTTGTGGCTGGAAATGCTTGGATTTCAGTCTGAGCATGTGACCTTGGGCAAGCCTCAATTTATCCATCTGTGAAATGAGGAAATCATCACAAGTTGTGGGGGGGATTGAGTGGGGTCATCCGTGCAAGAGCTCGGTGCACAGTGGCCTTGCTCAGGCCAGGCTGGGCTTCTTCAGGCCTGGGGTTCTGCTGAAGGCCGTGGTGCGTCCATGCTGCCCTTCTGTCCTCTGAGGTTTGTTTTCCACAGCCTCCCCCCCCCCCGCCACCCTTCTCCAAGGCTGATGAAACTTAACCCGTAGATTGTTCCGAGCAGCATTGTACAGAAGAGGACATACCTCCAATATCCATCAACTTATGAATGGGAATTGCAAATAATATAATGTGATAATACATGGTGAAATCTATCTTGGGTTTGAGGGCATTGTTTCAACAGAACAGAAGTGTTGTTCCTATATGCCACCTGAGGAGGCCTCTCCCCCTGCTCCTGGCCCCCACCCTCCCTCCTTCTACCTCCTTTCTGTCTCTGGAACGTTCCCTGAGGTGCCCTGATGCACTTGGCGGTCGCTCTGCTGGTGAGGCCCACACTCGCTGGCTGAAAACCACGTCAGTGGTTTCAGCTGGGAAAACCATATTCAGCATTTGCTTCCAAGAGTGAGCGGCTTTAAGTAATCACATCTGAAGCCCCCTTTGATGGATGGGGTTGACTGACAACTCATTCTGTCTCAGACACTGAGATTGATTGCCTGAGAAAGACCAGGAAATCACACAGGGAGGCCTGTTATGGGGCGACTGTCGAACTCAGTGACTGCATGGGCACACCGAGCAGGTGTCGAGTGGGCTCACTGGGAAGCCTCGGATATGAAACGGCTGCACAGTGCAGCACACACGTGCAAAGTGCAAAGATCAGGACTACATGATTCAGTGAGAAGACATAGATGGGAAATTACTGGAGCTGAAATTTTATTGCAAAGTTGTTTATCTTTGTTATTACTTTCTGAATCCTTTTGTGCTTTTTGTTCACGGCAGTGGATAGAGGCACTCTTACTTACACTTTAAGCAGAGATTAGGAGGGAAAAATATTCCTCACGGCACCACAAAATACCAGAGTAACTCTCAGCCAGGCCTGTGATTTCTCTCATTTCAATGAAATATCTAGAAATTGAAATAACAATAATAAAAACTTTTTTTGTAGTCCTTTTGCACAGACAATTCATGTGATTTCCTTTTGATGCCAATTAGCATTTCTTATTACAATAATAATGGTGAGAACATGGCTCCCAGAAAGATGTGGCCTGGGACTCCTTCACTTTGGTTTCCAGCTTGTAGTGCAGGGATCCTGGCCCACTTCTGAGAGAAGACGGACACTGGCCAGACCGCTAAGGTGATGTGATGTTAATAACAGGGATGATTCATGTTTTACTTTTTCATAAAGCTGATTACTTTTCAGAATCATAGTCTACATCCTTGGATTATTTTAAATCTCATGCAATTTTTATTAAAATGGAAACGAATTTTGTGAACTGAAAAAATATACACTTGAACATAGGCACACATAAAACATCCGGAGTTTTAAGTATTAACAAATGTGTGGGTTTCTTATATTTATTCTTCTTGCAGTTATTTCCTGCTGCAATCAGAGTAGGAAGAAATACATTTTCTTTTTTAATTCTCAGCATTGCTGTTCAGGTATAAGAGTTCAGAAGTGTTGTCAGTGAGGCCTGTGGACCAGCTTACCTAGGCAGGCACTCGGAAGCTCACTGGAAATGAAGATTCGTGGGGTGCCTGGCTGGGGCTCTGTAGGTAGAGCACGTGACTCTTGATCTCAACATCACGTTGGATGTAGAGATTACTTAAAAATATAATCTTTTTTTTAATGTTTGTTCATTTTTGAGAGAGAGAGAGAGACAGAGAGAGAGAGAGAGGGAGGGAGAGAGAGAGAGATAGTAAGAGTGAGCAGGGGTGGGGCAGAGGGAGAGGAAGACACAGAACCCAAAAGAGGCTCCAGGCCCTGAGCTGTCAGCACAGAGCCCAACATGGGGCTTGAACTCACAAATGGTGTGATCGTGATCCGAGCTGAAGTCAGAGACTGAACTGACTGAGCCACCCAGGCACCCCCAAAATGAAATCTTTTTAAAAACATAAGAAATGCACATTCTTAATCCCCTCCCTGGACCTGAGTGTTGGGGACCAGCAACCTGTGTTAACCATGATCCTCATCCTGGTGATTGATGAGGGCTTTAGAGACAGAGGCCACTTCCTTGTTAGGGTCACAGTTGGATAGGGGGTAAAACATTGTTTGGGCTCAGATTGCCTGGGTTCAAAACCCAGATTCACCGCCTCTATCTCTTAGCTCTGTGACCACAGAGTAAACCTTAAAATGGGAGCATGTTTATAGTGAGGGTCGGGTGTGTGTGGGGGGAGCATTTTCAATTGCTCTTGAATTCTTCATTTAACCCAGAGGGCTCCCCTTCCCATTCTTCATTTAACCCAGAGGGCTCCCCTTCCCACCACCCCACCCAGCCAGACAGATCTGACGTACATTCCAGGCAAAGAAAACCACTGTTTTCACATGTCGGCAAATAACGTTCGGAAGCTGTTGGCCTAAGTGTAAATGAGAGATGTGGATGACTGTTCGCAGAGTGAGTTTACTGCCCCAGAAACCGGATCAAATCCTGAGCAAGAATGGAGGAATGGAAAGGTCTCAAAGTCAGGCAAGAGAGGGGAAGTGATGTGAGGCTTCTTGGGAATGAGGTTCAGGAGGCAGTCTGGGAACCAGATTATGGAAGATTGCGTATTCCACAAATGGCCATGCTGATATTCCCTGTCCCACGTGTCCTTTAAAAAAATTTTTTTTAACGTTTATTTAGTTTTGAGACAGAGAGAGGAAGAGCATAAATCGTGGAGGGTCTGAGAGAGGAAGACACAGAATCTGAAACAGGCTCCAGGCTCTGAGCTGTCAGCACAGAGCCCAACGCGGGGCTGGAATTCATGGACTGTGAGATCATGACCTGAGCCGAAGTGGGCCGCTTAACCAACTGAGCCACCCAGGCGCCCCTTTGTCCATGTGTTCTTACCGAACTCTGCCCCTGCCTCACTGAAAGTCAGTCCTGGGGCTCCTGGGGGACTCGGTCGGTTAAGCGTCCAATTCTTGACTTCAGGTCACATCATGATCTCATGGTTAGTGGGTTTGAGCCCCGTGTCAGGCTCTGTGCTGATAACACAGAGCCTGCTTGAGATTCTCCCTCTCTCTCTCTCTCTGTGTCTCTCTCTCTCTCTTTCTCTCTCTCTCTCTCTCTCTTTCCCTTCCCTTCCCTTCGCTTCCCTTGCCTTCCCTTGCCTTCACTTCCCCTTCCCCTTCCCCTTCCCCTTCCCCTTCCCCTTCCCCTTCCCCTTCCCCCTTCCCTTCCCTTCCCTTCCCTTCCCTTCCCTTCCCTTCCCTTCCCTTCCCTTCTCTTCCCTTCCCTCCCTCAAGCTCTCTCTCAAAAATACATAAACTTGAGAGAGATGAGTGGGGGATGGGCAGAGAGACAGGGAGACACAGAATCCAAAGCAGGCTCCAGGCTCCCAGCTATCAACACAGAGCCCAACACAGGGCTCAAACTCACAAACTGTGAGCTCATGACCTGAGCCAAAGTCAGATGCTCAACTGACTGAGCCACCCGGGTTGCCCCTAAAATAAGTAGACTTTAAAAGAAAAAAAAAATAAAGTCAGTCTTATGTCCCTTCCTTTTGAAATTGGGTCGGCCTCTGTGACAGCCGGGTGGGGAATGTGGCAGAAGTGATGATGCATGGCTTCTGGGACTCGTTTGGAAAAGGTGTCCAAAAGGCAGTGTCTTCTTGGTTGTGTCTCTCACTGAACATACCCCTTTGGGGCTCAGAGCTGCCACACCAGGGAGCATGAAGTCACTATGCTGGGGGAGGTGCATAGGAAAGGAGATGTTGCCAAAGCCCCAGCTGTCTCTGAGTCCCCCAGTGCAGACTCCAGGGATGTGCTGGAAGGCGACTCTCATGGCAGCCGCCATCTGACTGCAGTCTTGCGAGAGACCCTGAGTGAGAACTGCCAGGCACAGCTGCTCCCGAGTCCCCTTCCCATGACTCCCTCTCCCCAAAACAGGGATAACAGGTGTTACTATCTTTCAAGAGCTAAGTCTCAGGGTTCATTATTAGGGAGCAGTAGGAACTGTAGCACCAATAACTTGTTTCTCTGTGGTGGGAACTGCCTCTCAGCTGGGGTCAGGAGGTTGACCACTGGTCATCCAGCTGCAAGGTCACTCATCTGTGCCTGGGACTCTGCACAGACCTCCTTCCAGCCCACCTCCTGTAGACGCCGCCACGGTCCCGGGATGGAGGTAGCTGCTTGGCGATGCAGAGAACAGAAAGGCTTTGCCGCTGTCTGGGAGGAGACAAGGCGGCTCCAAGTCTCCTACTTGCCTTGGGGGGAGAGATTAGTCTGCTTCGTGTGTGTCAGAGTCACAGGGCAGTGCTTGGTACACGGGGAGTGCTAAAAGTAGTGGCCGCAGTTACTTACTGGTTTTGTACAGCAGATGGGTGCGAGGACTGTGCCGGAACACAGATTGGACAAGCGCTGACGCGGCTGCTCATGAGGCTGAGCCCAGGGAGCTTCGAGGGGGTCACACGTCCCCCTGGTGCACCAGGAATGATCTTGATGATGGTGCTTGTGGTGGTGGATGGCGGGTGGTGTGATGTGACGTGATATGGGCTCAGAGTGAGCAGTCAAGAAAGAATTCTTGACACATTTTGAGTTGGAAAAGGTGGTTTTATCAAAGGCACAGGGACAGGACCCCTGGGCAGAAAGAGATGCACTGGGATTGTGAGGAGCTTTCAACTTGGGGGCAGGTAGAAATCAAGGCATTTTCCAAAATGACGGTGTTTGCATGTTGAAGAGGTCTTGCGGGATCCTGGAGGTATGGCTTTTGTCAAACTAAGGTGGTTTTTTGCCTCTAGGAAATCATTAAAGGTAAGGATTTATGCATTATGCTTCATGGGGTCCTGAGTTCCTGTGCTCTGCCTGCCTCAAGGCGGTTGTGAGTTCTAAGGCAGTTTAATTTTACCTTCCTGTCTTTTGCCTTTGTTCTCCTTGTCAATGATGACGATGGCGGCTAAGCTTCCTCGTTGTCCGTCCGGCATCAGGTGCTCGGCGAAAGTCTAAACCACTCAGTTCTCACTGCAAGGCTGTGATGTAGGTCCTACTCTTGTTCCCGTGTTTCAGCCAGGGGGAGGAGGCACTGGGGGGAGTCACATAACTGGCCCTGTCTTACACAGTCACCAGATGCCCTGGGCTCCTCATTGTTAACATCTCCAAGTAACATGTATTTCGAGGTCTGCACTGCATATATAATGTGACTTCATCTTCAAAGCAACCTTGTGAGGGAGTTGAGGAGACCTCCGTTTTTTTCTAGTTTGAAGCTAACATCCAGAAAGTTAAGTGGCATCTTCACAGTGACACTGGACATGAGGCAGAATGGTGTCCGTGGGGGGAAGTGTCAGGCGTGCCGTTTGGAAAACAGTCCAGGTGTGTAAAGGAGAGGTCGCGTGAGATGAGGCTGAAGTGAGGGCCAGAAGCGTGGAGCTGGGACTTCATTCGGGATGAAAGGGGGAGCCACAGAATGCACCCGACGTGCGTTGTTGAGGTTTGTCCCTGGTGTGGAGGAGAGTTTGGAGTGGGAGAGGAGAGCTGATGTGATGGGGTCCCAGCAGGGGCAAGGTGCCGACCTGGCAGGTCACAGGGTCTGACGAAGGACATGCTGTTCTGGAGAAGGCGGTGTCTTAGCAGCATCTCCGCTGTGGTGGAAGACACACAGAGGGGAGTAATTCTGAGCCACGCCTGAGGTGGAGAGGGTGGGTGGGCAGGAAACAAGGGAACGCCTCCACCTCCCATCTACTCCAGAGTCACATGTGAAATGGCCTGACTTGCAGGGAACAGCCAACGGTGAATCACGTTTCACTTTTCTTGCAAAGAGTCTGGTAGATTTCCCACTGTTTTTTCAGATAGCGCGATGGGATTTGTGAAGGGGACACACTCACAGATCCCGTTAGGACACGCGGCACCCTGTCAGGGGCGGAGAGTTGGAGGAATCTGGTGGGGTGCATGTTGGCTGTATTGGTGAGGAGGCCAGAAAGCCAGGATGGGACACTAGGCAGACTAGAAGCCACCTCTCTTCTTGCAGCAGAGAAAAGGGTAACAAAAGGTCCACGTGTGCTCCAGCGACAAATAGTAGCTGTCATATCGGTTGTAAAATTTTGACCGTTACGTACCCCAGATTCCTCGGTGGAGTGGAATGTGTGCTCTAGAGCCAGCCAGACCTGGTTCTCTCCCACCTAGTCGCCACGTGATCTTGGGAGGTTGCTGAGATTGTCACCAGAGTGAGGTAGGTGATGTTGGAAAGGTGGGAATCGGAACACTCAATACAGTTGTCTTCCTGAGTCCCATCTTGGTTGTCTACAAAACGGAGGTGGGAAGAACATCCGATGCATTCAGCACCTGTGTAGATGAAGTCAGTTCTCTTAGAGGCAAACCCACTCCATTACTGCCGGAAATGTTGGTCGTAAAGGGGAGGTACAAAGGAGCAATGCCGGAAACTTTCTCAAGTAGGAGGAGGGGCTGTACTCCAAATTCTTTCACATCAGCTTCAGGGCTGATGTTAGATACAAGCAGCCGGCCACGAAGCTCCTGCAGAACATGACTTCCTGGAAAAAATAGCCCAGCGCCGCTTAGGAAGAGACACATTTCGGGCTTCTGCCAAGTTACTCACATTTCAGACAGTTCGTATTTGAATGCAGAATGGGTTTTGAACAAATTCCTTTCTTTTACCCTGACTACTTGCAGTGAGCTTGGGGTTGAACTCTGCCCCTTTGAAGAAAATAAAGCACTGAACCATAAACTATTATTTTTTGACACTAGTTTCCCCAGACTATTTTTCTAGGGTAGTGATCTCAGTTTAACATACATTGATGAGTTTTAAGTGTTTTTGTTCTCAGAACACATTTATGGGGATGAGCAGGACATAGAACACAAGAATTCAGATTCTCGGAATTTTGAGTCACGGTGTTTGGGACAGAGTAACCAATATGTGTGTGAGCACGCGCGCGCGTGCACACACACACACACACACACACACACACACACACACACACGCCAGTCTTTACCTGCACATCTGCCTTCTCCCAGGAGGAGGAGGGGAAAGGAAGCTCCTCTGTTGCTCGGGCCCTTTTGTTGATTTATCATTTATTATTTTTTAAAATGACTAAAAATGTAATTGGCCTCATCACTCTGTTTTGGTGTGGGCTTAACCAAGGTCCTCACCCCTGGGGAAAAGTCCTCCAGATGCCGTGGGTTTTGTGTTTTTGTTTTTTTTTTCTGTTTTTTGTCCAGTTCTCACCTCAGACATGAGCTTTTATTCATCGGCATGCCTTTGCAAAAGACTGTTTTCCCTCCATCCCTCCAAAAAAGACATTTTCCTTATCAGAAATTTTAGAGATTTCCGGTTCCATTTAGTACTGAGAATGAATAGCAGTGATGATGGCAGTGACGTCATAGCGATGGACTCATGTGCTGAAAAATGTGACACATGTCAGGTTTCTTTTCTTTACCATAATCTGCCCAGTTCTGTTAGAAAGCCATTTGTGGGTTTGAGGTGAGTGAGGCTAACTGCCCCCTTCCCTTACCATGGGGCAGGGTGGGGGATGTGGACACAGTGACTTGTTTCCTGCTGGGCACGTGACTCCCAACTGGCTATGTGACCAGACCAGGAGTCTTTCTGTGACGTCATTGGGGAGGGTAGTGACCAGGTCTCCTCCTTGGAGGTCAGAACCATAAGATTCATGCCGTGCCCCATCCCATGTCATGGGGAGAGACAGTCTTCCTGCAAACTTCCAACAGACAGGAACCAGTATGGAGGTTCTGAAGGAGAAGACTTTGGGCGTGAGACCATCTCAGTAGTGCTGGTGTGGGGTGAGGCAGATCTTTAACCAGAAATAAAAGGAGAGAGCTTGAAAAACATGAGATAAAGCCAGGAAACAGTTGTTACTTCCAAAGAGGAAGTGTTTTCTGCGGACTCCTGTTGTAAAATGAGGACCGGGCAGAGTAGCAAGGGGTGGATGGATCATCAGAGAAGAGATGAATGGATTTCAGCGTTATCCCAGCAGCTTGGATGTTTCAGAAAAGGAGTTGAAAGGGTGGTAAAGAACAGGCCAGTGAGAAGCCTATGGGAGGCAGAGAAATGGCCCCCAAAGATGTCCACTGTAACCCGTTGGGCCTGTGGATGTGTCCTCTGCTGTGGCCCAAGGAGCACCGAGGATGGATTAAATAAGGGCCTGGGGATGGGAAGCCCTCCTGGACTGTCTGGACAGGCGCACCATTGCCTCACGGACCCTTAAACGTGGAAGAAGGAGGCACAAGAGAGGTGGGAGAGATGAGGCCAAAGGGAAAGAGGGGGTGAGAGGGGCAAGAAGGACTCAGTGCACCTTGAAGATGCAGGAAGGGTGCGGAGTCGTGGAATGCAGGGGACCCTGCAGCCAGGACGGGCCTCAGCGGCCAGCCGGCCAGCGGTGCGCTGTGCCCACAGAGTGATGGAACAGGAGAGGCCCCACCCCACAGGGCCCCCGGGGGGTGGGGTGCAACCTGCCCGTACTTGGTGTCAGCCACTTCTGACCTCCAGAATCCACTGAGGTCGTCTAAGCCACCATTTGTGATAACTTGTTGCAGTAGCAACAGAAAATTAGTGTAGAAAAAGACCCACATGCTATCCAATCAGGACAGAGGCGGTGCCCTGCAGACTGGCTCAGTGCGCGCCAGCCGCATGGGGAACTGGCCTCCCAGAGGCTCTGTTCCTGGCCTTTCATGTAGAGGGAAAGTGCCCGTGCCTCCTGGGGCCTGTGCTTGTTGGTTAAGATTGTTCTTTTACGGCAGTTAGCAGAGCACCTACCCGACTCCGTGCTCAGTAACTGCTTGATTGATGCAGAATAACACAGGAGAGGGAGAGACATCCCCATACATACTTTGAGATTGTCCTTCCTTTCTTAAGTAGACCAACTAGGTCACAAAGAAATGCAGCCTGAATAGATGTTGTGAGTTTTCTAACTCACTGTTACAATAACAATGATTTTTCTGATTGAAATACAATTTGAGGCGCCTCACAGTGTTCCAGTGATCGCTTTGTCTCACCGTTACCGATGCTGTTAATAACTCATGAGGGATGCTTGTCATCCACTCTGATGAGCCCTGGGTCATCCACATACAGCAGTACAGCAGGAGCATCTAGGGGACTGATGTGGCTTCAGGGACCCCTCCTCTGAGCCCATCCAGGGTGTGGGTGTCCTTGATGACACCCTTGTGAGTTTCAGTTTGACCCCTAAACTGCCCCCTCCCTCCTGTCTTGTGGCCTCTGATAATTCTCAGGCATCTCAGACCTGCCTGCAAGTTTTGTTTGACCTGACACCGCCTCCCTTCTGAAGGGCGGGGTCAGCCCCAAGGTCAGTGAGCTGGAGGTGAGCAGGGTGGCAGGGTGGCGGTGGGTGTGTTGTGGGTGTCGTTAGAATGAAAACCACAGGCCCCAAATAGTGTCACTTCCCTGAAGTTCCCAAACTGGGGCTTAAGGCCTAATCCAACTGCATTTCAGCCCCCCTCAGAGACGTAGCCTGAACCAGCCAGGAATGTTCCATCAGTGCCAGTGCCTCTGCCACAGGGGCCTCTCCACCCCCCCCCCCAAAGAAAGAAGACGTCTCCTGGATCCAGGGACCCCTTGCTTTCCCCCTGGACAAAAGCCTCCCTGCAACAGCCCTTCACTGTTGCTAGTAACTTTCTTACCTGGCTCTCCTTCTAGATGGACCTTCCTTTCTGTCCAGCTTCTCGGAGCCCCTTCTGCTTGCTGCTTGGGGTGCTACCCAATTCATGAGTCCTAAAGCCAATCATATATTTAAAATCTGCTCAGTTGCATTTTTGTTGTCTGGCAGTCTGTGCAAGAAGGCTCAGCCGGTGTCTCTCTGAGGCTTAGGCCCCGTCAGGCATGGCCACCGAAGACCCTGAGGGACCTTTCTCGGGATGGAGGGTCTCTGAGTTTGGAACTTATCCTGAGACAATATTTGAGTGATGTTACTGCTCCTACGGGAGCAGGGCAGGATGGGGGCCAATAAAGGGTGTGCGGCTCCTCTGAGAGACCGTGGGGACAGTGTGGGGACAGTGTAGGAAACGCCTCAGCGTTGCCTAGTGGGGGCAGAGGACTGGGGCATGGGCGTGCAGTGAGCCCACCCTCCATGGTTGATGCTGGGGCAGAGATGCCTTGCAGGCAGCAGCCTTGGCAGGAGGGGGTGTGTGTGGGGCACCCTGTGGGCTGCTCCTGCCTCGCTTCCCGGCCTCCCTGCCACTTGGGGACCAGAAGTCCTGACCGTAGTGTTGATAGTGGAATGTCTGCGCCCCCTAAGGGGAGCCCTGGAGGAGGAGTATGAGAGTGTCCTATAAAAGCTGACCGCTTGGGAGAGCATGGGAGGGAAGAAGAGGGCTCTGTCTGTGAGCTGGCCGCAGCCCTCAGACCAGCCAGGAGCCTCTGTGGGAGCAGCCAGTGGGATCAAGACCGAGGAGTCTACCCTCTGTTCAGCCCAAGCGTTGGAGCTTCAGGCCCAGACACTGGCAAGGGCAAGACTCTCCCCTCACCGCCTCACCTCTGTCAGGAGCCGAGCCTCCCCAAAGAGGCCGATGGAAGAGAGCAGGTCTCTGCATCCTCTCGGTGGCCATGGCAGCCCTTTTAGCTTCTCCAAGTGGATTCCTAGGCCACCAGCATGGTCAGGGGGGACCCAAGACGGACAGAAGTCCAGCAGTGACAGGACGTGGTAGACGGGCACACGGGAAGAAGCCCTTTTGAGACTCAGAAATGCCTGGGTGTTTTGGGGGGTTTTGACTCGGTCACTAAGGCCACTGGAGGGGTGTCTATGCACCATCATGTGAACATGAAGGAACAACAGGGAAACCCAAACTGATGCACAGCCTGAAAGTAACACACAGGCCTCTGTTCCTCGAAATTTCTGTGGCATGAATGACCAAGGCCGAGGAATGTTCCAGAATAGAAGGTAAATAAAGAGATGTGACCACAGAATACAGTTAGTGACCTTGGAATGCATTCTGTGCAGGAATGAAGTTTAATAAGGACATTTTTGGGACAGTTGATGACATTGGAATATGACCCATGGTTTAGATTACGGTGTTGTACTGGTGTTCAATTTTCTGAGGCTGGTCACTGACTTGTGAATATGTGAGAGGATGGTTTTGTCCTCAGGGTGTAGACCCTGAGCAGAACCGACAAAGGGGCATGGTATGTGCAACCGACTTGGAAATGATTTAGAAATACAGTAAAACCTTGGATTGCGAGCAATCTGCTCCGCGAGTGTTCCACGAGACGAGCAAACATTTCTAATAAACTTTAACTTGATGAAGGAGCGATGTCTTGCAGTATGAGTTGTACGTGACTCCGAATGTCATGTGGTCACAACTGAGCCAGTGGTTCTTGAAATTTGCTTTGATCCATGAGTGTTTTGGATTACAAACATGTTTCTGGAATGAGGTATGCTCGAAAACCAAGGTTTTACTTTATGTACGAGTGCACGCGCATACGTCTGTACATATGTAAATCCTGGCCAAGCGAAGTATTAGTGAAACGGGCTAAAAGGTATATGGGGGTTCCTTTACTATTTTCGCAGTCTTTTGTAGCTTTGACAGTGATTGCAAGATAAAAGGAAAAGGAAGTTAGTGACCAGTTAGTGAGGCTCGGGAACACACACACACAGTGTCCCCTGCATCCCATGGGAGACAAGATCCCCCACCCCTCCTGCCCAGTCTGCTGCCCCACCCCCACCTGGAAGAGTGCTTAGATTGTCCACGAAGCCCAGTCTCCAACACCCGCCTTGCGCTCCACCCCCTTGGGACTCATGCTTGGAACCATGCACAGGCGTTTGTTTCCTCTTCATTCACATGGCCTTGTTTTCCGCTGGCTGTGCCAACGCCGTCCCTTGGTGCACTCCCAGGGTCCCCAGACAGATCAGGAGTGTCCCGCCCTGCCCTCTTTTAAGCCATATTTTCCCAGCCGTATTGTCCAGATCTGGTCTGTCCAGCCCTATGGCATGATGCATGGCACAACTTCATTTTCTGGGTCGAATGAGCGGGCCAGGCAGGGGGAGGGTGGTGTGCTCCCAGACCCTTGGGAAAATGTTCTGAGGGAGGAGAGGGCCACCTGGGTGCTGTGGGGGGGCATGTGGGTAGGCATGGGCCAGGCGTTCACCCAGGGATTGTGTTGCTGCCGGCAGGCCCGTGTCAGAAATGACAGGAGGTAGAACAATACCTGAGCAAAGCGTCCGTCCGTTGTGACCGCATCATGCTGGAAACTTCCTTTCTTAGTGTCCCTCTGAGGCTGTGGTCAGGGAGGGGCTGGGTCCCATTGGAAGCTGGGTTTGTGTGGGGTCGGGAGCCCGCAGCCCCCAGGAAGGGGAAAGGGGGTGATGGGGGAATGGAGGGAAGGGGGAAGGGGGTGCTTCAGGAGGTCTATAGGAGGTGAAAGGCAGCTAGAGACACAGAAAATAAAAGCAGAATGAAGACTCTTAGGGATCCATAAACAAGCTGATGGAGCCCGCCCATTGGGGTCTTCTCCAGGGCCCACCAGTGGGGAGCTTCTCAGGCTGCAGGGAAGGTCTTTGTGACAAAGGTCTGGTAGGTGCTGCACTTAAGTGGATTGATGTACAAGTATCTCAAAGCACTAGGGGAGGGCGAGCAGGGTATGGCCACTCTATACTAGGGTTTTGGATTTGTACTTTTCCTTTCGATTTGTGAAGTCAGGTCTTTTGTTCATGTCGGATAATGCTTTGCTCTGGCGGGGGGGGTGTCAACTCAGGGTCCCCTCCTTGCAGGGGGTTCACAGCCTTTTCCATCTCATTCACTGGCTTTGGGCAAATCGATAATGAGCCCAGCCACCGTCTATAGAATCAAATCAATCCTGTTAGTGTGTCTCTGTGGCCCACACTCCCTTTTGTGGCCCCAGTGGACTCTGGGCAATCTTAGTCCTCGATCTGTTCTGCAAATATTGTTGAGCTGCTTTTTAAGAGCCAGGCATGGGGCGCCTGGGTGGCTTGGTCGGTTAAGCGTCTGACTTCAGCTCAGGTCATGATCTCACAGCCCGTGAGTTTGAGCCCCGCGTCGGGCTCTGTGCTGACCGCTCAGAGCCTGGAGCCTGTTTCGGATTCCGTGTCTCCCTCTCTCTCTGCCCCTCCCCTGTTCATGCTCTGTCTCTCTCTGTCTCAAAAATAAATAAACGTTTAAAAAAAATTAAAAAAAAAAAAAAAAAAAAGAACCAGGCAGTCGGTCTGGAGCTACAAATAAAATGGCAGCCCACGGGGGCCCCTGTTCCAGGTCCGAGATGACAGGAGACCAGTAAGCAGAATCCTGAGGTCCATCCAGCAGGATTCATGCTGTAAAAATAAAGAAGCCTAGGGTTCGAGAGAGGAGCTCTAGATTAGGTCAGAAACATCTTCCTGGAAGGGCGTGGGGTGAGCAGAGCCCAGAAGGAAGTAGGGACCATCCCTGTGTCGTGCGAGCTCCTGGCAGATGGCAGGGCTACAGCCATGATTGTGAGGCATCTGGGGAGGAGTGGAGGGCCATGGGGAGATGAGGCAGGAGTGGCAGGGACAGGCCTGGATGTTGGAGGCAGCAGGAAGAGCACCGCCTGGGAACATGGGCAGGGGCTTAGCTGTAGCCACACTGATGTGAGAAGCGGGTTTTGGGGCTAGGAGAGTGATACGTAGCACAGTCATCCAGGGGGTCAGATTAACTCCCACTGACTTCAGCTTCTGTGTTACCCCTCCCGAGGGAGCTGTGGCCTGAGTGTCTATGCCCTGCATCTGTGCTTCTGATTGGACGCTGCATGAGGACCAGCAGGAAATAACGCTGAAAGAGGCCATGCTTCTCAACCAGAGGTGATTCTGTCCCCTGGCTGACAGTGGACAATGTCTGGGGACATTTGTGGTTGTCACCACTGTGTGTGTGCTCACACGTGCCTGCACGTGTGTGTATGTGTGCTTGTGTGTGCACGTGTGTGCACTCCTGGCATCTACTGGGTACAGGCCAAGGATGTTTCAAACATCCCTCAGTGTCTAGATCAGATGTCCCAAACAGGCTCTTCTGGCCCCAGATGACCCCACTGCCGACTCTAGACACCAGCTAAACATGGCATGTTCTTTGCTTCATTTAATCCTTATAGGAATCCTATTAAGAATGCGATTCCCTTTTTATAATTGGGGAAACTGACATTGGGGATGGTGAGACATTTCCCAAGTGACACAGCTGGTTAGTGGTGGAGCTGGTTTTCGAACCTGGGTCTGACCCTGCAGGTTGTGTTTTAGTCGATGCAGGACGTTGTGCGGGAACCAGACAGGTAAGGGGCACTCAGCAGGTGCCTGGAGAGTGAAGAAACCTCTTTATTTTGACTTGAAAGTTCTCTGGGTTCTGTTGCCAGTTTGCTTTTGCCCCAGACATTCCCTGGTGACCCCCTTGATTTGTTCACTCCCTCGGAAATCATCCAGAACATTCACACCACTGCCCAGCACTCATCGGACACTGTCAAGCAGGGAGTTAACGACATCTTGATGTTGGAGTCAAGGAGAACTAGATTGGGCAGCCAAGTCTTACAATCTGTACATGGGAATGAGGGGTTATATTACCAGTGCCGCCCGCCCTGAGTCTTGGATTTGTAAACTGTGCTGACGAGTGCCCGTCAGCCTCAGGTCCCTTTCTTAGGAGGCCCCAACCCCTTAGGGAGATTCCTGGACCCACTACACGGCAGGGCAGGGGGCCTGATTACCCACCACAGCGAGAGGATGGTGGGGCATCTGATTCAATTGTTGTTCCTGTGGATCCACTGTGACAGATGTCTATGGTGGGCCTGTGGGCACGCTTGGCCTGGGGACTTCCTCAGCGTCTTGATGGCCATCCCAGGGGATGCCTCAGCAGGGGCATTGAAGGACCCAAATGTGAGATCCATGAGCATGGTTCCTAATCACACCCCCTCCCAGCCCCTCTTGCCGGCTGCCCCAGGGGCTCCTGTTTGTATCATCCCCTCAGCTGTGATTCCTTGGGCCTACAGGTTTTGAACCAGCCTGAGCCAGAGCAGTGGGTAGGTGGGCTATGAATGGCATCAACTTACCAGACACCTGCTTCTTTTATTTATTTTTTTAAAGTTTACTTATTTGGGGGGAGGGGGGAGAGAGAAAGAGAGAGAGAGAGAGAGAGAGAGAGAGAGAGAGAGAGAGAGAGAGAGAGAGGCAGCGAGAGCGGGAAGGGCAGAGAGAGAGAGAGTCCCAAGCAGTCTCCGAGCTGTGAGCAGAGCGCCTGATGTGGGGCTCGATCCCAGATAATGACCTAAGCTGAAATCAAGAGTCGCTGGCTTAATGGACTGAGCCACCCAGATGCCCCAGGAGCCCTGCATCTCAGTGTCTCTCACCCATTTCCCTAACCCTTGGGGCCATTGTTGGCTGGGTTGATGGGGACGGTGGGGACAAGACAGCATTCATTAGGAGTATACAGATGGCTCATGGGGACCCCTGCTAGTTTTTCAAGTTCAGCTTTCTCACTGAGCTGGGCAGGCCCTGCTCCAGGCATGGGAGCTATTCATTTAAATGAATCCTACAAGGCCTGCCCTCCGTGAGCATGTGGTCTGTTAAAAAAGCCCCATGTACAGTAAGTACATCAGTGCAGGGCCCCCTGGCTCTTGTCACTGCCCTGCTCACCTGCCCACCTTCCATGGCTACTCTTGGCTGCTCCCGTCCCCTCTCTTGCCCTCAGCTGAATATTGCTGGCAGGTCTGGCCTCCAGGCACCTGACCTCCAGAGCCCTTTCTGCACCCACCACCCATCCTTTTCCCTGGTGCCTCCATGCCCTGCCCTCTGGGTAGAGGCCTCTGGATGTGCTCCTCAGCCTGGCTGTGAGCTGGCTGTGGGTGGGCCCTTCTGTGCTGCAGGCCTGGCGCTGTGTACTGAGGGGCAGAGGAGGAACTGGCGTGGTGTGCGGGGCAAGTGCAGGGTGTGGAGGGAAACCACGGGTCTGTGTGCAGCAGCCTTTCCTGCAGAAGGCACTGATCCCGGGTATCTGGGCATTGGCCTCACCCACATCAGAGGCTCAGGGTCAAGACTTTGTTGTCATGAGTCTGGGGTGCACGTGGGCAGGTTACAGTGTCAAGAGCCAAGTGTGGACCCCAAGGCTCATTGTTGGGATTTTCAGCCACTCATCATACACTCGTCCTCCTGCCTAAGGGGAGAAACCCTCCCCACCTCAGGATCCTTCTGGAAACCACCAGGGCCTCGGACAAGAGGATAATGAAGATTTTCTGCAGCGACAAAAATGAAACCTGGAACTAATGTGTTTTTACAACATCCAGTGTCATCTCCCCGGCCCACAATCGCGTTGCCCCAGCACATCCTGTCTCCTGCCCCCACTTGCTGCTTGGACTTGGAGGATAAATGAGCTGGGGTGTCCCTGAGAGCTGGCCTGCTGGCACGTGGAGTTGGGGGCGCTTGGGGTGGGTGTGGTGCAGAGCCGCATTTTAATAAATGTTTGATAGTTGCTACCTGCACAGTGACTAATTGCGTGCACCCGTCCAGAGGGCAGACCCCCTGCGTGGCGCTCCATTAACAAATTAGTCTTCAGTCCTGAGGGCAGGACTCCCTGCCCTTGCTGTGATTCTGGAAGCTCAGTGGGGCACAGCCTCACCTTCAGAGTGACAGCTTCCTTGTGCCACCAGCAGGCTGTGTGGAAGGTTTTACCTCTCACCCTTCCCGTGGCTGGGTCGGAAGGGCCGCCCTGGAAGGGGTGTCGACCTCTGTGCCCTCCTTATCCCCCTCATCTGCTTCAGCCCTTGCCCTCACCCCTGCTGAAGAGCCCTGTCACAGCCACCTCTTTGTTACCTGGAGGTCTCTGTAGTCAAACACCATTTCCTTAAATAGGGCAACTTGATTCCAACAGATTCTGTCCCTGGAGCGGGAAGGCCGGGACCGGTTTAGCCAGAGTGGCAGGTGCATTATGTGATGTGGGGTCAGAGGGCACCCTCCAGTGACGCTGAAATCTTCCCTTTTCCTTGCTCAGTCTCTCTGCGAGACTCACCTGCTTCCCTTCCTACGTGCCCAAGCACAGCCCAGGGGAAAAATAAAACCTCTTTCTTGCCATTGCCAAGAATTCTTATTGCCAAGAAAGTCCATGCGTTCATTGTAAACTGCTGTTTTTGTAGAGGACAAAAATCAGGGTTACGCCTGGACAGCAGCCTCCTATGAAAAATATACCAGGAAAGATGTGAGGGTTTGGTGAAAGGAATCACACACACAGGATCACAGGAAAGGTTTATCAACTAGATTTTGTCTGACAAAGACTGGCTACTTTCCCTCCCTCCCTCCCTCCCTCTCCACCCCAACTAGTTCCCTGTTATCTTTAAGAAACATCTCCTTTATTCCCCATCTTGCTCATGGTTCTTGGTTGCAAACAACAGGCCCCGCTCTAGCTCGTGGCTCGTTTCAATGTGGACAGAGCCCGTTGAAGGACTCTGGTGAGCTCACAGAATCCCCTGGGACAGTCTGAGTCTTGCGATCACAGGTCATGCACACAGGAGCCCACCCAGGCCTGGCGATGCCCCCTGCCCCAGCTACTGTGGGCCATGCTACTGCCATGGATGGGGCTAGGTCACACATCCTGCAGCTAGGACAGATGCATGGCCCCGCAAATCCAGCATGAGGTGAGGACCCAAGACCGAGGCTGAGGAGCAGGGCAGAGCCATGGACTGAGAAGGGGCTCAGGCAGCCACTGGTCTGTCTCATGGTCATCAGTGGAGACCTGCAGTGTGCCACAGGGTGGGAGCACCGGGGGCAGGGGTAGGTGTGGTCTCGTGGGAAAGATGGGCCAAACCAGGGGAACAGAAACATCACAGTAATTTTGCTGGAAGGGAAAAAATTGGAGGTAGTGATGGGCCTTCCCCAGACGGGGTCCAGGGTGCCTCCCTGTGGTGGTGCCAGCTAAGCTCACCTGTGGCCACTCCTGCCATCTGGGCACAGCCAAGTGTGCCGGCTCTGATTTCCGCATTGCCAGGATCAAGGCCCGTGTGCCTGGCTCAAGCTCATGGCGGTCCTTGGATAAAGTTGGTATGTACATGGGGTGGTTTGGGGTCAAGGGGAAGCATTTGGGCCATGGAATCCCCGAAGCAGCTTAACTTGTGTAAACTGACCTCTCTTACCCTTGGCTTTCTTCTCAGGAGGTAGGATTGATGAAGGTGCCTTTCCCATAGGGTTGGAGGTAATGCTTGTCAGGTGTGGAGGACACAGTCTAGCTCACAGCAAGTGCTCAGTTAATGCTTGGCTGTTAGGGTGGCATCACCTTGCTCATTAGCAATCAACTGATGAATCAATCGCTAAACCATAAAGCCAGACTGTTCCTTAGTGCTTTGCCGGTGCATAGGCACAGGGGAGAATAGCGTTTGGGATTTTTTTTAAGAATCTCTGTTCTACCATATTTTCATACCTCAGTGTTCTTCCTTAACTACATTATCTACTAGTTGTTGGGTATTTATTCTAGGCGCCTTCCCCAGAATGCCATACTTAATCCTTAGTGTGTGTGTGTGTGTGTGTGTGTGGTGTGTGTGTGTGTGTGTGTGTGTGTGAAAATCAAGTGTCATAGACTTTAAGTATGTCGCCGAGTGTTGTAGCTTCTGTGAGGAATAGCTGGGATTTGAACCCAAATCTGGCTGACCTCCAGTTGTGTCTCATGACCAGTGCCAGGTTGCAGAGCAGCGCTGAGGTGCGGGGGCTGGAGGCCTGGGCTCCGTGTCCATCTCCGCGTGAGCCAGGGTCCTCACACACACAGCAGGTGTGTCCCGAGGAGAGCCCAGCAGCATCCATTTTTGCCATCAGACAAAGAATGTGCCTGGTGTTTCCCCCAGAACCTTCTTGGGAAATTGTGCCTAAAGGAGGCAGTTCCTTGTAAGTTCAGCCGCCACCGAAAGCAGAGAGGACTCGGTTTTCCAGAATGGCAGAATCAGCCGCCGATCCATTTTTATTTGCTTCTTGTTCATTTTGCATTTTCTTCTATCCCCATAGTGCTTTCTCCCCCATGTGGTAAGAGTTTCATCTCACTGTCTATTTAACATACCGATGCTTCTCGCAGAAACTGACGTCCAATGTTCCTTGGAGTGGGGATTCATTAGTCTTTGCCAGAGAGGGGCTGTGGATTCGGTGCCTCCTTTGTAGGTTTGAGATTAATTCCTGCTGTGGTCATGTTCATTGGGATAATTTTATCAAGATTTTCTTTCTGTTGCTTTTATTACTTGCTTTCTTGGTTACTTTATTAAATTCTAAAATGTCTTATTAAAATCACTTCTTTTCTCATGACAAAAGTATAACTTTTAAACTTGGCTTGAAAAAATTTGCAAACCAGGTGCTTCTTGCCCCTCCCCCCCTGCCCCTGGGGGGTGGGACAGGGCCTGCTGGGGACATGGGCCAGGGAAGGCTCTCACCTGTTCGCTCTAAACGTTTGTGAATGGTTTTTACTATTGATACTCATCACAGACTATTTCACTGAATTGCTTTAAGCAGTGAAAAAAGACTTCTGGACGTGGTAATGTTAATTTTTAAATTGTCTTATAAATTTATGTTAAAAGCAGTCGGCAGATAGAGAAATGTAACAAGTCTTTTGTGAAATACACTTCGAGGACTCCACCTTTAAAAAATTGACAGATGGCAATCCCTCCAGTGAGAATAATGTGGCTATCAAAGTTGCACAGAATTCAGGAATATGCTTTAATGGAGATTTTTAAGGCCACTTGGCCTAACTGCAGTTTACAGCCCAAGTGACAATCTGTCTGGGTTCTGTTGGAGTATCCAAAGGTGCAGAGATAGATAAGCTGTACTCACACTGTGGAGCGAGACTTAATGCCAGCAAATGACTTCCATGTCGGCCATCACCGGAAACCATCTATCTAGAAGGACAGTTTATGAAAACCCGGCCTTTTGTGACTTACATGTTGCCTGGTCTTTTGAAAAAGGACTGTCAGGGCAGGACTTATTTGGTGCCCACCATGAGTTAGTTTCTCACCTGGACAGGTGTCTGCCTCTTGCAGGTGGGCAGGTAAGTTGGCTTGCTGGCCTTGGGAGGCACGGCACCTATGGGTGGAAACCAATGGGTGTGGAGAGCAATGCCTGGTGGTGGAGGAACCTTCCTGTGTTCACAGGCCTCCCCACTCCCCCTCTCCAGGGCTCTGTGCCTCTCCTGGTCCCAAATAGGAGTGCTTTCTTGAAGCTACAATAGTCAGAACACCCCACGTCCTCTGCCTCGTTCCCACCCCCGGATCCCCCACTCATATGTCACATGTGTTTCTTAGACACGGATCTAAAATTAATGCTCTCGAGCTCGGTTCCTCGGGGAAAAGTGGGATAATCAGCAAATGTCAAAATGTTTTCTCCAAATTTCTAAATGAATGGAAAATAAAACAACGTAATTCCCCCTCCCTCAGGAATTACCTGGCCACCATTTTGCCAGAGATTTGACAAGGCTATCTTCTGTTCCCCTGAGTGAATCCAGTTGGGAATATTTAATGCTATAGATCTCTGAGCTCTGAGGAGAGGCACTGCCCCTTTGGAAAGAGGGGGTCCTGAGCACAAGGGTTCTAGGGCAGTGTCTTCGGGTTCCAGGCAGCTTTCTGAGCCATGCAGTCTGTGAGGCACCTGGCCACTCACCGAGAAACGGGCTCCTTCTGTGGGTAGTGCCGGTTAACCTCCAGAATCTAGTGTAACTGGAAATCTTTATTGGAATTACCCAAGCCATTACCCGCTCACTGTATTAGCTCTGCCCTCGAGCGCTCTTGACTGCGTCTCATGGGGTTGGAGTGCTTAGTCAGTTGGAACTCAAGCCTCCCGATCTTAATTAGAGATGTGCCAAAGTACCTGAATTTAATGGAGAAGGTTGGAAGACAGATCCCTCTCCACCCCTCTTGCACTGAATGACTTCATTACTGAGTACCGTCCACAGCCATGAAGAAATTAAATACGCTCTGCAGAGAAGCAGAGGTTGACGTGCAACCGCTTCTGCGTGGCACGTTCTGTGTGCAGCTCTGCGCTCTTTGCAAAACGGGGAGAGCCGAGATGTCAGCATTTTGCCCTGCCGTCCCCCGGCCATGCTCCGCCCAGCAGCCTGTACTCGGACACCCGCGAGGGGCTGATGCCCCTGATACCCTGAGGTGCGGTGAATGCATTATTCCTGCACTCGCTCCCATCCGCAGATAATTCAATATTCTGCTCTCAACAATCTTTTCCAGTGTTATCTGTATTCGTCCTCTCGTTTTGTAAAGAAGGCTGCTACGTAATTGTTAAATATCTCTCCTGTTCCCTGAATAAATTGGAGATACAGAAAAATAATAGGGGTATGATTGCACCGTGTTCATTGGGTCGCGTCTGCCCTGAGTCAGTGGTGCGGTCACAGCAGATGGAAGTGCGGCCTTGTAGGGACTGTAGAGAAGGGCCCAAGTCACAGCTCTTTCTCCCCCTGGAAGATTTCCTCCGACATCTGTCCTTCTTAACTCAAACACGGCACCCTGCCCTGGCGACACCAGCTCTTACCAGCAGTGGCTTCTTTTCCACCAAAAACCAGGTGGTGGTCCCCGTCCATTCACGAGGAAACTCTGCCAGCCTCATTCTCTTATGTAAGCTAAACATTTCCGTCAGAGGCAGGAACAGTGTAACTATTACACCCGTCTGCTTTGCAAAGCCAATTCACAGGTTCAGATTTCCCCAGTCTAAGCAAGGGCTTGTGAGCACAGTAAATACAGCTGGAGGGAACTGTTTGTGTAACACTTGCTTGGAAGGAATAAATAGCACTGGGTTCTGCCAAGAAAGGTAAAAAGCTCCCAGGCTTCCACAGAGGAGAGAGGATCCAGGAAAATGGTGACTCTGTCCTGGAAAATTCACTGGAAAAGAAGGAGTCGCTTTCGCTTTGACGCTGAAAGAAAACATTCAGGGAGAGCGGCCGATGCTGGGGTGCTGGGCTTGACCACTTTTCCTCTGGAAGCCAGGTGCAGGCTGAACTTGAGGGCTGGGCAGGCGTCTGAGCACGGGGCTCCCAGCGGGCAAGAAGCTGATGCTTCCGGAGCTCAGAGCCACTGGTCCGGGTGTGTGGGTGGGGTGGGTGGCCCAGGGCCGGGTGGCGGGTCAAGGGTGTCGGCTCATGGGGAGTCCTGACCACCCGTTCCTCTGGGCCCCTCTCCGGTCAAGGTGAGGTGCTGGGCTAGTGCTTGCCATCAGCCCTGGGTGGCTGCAGGTAAGTTTGGGACACCACACTTCTCATCCTGAGAGCTCCGTGTGAGGCCATTCGGCCACAGGTATTTATAAGCACGTGTGTCTCTCAGGTAAGTACCTGTGGAAGTCAGCTCTACCTTAGTTCTGGTTTTCCGGTCACATGCAGTTGGCTGTATGCTCAGGATCCTGCCCTTCCCCTTGGCGGGACAGCACTGTGCTTCTCTCCGTCTGTGTTTGGACATCAGTCTCTTCCCAACCTTTCCTTCTCTCAGTCTCTGACGTAGTGTCTTCTGACACATCACGTCCTTCTCTCCTTTCCTTGCGGCCGGCAGACTTCATTTGCATCCCGATCTTCAGGGTCACCGCTCACTCCCTCGACATCTTTTTGTTTTAGAGCCTGTCACATCAGCGTGGACGCAAGCCTCCCTCATCCTCCAGAGATCTTTGACAGTGCTGTAGACGCCTCAACCCACCCGATGTGTGGAATCTGCTCCCTGCCGAATTAATTTCCTCCCCAGCCTCCAAGAGCCTTCAAGTAAGTATGGTCTCAGCTCTTCATTCACCCTGGCCAGACTCTCTCGCTGGGGTTGACGAACATATAGCACTCGTTTAGACCAGTGGTTCTCGACCAGGGGGCTGTCCCCTCCCAATGGGACACCTGGGGATGTCTGCAGGCATCTAGGGGGTGAAGGCCAGGGAGGCTGCCGACCATCCCACGGTGCACAGCCCCCATCACAGAGAATCACTCAGGCTAGAAGTCTGTCATGCCTAGGCAGAGGAACCGTAGGTCGTAACACAGCGGTGGTCAGGTTTTGCCTTCTCCTGGCAATATGACCTCAGCCAGAAAACAAACCCCACAGCTCTTACCTTGAGTGCTTCTGCAGGGATTAAAGGAAGTCATGTTCATAAAGTGCCTGGCAGAGTTATTCATGGCATGTGGAAACACGCAAGTCCCGGGTGCTGTTGTTGATTTTCCTGGGCTTCGTAAAACCCAAGCCCCACACCCCAACCTCTCCCGAGGACTGGTCTCCTGTTCTTCATCTGCTCAAAGCCCTTGCTTGTCTCCTTTCACTACCCTGTTTCACACCAGGACTGTACAGTGACCCCGGCCTGGGCTCCTGCAGCCCGGCCCGCACTGCCAGCATCTGCCCCGGCACTCTGCTGTTTGGGCCCTTCCCTGAGTGTGTGCCTCTGTCTCTCATCCCCAGGGATGTGGCCATGTTCCTCAGGACCTCCCTCACCCAGGCCCGCCTCTCTACCGAGGTCAGTACGGGGGAGGGGGAGGGCTGGTGTGGGAAGGGGTTTAGCGTGCAGAGCCAGAGGCCACCTGCTCATCCCTCTCCTGAGTGCCCACTAAGCCTGACCCGGGCACTGGGTCGGGGCCTGACCTTCTCACATCCGTGCTCGAGGGCCTTGGGAACAGGATGTAGGTGTGTGCGAGGAGCATGAGGGTCCCTCTTCCCTTCTTCTGAGTCTTCCCCAAGGCAGAGGCTTCTCACCTGGTGGAAAGACACATCAGGCCGATTTCAGGGGCACCTTGTTAAATGATATTAATGGCCCTCGAATGTCTAATGTTGCCCCATACTTGGAAATGAACTCGGGGGCAGAAAAGCTGCCTCTGTTACCTGGTACTTAGAGTGAGAGTCAAAGGCCATACATTTGCAGGAAGTCCTTTCCTTCATGCTGAGCGCTTCTTTTTGGCCCAGCAGATGGGTCTCAGATGCCTCTGCCCCTGCCCTCTGACTGTCCTCAGGACCCTCTTGCTCTGGTGCATTCCAGCAGCTCCTCGGTCTCCGCTCACTTGTCACCTCCTGTCACAGGCTTACCTGAGCATCTTATAGAAAGGCGCCTGTTTTCAATCACCCTGGTTCTGGTTAGGACATTGTCGCCATCTTCAAATACCGTGTTGATCTGTCTACTCTTATTCTCTGCGAGCTCTGCCATGGAGGCAGGTCTGTGTATTCTGTTCATTCATCGCTGTAGCCAAAGGATGTAGCTGAGCCTCTGGCACCCAATAGGTGCTCAGGAACTATTTAGTGAGTGCCTGGCATGAGTGGATGGGAGGTTCTCCTTCTGCCCATGGAGAAGGAGGGAACGGGGAAAGGCAGAGAGATGTGGCATCGTAATGCCTTCCTGAGGGTTCCCCTTGATGCAGGCTGGTACCAGGGCAGCATGGTGACACCTTCCAGGTCAATGGTATTCTTCTTGGATTCTACAGGCCGGTAGTCTCTGTAGCCAGGACTCTGAAGACCACAAATAATAAAAATGTGGTTGGGTCTATGGAGCCGTTCCCTGTTCAGTATGTGTGGACTTTATTCCCCGGCCCTGGGTTGAGCACCTGCTGTGCAAGGCCCTGGACCACGGTCACAAGGAGCAGAGCTGGTGGGCTGGCAGGAGGAGAACGAAGTTGGAAAAATGGCGGCCACGTGTGACAGTCTGTGGGAGGTGGTAAGGGACACAGAACATGGCCGCAGGCATGGGGCTCTGTTTGCATCGGACCCAAGCTCCTCCGTGGGACCATTTATTAGGTGGGTAGCTAGAAAGAGCCCTGTCATCCCTAGTGCAAGATGAGTCCCAGCAACCTACCTGTAGGGATCTCAGCTTTGATAAGGATGTCCACATTGGTTGTTCATTTCCTGCCTCCTGATGAATCAGCCTATGAGCTGCCCCAGGACCCTGCCCCACGGATTTCCCTGCCCTGCAGTTCCTTGCTCTTTAGCTGACCTTTAGTGCTATTTGGATCCCTGCACCTGCGCTGTGTCCTGGTCGCCGGTGCCCACCTGTCCTGTCATGGTTGTATGAGCCACACCCCGCTCTCCTGCTCTCTGTTGGCTGGGACGGGTCATTTATAGAAGATAGTTTGTCCATGTGGGATTGTAAATAGGCTCATAACGTACCTTCCCTGGGTGACCCCTCGTTATCTGCACCCTGTTCTTGAGGGTCGTGTGTTAATGGCATTAGCAGGGTTTGAAGTCCAGAGCCAAGAGGTGAAGTGTGGAGCAGGCTACAGAAAACGCTGCAGACTTTGGGCTTTCACAGCCCTGGTTTGAATCCTGGACCACCATTCACCAGCTCCGTGGCCGGGCCAAGCATTTCCCTTCACTGGGCCAGTGTTTCCACCTGTAAGATGCAGATAATACCAGTATTGCCCACGGCTGTTAGAATGCAAGCCACGTGGCTGAGGCTGGGTCTTGTCTGCCCAGCATTGCTTCCACAGCTTCTAGTAGGGACCTCCCGTTCCTGTGTAGAGTGCATTTCATCTGGATCAATCTCCCCACCTCCCTTTGGGGACGGGCACCTTGGCCAAGCCAAGCTCAGGATGCTCACATGACCTAGACTAACGAACCAGCTTGGCAAACACACACACACACACACACACACACACATGCACACACATCCACGCACACACACAGTCAGGACTAATCAGTCAGCTCAGGGAGGCAAGCATACGTGACCAGGTGTGACCAGATCAGCACAGGGTAACTCAGATGACCCAGACTAGACAATCAGCTCAGGGAAAAAACATACATGACCAGGGCCACTCACTTCAGCCCCAGGATGAACACCTGACCGGGTGGTCCTGTCTCCCCATGAGTGATCAGTCACTCTCCATCCCAGGAGGGAGGCTGCACCCTTGGGCGATTCTTAGAGCACATAGCCTTCCATGAGCTGGAATCTGGGAGATTTCTGGGTGTATGTGAAGTTTATTTCCATTTCACCCATGCTAGTGGGAGAGTTCCTGTAACTGACCACTGACAACAGGTGCCCAGTGCCTGGCACTGAACGGACGTTCGGTGTTTCAAGACAGGAGTCTCCCCCAGGCTCTGGGGAGACAAACCAGTAATTTCCTGCTCCCCTGCCGGACAAGCGGCAGCTGGCTGTGGATGGGCGCAAGGGTCCTTCATGTCCCTCGAGAAGACCACCACCTTCTGAGACGTCCGGAGGAAACAAAAGGTGCCTGTTGCTAGCCCTCAGTGCTCAGCCTATTAACTGAAGGAAAATGCATTTCTTTAGTGCTGCTCTGAGAGAGCTTTCTTTCTGATTGGTAATTCCCTAGCACCCAATAGATGCTAATGAAAATGCACTCTCATTGCCAATTCCTCATGTAATTCATTCCTTTTCAACAACAGAAAGGAGGGTGTTTTATCCATGGATTGCAGGCAAAGAGAGGCTTTGCCTCTGTAGCAAAGAGACTTCACTACTCATATGTGTGTGACTGTGACTACATCTTGATATAACTTGAGTCAGCGTTTTAGCGTCAGAGTGTATCGAGTCCCCCCACGAGCGTTGGTGTTGGGGGCAGGAGCCATCTTTCTGACGAGCTACACAAAAGTCAAGCTAGTTAAGCCCCTTGTTGAGTAAGTGACCATCCGTAATCTCTCAGAATTTCAGGAACCTAAGTAGATGGAGTAGGCACACACAGGCTTCCGTGGTCTTTCTTCCTGGAGCTTGCCAGTTGACCATCCCATAGCTGACGGTCCCAAGACACGAGCCCTTCCTACATAATGACGCCCTTCCAGACTAAGGCACCATCTGTCATTACCTCATCACTCAGCCATGTCTTATTTATTCCAGCATGGCTCTGCAGAGCCCATGAGATAACATGTTCTTCTGCCCCCAGAGAGCTCTGCCTCCGCCTGGTGAAAATGGACTGTTTCCAATCAAATAGCTCACAAATCAATTATCCCTGGAGCGATGAAAACGCTTGGAGGTCACTGTAGACGGAGCCGAAGGAAGCAAATCCGATGCGTCTCTCCTCGGTTCATCAGCTCTGCGTGTTTGCATCCTCACAGACTCCTTGCTGGAAGATAGCCTCCAATCTTTTCCAGGCAGTCACTGCTTGTGATTTCCCTGAAGTCTCATGACTGCTGATGAAAGACATCAGAGACTGGCCAGCCAAGGGCACCTCTCCTAGGTCATAGTGGGGAGCACATTGGAGCTCCACTCGTAGGTACAGGCAAGAGCCTGGGAGCCTGGCCACGACTGGGCTGGCCTGACCCATGGGTCTTGTCTTTAGTCTAAACCTTCTGTGGCCACTCAATGCTGAGTGTGTCTCCTGTTACTCCTAGTTGTCTCGGTGTGTGAATGGAAGTCTCAGGCATTTATCCAGGCTGAGTGTTGTGTCAGGGACAGATTAAGCACGTCCTGGGCGGCGTGTCTTAGGAAGAGCAGTGGAGGTGCTTGGGTGTCGTGGACCGTGTGCTGAGGAACACAGAGGCCCCGCTCAGATGGGCTGGGGTCTTGTCTGCCTCTGTTCCTCACTAGTAGTGACTTGGGTGTCTCAGTACATTCAGTGTGCTCTAACCAAATGCCACAGGATGAGTTACAGATAAGAAGCAGACACTTTGAAAAGTTGTGTAATTTGTGAGGTCCGAGATCGTAGCACCAGCGTGTTTGGTGTTTGATGAGCACCTGCTTCCTGGTTCCTAGAGGGCTGTCTTCTTGCTGTGTCTCACATGGTGGAGGGTGTCAGATACCTCTCTGGGGTCTCTTTTATGATGGCACTGGGCCCATTCATGAGGGCCCCATCCCCCTGACCTAACCACCTCCTGGAGTCCCCACCTCCTAACACAGTCACCTTACGCATTAGCATTTCTGTGTATGCATTTGTGGGAGTCATTTGGGGGGACAAAAACATTCAGCCCGCAGCACCTGGGAAAGTTACTGACTCCCTGTCTCTGTTTCTCATCTGTGAATGAAGTGACAATACTGTCTAACTCTTGGACTTGCTGTGAGAGCCGGGAATGTAACACATGTAGGCTGTGCAGTGAGTGCATGGCACACAGTCAGAAATGCCAAGCTTTATTTTCCATAGCTGATGGACTGAAATATGGAATTGCAATCTTGACAGAAGAGGAAAAAAAACATTAATGTATTAAGAAGCTTACCATGTTGGGGGCCTGGGTGGCTCAGGTATTTAAGCGTCCGATTTCAGCACAGGTCATGATCCCGCAGTCTGTGGGTTCGAGCCCTGCGTTGGGCTCTGGCTGACGGCTGAGCCTGGAGCCTGCTTAGATTCTGTCTCCCTCTCTCTCTGCCCTCCCCTGCTCTCATTCTGTCTCTTTCTCTCTCTCTCAAAAAATGAATAAATGTTAAAAATAAAAAAAAGAACCTTACCATTGATGATAGACACTAAAAATGAATGTTCATTATACCTCCAATGAGGAGGCACACCTGTGGAAAATTACCACTTAGTGCATCCAGATCTCGCGAGGCCCCCAACTATTTAGGAATAGTCCATTTACGTAAATTGGGGTCCTCTTCATGCATGGGTGCTTGCCCTAGGGAGACAGTAAGGCTGAGAAATTCTTAATCTACCCCAACCCAACTTCATTCGTGGGCAGAGTCCAGAGGGTGAAGAGTGAGTGAATGTTGTAGACGTTTGCAGTCTTGGTGATCTGCTCATAAACACAGTGGTTTATTAGAATCTAGGATGCTGGATTTGATAACAGCCGCGGTAGGGGACCTCCTGTCAGAGAGGTTCCAGAATGCCCCTTGGGGCTGGTAATGATGGGCAGAACCAGTCTGTCTCCCTGGAGGGAAAGGCTGGTGCACAGTGAAGTTTGGAAACAAAAACAAACTCAAACACACCTTCCTCAAGACCCGAGATTCTAGCCGCGTGCGATGCGAGGCATCGCAGAGGGCCAGCTGGTCTTGGGGGAAACTCGTCCAATGCTCACTTCTGCTTGGTGTCAGGGACTCTGCAGAGATTCACTGATGTCCTACTCCATTTGCAAAGCCGTGGCTCGTGGCCCACGATCACAGGGCTGCTGGGTTCACATAGCTTCAAGGCAGTCCCAAAGGGTGGAGAATTCCAGAATGTGGGAGAATAGGTGACCGAGGTGGGTGAATATGTGAGTGACTGACATTTATCATCGAAGAGATCTGACGTATGCTAGAAGTTGGCTTTGGAAGGGGCCAGAGATCAAGGTATTGCTTGCCCGTTTCCTGGTGATTTTATTTGTCACAGAAGAAAGGAAATACAGTCATCACTTGGGAATTGTGAATGAGGTTGGGGCCCTCTGTTTAGGAATGGGAGCACACTGAGGGACAGGATGTTGGGAAGGAAAGTGGCTCTATTTCTCCCAACACAGTGCCTTTCCTCAAGCCAAGGAGTCTCCCCTGGTTTTCTGAATAGATAAGAATGGTTTGTAATTCACATATTGTCAAGGGCTTCTGGAATGCTTGAGGATGGTTGGAAAACGATTTCAGTTGACACAGCATGGCTTTGCCCAAATTGCACATGCCATATTCCTTAGCCAGTTCCTTTCTTTATACAGAGGTTAACTTCCCAACTGGCAGGTAGGGATTATCACAGTCCGGATGTAGGTGGTTTCTGTATAATATTTGCCTCTGGGTGCCCCTGTGAAAACAGCTAAAAATAGGGTCTTCTAGAGAGAGAGAAGTCATCAGCTGGGAAAGCTAAGGGCTGGAGGTGACCTCAAAACCTAGGGAGATAAGCTTTGCTGTGAGTTGAGGCAGCTGGGAACCTGCGAGGAGTTTCCAAGAAGTTAATTCTACAGAGGTCTTCAGTTATCTACACTGCTATTTCTCTAACTTCCACCGGAAGAAATGTTTATATTTAGCTTGGTTTTGGAAAGGGTAGGAAAAGGATATATTTAAATAAAAGTTTGGACAGCTTGTATACCAAAACCCATCACCCTCCAGGTACACATATCCCTACAAGCTGAGGGAAGGAAGCCTTCATCCAATGGCTCCCTTAACTGGTGGTGTCTGTTTCTGTTTGGATCTCAGAAACCCCAAACACAGCTGTTTTCGTTAACACAGATTTTAATGGGAGATATTTGTCCCCAGCACTCAGTCGTTTCCACTTGCCTGAGACCGCCATTTAAAACAACAAGTATAATAGCATCTTTGAGTTTTGTAGTTAAAAATTAATTAGGAGGTTTAAGAGCAAACTCTTTGGGGGTTACTGTACAATCGCATGTTTACAGAATTAGGTCTGGGCTTTTTGTTCTGGTTAAGTGTTTCCATTAATTCTCTGTCTATTAAATGTAATTACGTATGATGCCGTCATACATTCATCAGCCATCAACATTATGATGTCGCATTTAAAAAGCAAGCTGGGAAAAAGTCTATAATTTTAAGTGTGGGATGAGGGTAACTATGGAAATTCAAATACAGGCACCTGTGACTGGGTGGTGGGGGAGTCACGGCCAAGAATCGAACAGCAGAGTTTCAATCACGGAGGCCATTCGGAACACCTTTGTCCCTGTTGGTCTCACCTTCCTGCTTCTGCTAGGATGCTTCCTTGGGGAACACCAGCACAGAATAGATGTGTGCTGCTGAAGGACAAGAATGAACGGAAAGAAGGAATGTTCTCGCTCACGTCCTTGGCATGTATTTTCGCACTTACTGTTTTTTAATGAGAGGTATTCATCGATTAAACGCTCGCTTTTGACATTGGCCATTCAATGCATGTGCTTCCAGAATAACCTTCATTTTCTCAGTCTGGAAACAGCACTTTTAGACACTTTGGAAGCAGGCTCTGTAGTCTATTCTTTTTCAGAGCATAGCTCTTGAACAGGTAGCATTTGCTGGGAGGGTTTTAACGTGTTGCTGTGCAGGTACTCAGGCTTCATGACGAGGAAGCCCAAAGAGCTCCTCCCCCTCCTGTTCATTAACAGATTCTGTGGCAGTGGCCCGGCACGTTGGATCCCACCTGCTTAATCACCTCTGTTAAAAATGGATGGAAGAGTGTCGTATCTCGAGATTGTATGCAATAACTAAAAAATAGTGCTTCTTGGAAAGGAATGCCAGGGTGTTGTCCTGTGGCCGACCCCCTTCTCCAAGCCCGGGGTGTGCATGGGAGCAGTTAGTTCACATCTCACTAGAACAGAGACTTAAGAAGCTTGCAGTGGTGGGGCTCCCCAGTGGTTGGCAAAATAAAGCCTAGACCAGAGTGACCTCTGAACACTCCCATGCTCCTGGCAGACGTACGAGGCACAAGAAGTCACTTGCTGGGAGAGCCTGCCAAGATGGCATTCTTCTCCTTGTGTCAAGGCACCTGTGGCCCAGCGATGCCCTCCATTTTCAGACGGAGGGGGAACAACCTGCAGGTAGTTCCTGGACTTGGGGACACCAGACATGCTTCTTTTGGACGCACCCTGACTCGGCTGTGCTGACAGAACTCATCTTGGAAATACAGCCCTTCCGCAGGCCTTATCTGAAGAATGCAGCTCTTCCCTGTGATTTCTCTTCAGCAGTTGTATTTTTGGAGCGTGTTTCTTGATGGGAGACGTGCTGGGATCCGTAAGGAAGGATGTTGATGTTCTGGTGTCGCTCCTGGTCATTGGAGTGGCTGGAGGGGACACACATCAGTAGGTACGGTTGGGCTTAACATGATGTCCGCTGCCTCCGTGCTGCCTGGTTTCCCTCTTGCCGAGAGAAGGGACGGTCTCTCTTCCTTCTCCAGACTTCTCAAGCTCTCCCTGGTGACTGCTGAGGTGGCAGATCCCTTTGTTGGGGGGGATTCTAAGACGGGAAAATAGACTATTTCTCTTGCTGCGTTCATATAGTATTGGGGGCATTAGAAAAAAGGTGGCAAAGAAAAAGTTATTTTCAAGGCTTGGGGGGTGCTACTGCAGTGTAGTGGTGTTACCTTCTTTTTGTTTCTTTCCTCCAGGGTATAGTTAAAATTCTGAATTAGAATTTTTGTGACATGTTCTCACTGTGCATCTTGATGATCAGATTTCCACTACGAGATGATATCTATCCCATATGCCTCACTTTAAGAACTGACTTTTTTAAATCATTCCTCACAAGATGGGAGTGACTTTGTTTCCGGTTTTCAAATGCCTTTCATCTCATGCATCTCTCTCCCTATTTTGAATAACACAGTTTTGACTCAAGAAGACACTTCAGGCTGAAAGAGCCTCATTCAGTCCCAGCTTGGGTGCTTATGGAGGGAGCACATATCAAGATTGGTAGTGGAGGTTTTTGTTTTTTTTTTTTTCCCCAAAGCAATAAAGACGAGTTAGCACAGATTTGGCAATTATTGCATGAGGTGGGACCTCGCATCTCCAAGCCTTGTGTGTTATTGGACACAGATCTGTCAAGAACCACTTTAAAAAGCAGCACAGGAGCAGTTACTCTGGAGCTCATTTGATTTACATGTATCAGAAAAGGAAAAAAGAAAAGCAAACCGTCCTTGTGTCACACAAATACGCACTTGGACTAGGCAGCAATTTCCAGAAACACATTCATGTGTGGAATCAAAAAGTGCTTAATTGCAAACATCTGAGATGAAAGGAAAAGTGGGATACTTGGAAAAGTATGCTAGATGATTCAGATGGGCACCCTGGAGATGGGAGAGACACTGATGGGAGAGCCAAGCACGGGGTCTGAATGAAGTCATCTCATCAGACGCGAGATGGAGAAATTAATGTTTCCACGTTGATACTTTCTACGGGATAAAAATGTGTATACGTGCCTAAGTTAATAACCTGAATATTATTAATAGATATTGGACGTCTTCATCTTTTTTAAGGAGCTTTATTTATTTATTTTTTCATTCAGTTTGGTCAGAATCTACTTTGGGATTACCTCTTCCTGGAAAAACAGCACCATGTCTCTGGGCACATGTATTGTTGATTTTTCTTTCAGACCTTGGGGCAAGGCTTGAGGTTGGGAAGTATTGGGGGAGGTGGAGAGAACTGCCCGTCATTCACACCTGTGCATGGTACATCCACAGGTCACGTACACAGTTCTGGTTAAGTCGGCAAACTTGGAGTGTGCTTATAACATTAATTTTCAGTGTTTCAGAAACATCGGAATGGTCGGTGGAGTTTATTAAAAATATAGATTCTGGGGGCCGCCTGGGTGGCTCAGTCAGTTAAGGGCCCCACTCTTGATTTCAGCTCAGGTCATGATCCTGGAGTTGTGGGATCCAGCCCCATGTTGGGTTCTGTGCTGAGAGCAGAGCCTGCTTCCGATTCTCTCTCTCCCTCTCTCTGCCCCTCCCCAGCTCATGTTCTTTCTGTCTCTCAAAAGAAAAATTAAAAAAAAAAAGAATGGAAAGAAACACAGATTTGTGGGCATCATCTCCCAGAGGGCTGGACTAGGGCCAGGAATCTGAACTGGGGACATTTGGACGTCGCCATCACACTGAGGCCTGGAGAGTTTTCCAGGGGTGCGATTCGATCCAGCATCAAGGGGAGGTGTGGGTGATGGGGCTCCACGAGGAAGGTAGAGCAAAGGGGCTGGGTCTCTACGTGCGTGTGAGGAATCAGCTGTACCCAGGCAGGTCCAGTCTCCACCCTCAGCCTCAAGGATATCATCTCAAGGCCCCTGGAAGGTTCTAGCCAGCAGGAGCATCCTCGTTTGATGGGGACTTTGGCCACTCGACAGTCCAGCGGTGTGATTTATGACGGGGTCTTTAGGACCCATCATATCAGTTCTGATCTGGGGTAGGAGACTAAAGGTCAGCCAAGTGGGCAGGACACGGTCAAGCCCCAGTTAAGATTCTGGAAAACAAAGGCTTGGGTGAGATTCCCGGATGAGCCACGCTCTGCAGTGCTGTCGCGCACGGAAGCCCGGAGGAAGTAATACCGTCCAGGACTGCACGGGGGTGGCTGGAGGTTTTTGGCACTGGAAATTCATACGTGGACCCTCCCAGACTTTGCCTCTGTCCTGTGGTTGGCTCTTACTTGTATCCTTGTACTCATGATAAACCTGTTCATAAATACAGTGTTTCCTGCATTCTGAGAGGTGTTCTAGTGAATTATCAAACCTGAGGGAATCTTGGGGACCCCAGGATTTGCAACCAGGGGGTCAGACGTGATGGTGGCCGTGGTGACCCCGAGTGTGTGGCTGGCATCTGAAGTCTTGGGCCTACTTGGCAGTCTGGAGGGCTGTACCCTCTCCTGGAGCATGGCCAATCCTTCTGCAATGTGCTTCAGCCTGGACAAGCCTGAGAAACACAAGGTAGAGAGAAAGAAACAAGTTCCATACAATGATATACAGCGTGACAACATTGATGCCAGTTTTAGAAAGAATAAAGCGATGCCGGTGTGCCTAGGTGGCTCAGTCGGTTAAGCGTCTGACTTCAGCTCAGGTCATGATCTCACGGTCCATGAGTTCAGGCCCCGCATCGGGCTCTGTGCTGACCCCTCAGAGCCTGGAGCCTGTTTCGGATTCTGTGTCTCCCTCTCTCTCTGACCCTCCCCCGTTCATGCTCTGTCTATCTGTCTGAAAAAGAAATAACTGTTAAAAAAAAAATAAAAAAAATAAATAAAGCGATGCCATAGGTTGTTTACTAACATATATGCACACACACATATAACCCATATTTTCATGCGTGTGAAGTGCATAGGTAAATGTATATGGTTTATGTATAAATATGTATACTTACTCATTTCTATGAATATGCAAAGCATTATAGTTTGGAACTGGACAGATACACACCAGTTTCTTAACCAACCTGCTTCCAGGGTCAGGATGAGAAAGCCAAAATGACAAAGTTAGAACACTTGTTAATTACCGATGATGATTTTGGGACGTTCATATTATTATTCTGTATGTTTCCCTGTATTTGAAATTAATGCACACAAATCTGGATTGGAGGCAAGGGAGTCAGTGGGGCTTCGAGGGTGCTGGGAAGAGACCTAGGGGGCTGAGTGGTCACAGCTCCAGCGGCAGGACCACCTGGAGAGCAGCATGGGCTGTCGAGCAAGGACATGCAGATGGTTTGTGTGGCTTCTCCCGTGATGGCTGTTCCACAGACGACCACACCAGGATGGATTCTGCAGCCTGAGTGCCTGGAGGTTCAGGAGCTGCCCATCGCTGTACTCCCCTCCCCCCCCACCCCGTCCACCCGGATGCCTGGGTGATGGTCACCAAGGAGGGAACAGCTGGGGGCTCTTGGTTCAGCTTCAGCACAGTGTCTGGGAGCGGCCCTAAGAGAGCGGCCATTGGGCTTTCCTGCCTTCGCTCGCTGCCCCCTTGCAACTGAGGGCACATGTGGGTGTGCAGACTTGCCCGGCCTCAGCTCAGGGCATCCACGAAGCCCTCTATGTGGCGCGGGCCAGCCCCGGCCGCCACAATGCCAGCCTGGCCCCCTCGGTGGCTATTGTTTCTTGCCTGTGCCTAATTATGCTCATCGGTGGCACAAGTCAATAAAAACCCCACCTGGCCCTCACAGCACAGAAGACTCTGTCTGCCTTGAAAATTCGTTTATGCTGAGCCAAGCACATGCTTCTAAATCACAAGGGACAGAAGAGTCAAGGTGACAGGGCAGGAACAAAAAATCAGCCACAGGAAGCACAGGTGCCGTGGGGCCATATTTCACCCTTCGTGGGGAGGACAACAAAGGCACGTTTCCTGGTTTGTTCTGGTGATGAGAGGACATGAGGAGGCACGTGTGAGGACGTTAAATGGGGTGTGCATTTTACCCAGAATATATTATTGTGGGTGCATTGCATTTAATGTCTATTTGACCTAACTGGGGACCCAGTCAGACTACCAGCTTCACTGTGTCAGAACCACAGGCATTAAAAAAAAAACAAAACTAATATTTATTTATTTTTGAGAAAGAGAGAAGGAGAGAGAGAGAGAGAGGGACAGAGAGAGAGGGAGAGAGAGAGAGAGAGAGGAGAGGCAGAGAGAGAGAGAGAGAGGAGAGGCAGAGAGAGAGGGAGACACAGAAACAAAGGCAGGATCCAGGCTCTGAGCTGTCAGCACAGAGCCCGACGCGGGGCTCGAACCCACAAACTGTGAGATCATGACCTGAGCCAAAGTCCGGTGCTTAACCGATTGAGCCACCCAAGCGCCCCAGAACCACAGGCATTTTGAGCTCCAGCCACCCTAGTAAGCTGCCTGGGACAGTGTCAGGTCAGCTGTGCCCAACTCAGGGTCCTGGGCACCTTCCTGTGAGAAAGAATTCCAAGCAGGATACCAGGTGGAAAAAGCCTGGATTTTCACAATAGACATGAACTTGATGTGTAGGTGTCTTGTTCTGTTCTGGTGTGGGGCAGGGGTAAGACACACCCCTTATCTTACTTACCCTCTTTTCCTGAGCATCTGTGCTTCTGAGCTCAGCGTTGGGGAAGCAGGGCTGGTCAAAACACGGGTCCTGCTCTCCAGGGTCCGCATGTGGCGGTGGGGAGACAGAGGCAGGTCAGGGAACAGACAGGCACTTTCAGGTGCTGAGGGAATGAGGGAAGTCACAGGGTGGGGGTGTGGGGTGAGGCATGGGGGCCCCATGAGGGGCCTCCTTGAGAAGGAGGGAGGGGTAGTAGGACTGATAAAGGAAGAAGAAGGAGGGGAGGGAGGAGGTGAAAGGAGGGAAGGACGAGGAGGGAAGAGGAGGGATGGAGGGAGAGAGGAAAAGGAAGCATGCATGGCTGCCACTGTGTGGTAGGCTGTGGCAGCAGCTCGCCCACCTTCCTGGGCGCTGGCTGCTTGGCTGCCCTCGGTCTTCCTCAAGCCCTCCGTGTCCCCACCTCTCACCACCTGTCGCCCCTGGGCTATCTCTGACTTCCGGCATCCCTGGCCCCCAGCCTGGCCCCTGCTTCTGGCCCAGATATGACAATTCTACCTTTTATCCAGTCCTTGAATCTTAATATGTTTCAGCAGCTTGGGGCCTGGGTTCCCCTGCTGGTCTCGTCCTCACCTCGTTGCTGGCAGCACCTGGTGCCCCTGTCCCAGTGGCTTGCGGTCACCTGCGCAGTCCTCCAGGGGCCGGCTTCTCTGCCACAGCCCTGGCCTCCGGGTCCCTAGAAATTAGACATTTTGGTGGAGGCAGTAACATTTTTTAGCACCTGGAATTGGCAGGCAGCCTCCTGTCCGTGCATTACCCGCAGTCATCCGCCGCCTGCGGTTACGGTAAACCGCGTGCGCGTGGGGGCGAAAGGCTCGTGTGGTGATAGATGTGGCCCCTGGTTCCACACCCCACGCAGGATTAAACAGGTGTTTCACCTTCTGCTTATGAATTCTGTCAATAAGTCTAATAAGAACTTGCAAACATTAAATTAGAATCAGCTCATAGGTTTTTAACATGAAAGGAGACAAAATTTGCTGAGATAAGTCAATTTGAAAAAAAAAGAAAAGAAGCTGCTCACATTATGCATTTATGAAGTAGAAACTCATTTTCCCATCCAATTTGAGCTTGCTGTTTCACGATGGGTAATAGGTACTTCTGATAACAACAGCAGCCCCTGATGGAAACGCCAACGCAGTCTCACCAGTAAGTTCTCTCCAGGCTCGGGTCAGTGATGAAAATCTCATTGGCCGGACCCTGGCTAGTTAAAGGCGGAGTGCAGTGTGCCAGCCAGTTCCTTGGCTCACTGCCTTGCTGCGTTTATTTATTATTCGTACCTAAATGCTGCCCACCCTGTGCACGTGAACTCCAGGCTCCCTCCTCTGGGAAGCGTCCAGGGCTGGCCCTGGGCTGCAGTGATTGCACCTCTGGCCACCACCACCCTTCAGGCCCCTCATCCGCTGCTCCCAGCTCTGTGGTCAGGACGGGACAGGCAGAAAGGGTAGGCGGGTGCTGAGTTTGACACCCATTTTCTGCTGGATCCCTCACGAGAAATCTGTTTGTGGACCTGACAGGCCCCTGTTCAGGCTTCTGGGTGTGACCTCTGCCTTCTTGGGCCCCAGCCTGGGTGTGGGAACCAGGATGGTGGGTGCAGAGGCCTAGAAGGACCCAGAAAGTTCTGCATAAGCCACGTCGTTGAAAAGCAGGCTTGGGGAAGGTTTGCTCTTAGAGAACTAGAGTCAGAGAGATCCAGGGGGGAGCTGGGCAACCGGCCTAGGGAGGATTATGGCATTATCTGGGGTGGCCGGTTTACAGAGAAATGATGAAGGATTTTGAGGGCATCCGCAAGGCAAGGGCTAGACGGCCCGTGAGTGGGGAGAGGACTGGTGTGCGGTATTGTCGTTCGGGGTCACTCATCCCATCTTCTCCGGTGTTCACTGAGATGCTCTGCCAGACCCAGAGGGACCACGTCTCTCTGCACTGCCCCACGTGGCCGTGTGACCCCTTGGCTGCATGGCGTGTTGTGGGCCGTATGTGGCCCCTTTGCTCAGGCCCCGGTCTGAATTCGGCTATGCGGCGGGGAAGCTGGATGGCAGATCTGGAGCAGGTTGCTTAGCTCTCTAAGCCTCGTGTCCTCAGCTGTGAAAGGGGCACAACTAATCACCTCCTAATGGGGTTGTTCTGAGGTCAAAGTGAGATAAAGGGAGGTGACATGGAGTGCGGGGCTCATCACGCAACAAACAATTGGAGGCTAACAGGTCTTTGTGTCATTTATCTCCTAGCCCCGCATGGCTCAGCCCTACCCTTTGTCTGCGTCTTACCCCTCAGGTGCTGTGTGTGCCCTCTGTGGAAGGGGTCATGACTCAGGAGCTGTTTATGCCCCCAGAGCCCTCCCAGGAAGGGGTGCGCAGGGGGAGCTCAGTGAGCCCATGAGCATGTTCCTCCTGTTACCCCAGCGGGCAGTTTCCTGAGCTGCGGGAGGGCCAGGCCGGCTCAGGCACAGAGGAGAGCCCTGGGGCCAGCACGCTGGACCGATGGGATTCCTCTCTGGCTGCGCTGTCCTGCAACTGAGTTTCTGGACTTTGGTCACAAGAATCTCGTAGGAGAGAAGCATGCGGGTTTGGCATGCTGCACTCAACCTCTAGAAATAGCACGCACACACACTGCTCTCAACACATGTTCCTGCGAGGAGTCATAAATTCGTAAGCACATTTAATTGTTCAACAACAAGGCGTACACTTGTCTAAGGGCAAAATACTGAAAAATGCATCGAGCAGGGGAAAATCACCAACAAAAATTGAACTTAAAGTCCCATGACTAAGTATTTATGTAGGGTGTTCCGTTCAATCACAGTTGACCATGTCTGAAAACAGCCAGATGGTGCAGCAGGCATGGGAGAGTTGACCATGGGTCAGCCTAAGCTGGGCCCGTGGACCCAGGCCATGTCTGTGAGCAGGCGACTCAGGCAGATACAGTGGCTCCTTGGACTGTGGTTTCACAAGAGGAGCTGAGGGTCTGTGTGCACAGCGTCCAGCACCAACCGAGGACTCAGTGTAACCCAGACGTTGTAACTGTTATTACTGTAGTTTTTATTTTATTTTTTTACTTCATTTTACTTAATTATTTTATTTTACTGTATGTAGGTATGTATGTATGTTTGTATGTATGTATGTATGTATGTATGTATGTATGTATGTATGTATGTATTTGAGAGAGGGAGAGAGAGCACACAGGCATGTGAGCAGGGGAGGGGCAGAGAGAGAGAGAGGGAATCCCAGGCACGATTCACGCTCAGCATAACGCCCACACGGACTCCGTGTCACAACCAAGAGACCACGACCTGAGCTGAAATCAAGAGTCAGACGCTTAGCCTATTGAGCCACCCAGGGGCCACCCTTATGATTGTATTTAGGAGCACTAATGCCATTTGTTCCTCCTGAAAAAATGGCCGTTCTTAATTCTTTTGTGTACTCTCAAGTGAGATAAACATGTTAACTGATTGCTGTCGCACGTTCCGCGTCTGACACCCTAGTGAATGGCAAACACATCTCCATTCAGTAACGGCCTTAAAAGAACCACAGACCTGGTTTCGCAAAACGATGTATCTTTGCAATCAACAGACCTGCCGTTCATTCCTGCAGCCATCAGGAGGCTCTCAGCTGTTGGCACACATCCACCAAAAATGCAGAAGTGTGGGTGCGTGACCTTGAATACTCACGTGAGAACAACAGGTGGCTGTGAACACGAGCTGAGAGCAAAGAGCACACTTAGGGACATTTCACTCGGAGTGGGACTCCTGGCGCTCACACCTACTCCCATGGAAGCAAATTTACTGAGAAAGCAATGGAGGCAGCATGACAGCAGCTCAGACTGGAGCCCCCCGCCATCTGTGCAAAGACCTAAGCGTGTGGTGCAGACCCCGTGCCTTTTCTCTCAGGGTGTTTTAAGATAAATATCCTGAAAAAGCATAACTGTTGACTGAGCTTGATTCAGTCGTTATGGAAAGAAAAGTCCGAACTAATAAGCAAAGAGAAAGCACTCAGAGGTTTGGCAGTTGGTGGGCGTTTGGCTCACCACCAGTCACCAACCCCAGTGCTGGGCATTATCCCACTATTCCTGCTGCGACTTTGATCCCTAATGAGCAAGGGCCAGGCCTGGGTCTCAGAAGCAGCTGAGGTCCCTGATGGGAGACAAGTGATGCCATCTGCAAAGACCCTTTTCCAGAGTAGGTGACATTCACAGCTTCTAGGTTGCAAATGTAATTGGGGGCGAGGGGGCACCGTTCACCCTCTGCAGAGAGCCTTCAGTCAAAGCTCTCAGCACAATGCCTGGCACCACTGAGTGCTCGAGGAATATTATCTGTTCCTGTATGGTAACTATTGTTTCCTGGGAGAGGGTTTGGGAAGCCCTCTGGCCCTTTGTTTAAAACAGAACAGATGGAAAGGAGAGTCTTCATGACGGGGCAGGCGAGAAGGGGCCAGGGGCACTGCCGCCGGGCCTGCCAAGCGAACACGGGGCTCCCTGCCTCAGTCCCCTCAGCCTGGGTTGAACTTTTCTTTTGGCATCTGCATTGTGGGTTTCTCGGGAGCAGAAGTTTTCCCGGGTAGAGTATGCTTTCCCTCTGGCGAGGCTCGGCTGTCCTGCCCCTGGCCAGTGTGCTCCTGCAGCACCAAGTCTCAGAGCTAACCACCACCTGCTGTCAGCAGAGAGGTGGGCAGACCCCAGGAGGATTGTACCAGGGGACGAATGCACCACTGGCCTCCTCTATCATCTGCGGCCTCAGTGGAGCTGCTCAGATGCCAGACTGGAGGAAGCAGGAGAATCTTCCTTTCTTCCCAGGGGAGGAACCCATGCACCTGACCTGGGACGTTCACCCAGCAGAGCACCAGGACTGAGGGGCTCGGAGCTCCTTGCTTGAGGCTGCGGCTCTCGGACAGGTCTCTGTCCCGAGCCCTGCACAGCAGCCGCCTCACCCCCGCCTGACCTCTCCGATCCCATGGGTGGCCCGCAGGCACTCTTGCCCTTCCATGTTCTCTTGCCTTCTGGGGATCACGGGCCCACTTTATGCCAGGTGAGGTGCTAGGTGGACGCTGCAGCCTTGGAGGGAGCACTGGCCAGAGAAAAGCCATCTGTCTGTGTCTGCCCCCATTTACCGATTTGTGGGATGAACCGATTCTGTCCAGGCAGTGACCGTTGAACACCTGCAGGCTGCAAGCCACCTCCCCCTGCGGTCCTCAGGTGCGTCTCCGGCTCTGGCCTTGTGTGTGCGCTAAGAGCCAATTAAGTCTGTTCCCACATCTGTTTATGCCAATTGCACCAGTTCGTGTAATTACATCATGTGACTAAATATTGCATAAAACAATGGCATTTCAGTGCGAACAGGAAGAAGGCGTTTGTTTCTATAAAAACAGTCGAATTTTTGGAAAGACTTAAAATGGGCAAGGTAGTAATATTTTTCTTTCAAATTCAGTTTCCATGAATCTGCAATAAAGGATTGAAGGAAGGAGTCACAATTCTGACTGATGGTGATACCTGCAGGCGCTTCAAATTGCCTGCGTCCTCACAGCACGTTTGGTGGGTGGGATGTGCGCTGCTGGGCATGGTAGCTGTGAGCCAGAAACCAGAGGGCAGAGGGGGGGTGTTTTCCCAGTGGTGACCAGACAGTAAGTGGGCATATGTCTAAGCGTTTTGTGTTGAGATGTTTAAGGCATCATCGGTGATAATGACTGTCCACTTCACAAGACTGAGCCTGTGTGGCTCATTCGGTTTAGCATCTGACTTTTCTTGACTTTGGCTCAGGTCATGATCCCAGGACTGTGAAATCGAGGCCTGCGTCAGGCTCTGCCCTTACTGTGGATCCTGCTTGGGATTCTCCCTCTCTCTCTCTCTCTCTCTCCCTCTCTCTCTCCCTCTCTCTCTCCTCTCTCTCTCTCTCTCTCTCTCTCTCTCTCTCTCTCTCTCTTTCTCTCTGTCCCTCTCCCCTCCTTCTCCCTCCCTCTCTCTCCCTCTTCCTCTCTCTTTCTCTCCCTCCTCTCTCTCCCTGTCTCTCCTTCTCTCTTCCTTCCCCCTCCACCCCTCTTCTGCTCATGCTCCCTCTTTCCAAATTAAAAAAAAAATGGTCCACTTCACAGGATGTTTGTGGTCCCGTTTGAGAGGGAGTCTTCTGGGAGGCACTGTGATGGCGGGAGCTCACAGGGACCCAGGTCTCTCCAACATCCAGGATGTCATCCCCAGACCAGAGATCCCAGAACAGTGATACCTGTGGGATGGCATGTCAGAGTCTCCACAGCGCCTGACACATCCTCAGGAGGAAGCACTCCAGTTTTGTTGTTACTCTTCAGTGGAGGAAGCCTGTAAAAGAGGGCTTACTTTTGTCACACATACGCACACGCGTCTGTATTTCTCTCTCTGTTCCAAAGACGGTAACTCTAAACGTGACTTTCTGTTCGGTCAGCGTACACAAAATAATCCTGAAAACATGGGAACTCACTTCCAAGAGAGAAAAAGAAGTGTAGACAGAAACTGAGGCATAAGCAGCAGTTACCTGCCGGTCAGGTCTTCTTAGGGTCCCAGAGAGCTGTCAGCTGGCCCCTTGACACGAAGACGCAGGGTCTCATACAGCGGCCACCTGGATGCTCACACACCAAGCGTGGGGATGCTTTGCTTGCAAAGCTCATTGCACTCCGTCTAGTTAGAAGGCAATATCTTTTAAAAGGTAAAATATTGCTCATGTAGATTATTTAACTTTTTTTTTAGCTCCTTCTATAATAATAAAAAGAGGCATACAGCATCGAAATGAGCGATTTATGGAAACATATAAAGGAGCACATTTTCTTGGCGAGTCCTTGAAATTTAATTTAGAGATGTGGCAGCAGAGGAAAGGATGCATTTTCATGATGCTTGTTTCCTCTCCTTTGGGTGACTTTGTGGTGCCTTTGTGAGAGCAGCTGAGTTCAGGGAAGGAGCCACAGGGCCTTTCAGATGGTCAGGCATCCCCGTCCCTGAGCATTGGGTGGGGAGGGCCTTGTGCTAAGCCTGAGGAACTCCTGTCTCTGCACTCACTCCCTCGCTCCAGAGTTGAGTGCCACCGGCGTGTCTCTACTTGGAAGTCAGGAGCCCATCTCACACTTGATGCATGGGGAGCTCAGCTCCTGCCTACGAAGCTTTCTCTGCGAAGTCTTTCCCATCATCGTGGATTTCAACAGTGTCCGTCCAGGTGCTCCAGCCGGATCACCGTATCATCCCGGCTCCTCTTTTCCTACACCTCACACATAATCCATCACCGTGCCTTTCAGCAACACCTTCCAAATACATCCAGAAGCCAGCTGACATAGATAGGTAGCTTGTAGCCAACACCACGTGGGCGCCTGAGGAACTGCCGTGGCTGCTGAACTTCCATGCTGCCCATCCTTACCCCATTTCGGTGTGTACACGACGGCCAGTGGGAACCTGCTAACGCCCAGTAGGGCGATGTCACCCTGCTTCCAATCCTCTGAGGGCTCTTTTCTCCCTCGGCCGGTCATGTGACTGTGTGAGTGAGGGGCCGTTCCGCTGTGTGGTGGCAGGGGCTCCTGCAGCTGGAGACACTGAGAGCCGGGGGTGGTGAATGCGAGCAGGCACCCTCACAAACGGAGCAAGCCCCACGGACAAAGCAGGTTCTTAGTGTTCTGGCCCCGTCCCTCTGATGCCAGAGCAGGCACATCCCTGTATCACGTCATCATCACTGGAGAAGGCCTCTTAGGCTAGGACCTTGGTGGATGTGAAGGAAGATTGCCAGGAGGGAGAGAATACCAGATGGATGAAATGTCTACGATTCCATTCTGGTTTAGGGAAGTAACTTACGCATCAAAGATAGTGAGTGGGGCACCCGTGTGTCTCAGTCAGTTGACCGTCTTGACTCTTGAAATCATCTTAGGTCGTGATCTCACAGTTCATGGATCGAGCCCTGTGTCAGGCTCTTCATTGACGAGGAGGCTGATTGCCATTCTCTCTCTCCCTCTCTCTCTCCCTTTCCTGCTTGCTCTCACTGTCTCAAAAATGGAGGAGGGGGAGGAAAAGGGAAAGGAGAAGGAGGAGGGGAAGGGGAAGAGGAAGGGGAAGGAGGTGCCTAGGTGGCTCCGTCACTTAAGCAACCAAGTTCGGCTCAGGTCATGATCTCACACTTCATGAGTTCAGGCCCCACGTCGGGCTCTGTGATGATTGCTTGGAGCCTGGAAGCTGCTTTGGATTCTGTGTCTCCCCCTCTCTCTGCCCCTCCCCTGCACATGCTCTGCCTGTTTCTCAAAATTGAATAAATGTTAAAAAATTTTAATAAAAGGAAGAAGGAGGAGGAGAGAGGGAGGAGGAGGAAGAGGGGAAGGAGGAGGGGAGTGGGGAAGGGGGAGGAAGAGGGGAAGGAGAAGGAGGAGGAGGCTGAGGGGTGGGGGAGGGGAGGGAGAGGAGGAGAAGGAGGCAGAGATGATAATACAGAGTGGCTGGAATAACCAAAGCCCAGGTATGACCCTGTGGGATCAACCCTAGGTTGTGTGCCACAACTAGGTTTTGGCACACAACCCTAGTACTTCCCCAGGAGAGTGCCCCAGGCAAGGGACGTCCCTGCTCTCACAGAGTGTACAGTCTGGAATACCTGTCTAAAGTCCCCAAGAGGGTCTGAACTGACCGACATCAGCCAAGAGAGCTCACTGGCATCACATGACGCTCTGCAGACTGAGTCTGGTTTCTCTGTGTGTCATCCAGTCAGATTGCACGTGGCATTTAAGGCCCTCGTCTGAAATGAAACCAGGGGCCCAGGTGATTGATTGTTGACTGATTCATTCATTCACACACATTCACTGCACACCTGTTGTATGCCAGGCGCTGGGTCAGCCACTGGGGGTGGTGAGCCCCACGAGACCATGAAGCGAACCAAGAGTCTCCCAGCACCAGGGCTCCTGGAGGACCCTGTCGCAGAGCCATCTTGCACAAGGATGTCTGGAAGGCCGCCCTGTGCAGCTGCCCCCACGCACACCACATCTCTGTTGTATGTTTACACAGGGCATCAGGGATTTATGTGGGGAGGCATTAAAGCATCAGGGATATCCAGTCAGAGCAACAAAAAAATACAGGGACGTCTTTCACTCCTGGTATCTGCACAGTTCCCTTTTTATGTGACAAATATGGAGACCAATTAGGTCCCTTTTGATGGGATAATTGCTTGCTACCTGAAGAAGCTGTCTTAAAATGACAACTCGAGCAACGTGGACTTGCCAGCACTATTTAAACCCGTCACATTATCCAGAAGAAGTGGAAGGAAGGCTGAGCCAATCCGTGAATGCCTCCTTCCTAGATTGCCCAGCCTTTTGTATCTGTTATTAACAAGTATGCTGCTTCTCTGTTGAGAAAATGTATTTGCATAGCTCCCAGTGGCTACACCAGACAGTGGTCAGCTCGAGATAAACCTCCCAGAGCTGGGGAGGAGGGTATTACGCACATACCATAACCAGGTCCAATTATGTTGAAAACCAATAGCTGTGTTTCTCTGCCCATGTGTTCCCTGAGTGTGAAGAGAAGGAACAAATAGACTGATAAAATAGAATGGAATGGAATGGAATGGAACAGAACGGAATGGAATGGAACAGAATAGAACAGAATAGAATAGGAGTAAAATAAACTAGACTAGGCTAGAATAGACTAGACTAGATTAGAACAGACTAGACTAGACTAGACTAGACTGGAATAGAATAGAAAAGAATAGAATAGAATAGAATAGAATAGAATAGAATAGAATAGAATAGAATAGAATAGAATAGAATAGAGTCAGACTAGAGTAGACGAGACGAGACTAGAATAGAATAGAATAGAATAGAATAGAATAGAATAGAATAGAATAGAATAGAATAGAATAGAAAAATAATATAGAATAGAATGGAATAGAATAGAATAGAATAGAATAGAATAGAATAGAATAGAATAGAATAGAATAGACTCAAGTAGACTAGAGTAGACGAGACTAGACTAGAATAGAATAATAAAATTGCTACAGGGTTTTAAGGATAGGAGTCTGAGGAGGATCCATTCAGGTTCTTGCCGCTTGTCCCATCTTGTGTGGGTCTCCCAGGAGCACAGGGTATGCTGGTTCTGGCAGCCCCTGTGGGCTGCCCCCTGGTTGGAGGCAGTGTTGTGGTCTGCCAGCACTCCATGTGGCACCAGGAGCCTGGAAGTGCCTTCTTGAAGAAATGGCCTGGAGAGGCACGAAGCTCCTCGTTTTCTTTCTTTCCAGTAATTGACTGTATATTGAGTTCCCCACCAAAGTGGACAGTCAGGCGCTCGTTCCCAATGAAAATTGCAGCGAGAGACAAATGGCAGTTGAAACAAGTAACATCGAGTCGCTTGACAAATGCATCTGCAGCAGCAGCAGAGGCCCTGGCTCAGGAGACACAATTATGCACCTGCCCTTTGAAGCCAGTGCCTCAGTGGCTGCAGGAAAATGGATCGGCTACGCGGGGCCTGGGGTGGGCCCTTTCCATGTATTTGTCCCAGAAAAGTTAATCAGAGTGAAGTGGAGACGGGGAGAGCTAAGGTTATCCTAATAGCGTTAAAACAAATTAAATTCCGGTTGGCCCTTTGCAATCCAGGCTCATTTCTCTCTCCCTCTCTCTCTCCTATGGAAACCGTGTCTATCCGTGTCTTTTCAGTGTGAGAACAGTTTCACCCTTGAATTGGTGAGAGGGGCCTTACAGTTTCTTAGGGAAGTGCAGAGGGCAGGACAGGGATTGTGAGGGGAGGTCCAGTGGCTCCCATGTTCTCCTCCACTCCACCCACAGGGCTGGCAGGAGAACACAGATAGTGCCATTTTACCTGGACAAGTGTGTGGTTGAGGACAAGGCCCCTGGGGGTTTTATGGGCATGGGTTTGCCTAGAGGACAGATCTGGGAAGGCTAAGAGAACGTACGCAGGGAGCTCCGGAGGGGCAGAGGAAGGATAGGTCAGGTGTCGTCAGTCACCCAGCGCTCCTTGCCCTGAACAGATGCATCGTGCAAGAGTGTGTCTTTGCATCTGCCCATCATGCCCAAGGCTGGCGGTGAGGCTACGCCCCTGAGGATTCAAGGACCAGACTGAGCCCCTCTGCTGGTTGAGGCGGGAGGAGTGTCAAGGCTGGGATCCTAGATGCTTACACTGGGGGACATCTCCCCGAGCACCATATGGCTGCCTGCCTGGCCAGTGCCAACCAACGTGGCCTGGAAGGCTCCAGAGCTCAGGCTGAGAGGCCACCTCTGGACATTGTGCCCATAGGAAGCCCCTCCCTTAGCTGTCATCCTGAAGGAGAAAGTCCCTGGTGTTGCTTCTGAGGCCACCACCGCATTGCCTCTTAACACCCCAGACAGGTTCCTGGAGGTTGGATGGTTGCCGAGTAAAAACCAGCACCTCCTTGACCTGCTGCCCTTAGGAAAATGGACATGGCCCAGCAGCCGGGGGTGACTGTGCTGCCATCCCCACCCAGCATCCAGCCACGCTGAACCCAGAACCTTCTAGGGGTCTGCAAGGGGGCTTTGTGCATGTGTACAGTGTCAGGAGGCCCTGCAGGAGGTTGTCTCTACCCGGTGCTGTGCCCTGGTGGTGGTTCAAGGTCCTTCTCTCCTGCCCTCCCACCCTTCACGCGTGTATGGGCAGCACTGGGTCCCACGTGCCAGGTGCCGATGGCAGTGTTTTACCAACCTCAGTCATTTACTTCCTTACTCCGTGGTTTGGTTTGGCCACGTCTCCTGCCACCACAGCCCATCTTCACCGTTTTCCACTTTGAAATATTTCCTTTTTTATTATTTATTCATTGTCTCCTCTTAGTTGCCTTTTTAAAAAATAGATTTTATTTTTTAGAGCTGTTTTAGGTCCACAGCAAAATCGAGAGCAAGAGGAAGGTCCAAAAACGTTTCCATATGCCGCCCTCCCCGCACTGACGTGGCCTCCCTCGTCGTCACCGTGCCCACGTGATTTGTTACAGTCCATGAACCACGTGGACGATTCATTATCACCCAAAGTCCATCGTTCACCTGAGGGTTCACTCTTGGTGCTGTGTGCATTCTGTGGGTCTGGACTGATGTGCGGTGGCACGGCCCGCCAACATAGCACCACACACTGTGGTTTCTCAGTCCTGAAAGTCCTCCGTGCTCCCCCCTTGTCATCCGCCTCGCAAATCCCTGGAAACCACCGATCTGTTTACTGTCTCTGTAGTGTCGCCTTTCCCAGAACATCATAGATTGGAGTCAGATTGGCTTCTTTCATGTGGTAATACACACTTAAGTTTCCTTAAGGTAACTTATTAAACTGAAGTGAATTTATTTTAAAGGGAATCAGTACCACGCATGGAAAACTAGTATCATTTATATTAATGGGGGATAATGGGATGAATACAATAAAAAGCGAATACGTTTTGGCTAGAGATCATCAATTAACAAAGGGTCAGAGCCCCAGATCTATTTTCTTTATTGAAAAGATACATGAGTGTATGTGAGGTGTCAAGGCTAGAGCACCATGGAACTGAGGCTTTCCTCTTTATCGGAAGAGCTGAAGAGCCTCTGCTGCGTGTGTCCGCTTAGTCGATACCAGTAGGACAGTGGTGGGTTCACACTCTTCCTTCTTCTCAGATTTAGTTATATTCTGGAGCAGATGTTACTATTGCCAGTTTAAAGAGGGGAAATTGAGGCTTGGCAAGGCAGTGGAGCCAGGACCTGAACCCAGCATCCTGGCCCTCAGGTCTCATGCTCACAAACATCGCATTCCTCGCGTCGGGGAGAGGGGGCGGTTCCGTCTCAAGGCTCCCAGCCCCCGGCATCAGACTGGCAGGGAAGGGTGCCCCCAAGGCATGTGTCGGTCCTGGAGGGCTCAAGGCAGCCCACCTCTGGGGCCAGGCTGGTCATCTACCTCACCTTTGGGTTGACTCTCTGACCCAAAGTGCAGATAGGCTTCTGTGTGAGTGGACCATCCGCAGCTGGGTTGGGTTGGATCCTCTGGGAAGGGCCCTAAACTTCCTAAGCGCTCTTCTCTGTCATGTGTCTCGGGGGCAATCAGGAAGTGATGCGGGTGACCTTTCCCCCAGAGCAGAGCTCCCCATTAATGCTCGACATTAATGCTCAGGTTCAGAGGATCAGGTTCACAACATCTCAGCCTGCCCCATTAATGCTCGACACCTGGAAAGATTGGGCCCACACCAGGAGTTGGTTTCTCAGAGAGGCTCTCTGCAGCCCCGGGGTTCCTTTTAAATTTCTCAGCAGCAAAGGATATACGAGAGGGAGCGGCATGCGTGCCCAGGCAGTGGGAGGACTTTCTTACCAGTGACCTGGGGAAGTGACCTGCTGTCTCCAGGTAGGTGGATGCTGGAAGTCCCTCACCTGTGAGCATCTGGCAGGGCTTATTATCCATGGCCATGGAAGGAGCGGCCCCCCCGCTTTCACGACTCGAGGATAAGTTATGGCTGAGTTATGCATATGACTAATGTATTGGCAGACCCGCGAGCGTCTGTCCTGGTTTTCTGGGTCAGCTGTTGTCAGCAGGAAGATTGACACTCCTCCAGCTCCTTGTTCTGCATCCTCCCTACTTCTGTTCGACACCTATTGATAGCGTGCCAGGCGCTCCACCACTCGGGATGGCTACACGACCCTGGTTTCTGCTTCTATTAGGCTACCGGGCACCTTGTCTAAGAGCGGAGCATAGACCTGGAGTGCGGGCTGTCTGCACCCACACTTCCCATCCGTGCACACTGTGGGGCAGGCTCTCTCCATCCCCTGCATCCCCTCTGGAAGCTTACCTTCCATTCTGTGGCTGTGACGACTGGGTATTTCTATATTGAGGAAAGTATGCATGGTTACAGGGAGTTCAGGACCGGGACACTTGAGGCCTCTTTCCTCCCCTTTTTGGCGTTGTGTGTATGGGAAGATAGAAATGGGACCCACTGCATCTAAGTCCCGTGTGCAGAACTGAGCCATGGGGAGTAAAGTGTCTACATGGGCATGGCCCAGGGGGCCTGGCTCTCTTGTCTGAGAAGGTTCTGGAAGCAATAGAGACCAGAGTCCAATGGTCTGTGTCACGATCCCTTGTGGTCGGTCTGCCCTCTGTGGAACTCAGAGTGGCAGGGTCGGTCACCCAGAGGAAGGAGTTGGCAAGCACCTGGCAAGTTGACAGGTCCCAGGCAGTGCCTGAGCTTTAGGTGAGGCAACAGTTCCCATGGACACTGGAGAGCTGCACAGAGATGCCACGGGCATCAAGACAGCGTGACGTGGGAGGAGAGGGGGTGATTACACCAGTGTGGCCCAAAGCCCAGGTGCCACCGGCACACCAGGTACAACATCTCTGAACCTGAGGGAGCAAGCCAAGAGCTCAGGCCTGTCACCAGAGGGGCTGGGGCCTCCCCTCTGCCCTCTTCCTTTGCCTCTTCAGTTCTGGGCACCTGGTCTAATACTGTATATGCCCAGCCCACCCCCTTCCCTGCTGACTCGTTCTTCTGGCTGCTGCCACCATCCAATCTTACGTTGTACTTCATTCTTTCGTCCGTCGTGTGGTTCTGCCCATTGGGGTCTGGGCGGGAGAGCTCATTGTCTGGTTCCCAGTGCCGGGCACCTTGTGAGTCCAGGACACATGTTTCTTGCATGGCTGACAGGTGGTCACATGCCGCATGGACGTCTTGTGCAGGCTAGATCACACGGCCAACTTACGGTGTCTGGAGGGGGAGGCGTGCATGGGTCCAGTCGGGCCTCAGGGACCTCGCCATCCACTCGGTCTTTCTGGCTTCTCCTGGAGCAGCTTTTCTTCCGGTAAATGGTAGCCAGAGCAAATGTCCCCAAGCCTAGTTGTGAAATCTGCAGTGGTATGTAACAGGAACACTTTTACTTTCTGTAAAGCTGAGCCCACAGTTCTCCCCATTCCCCCCTTTTGGGGGAGCCATGGGAAGGATTGTAAAGATATTTTTTTTAACGTCAATTTTAAAAAAGTGAGACGCCACATATTCCCCTCTGTTCTGCCTTAAATCAAGGAAATACAGCTAGGGCCTTCTTGGGGGACTCCCCGACTCCTTCCCATCCACATACTTACTGCTCTGTTCAGTTGTTCATCTGGCCCACAGACACGGGTCTGGCACCCACCAAGCTCCAGGTGTGATGTGTGATAAAGAACCCTTCCTATTAGATCAGATGCTTTGAAGGTCAAAGAAACCAACCAGGGATAGCATTGGCTGAGGCCCACAAGGACTTTCTTGCAGTAGTCCAGGGAGCCTCGCTGAGTTTACAGAGAGAGGAAGCCGGGGCACGAAGAGTGGTGGACGCGTGAACAGAAAGAACTCAGACAGTAAGCTGGTGCTGTGTCTTTGAGAAATTTGAAGGTGAGGAGAAGCCGAAGGTTGTGAGGACAAAGCAGGGTTAGAAGCCCAGGGATTGAAATCACCGTATTCCAAGTGGATGAGGAACAGCCAGTGGAGAGAAAGAGAGCCTGCTACACATCATCTTATAAAAAAATTTTAATTTCACTTTTTATTTTTAGAGACTTCGAGTGGGGAAGAGGGCAGACAGAAGGCGAGAATCTTAAGCAGGCTCATGGAGCCCGATAACAGGGCTGGATCACACGACCCTGGGATCATGACCGGAGCCGAAGCCAAGAGGCGGACGCTCAACCAACTGAGACCTCCAGGTGCCTCGACGACGACACATATTTCATCTCCTTGTGTCCTGCTGGCAGAGGTGGCGAGGAGGTGAGAGTTCCTGGGAGGACCTTGGGGGGCCCGTCTTTGGCTAGACTCCCAGGTTCCTTAAGTCAGAGGGAGGCCCTGAGCAACCATCCAGTGCTCCTGCACGGCTGCTTACAAGATGGGGAGCGTGGTGGCATCAGCGGCGAGTGGGGATGACTTTCTTCTGGAACCTTCCTCAGTGTCACCGAGCAGCTTGTAGCCTGTGACATGCCATGTGTGTCATTCGACAGGTTTGCGTGAGTGCCCAAAATATGCCGAAGAAGGCTCTCCCGAATGAAAGATTAAGAGATTAGCGGTCCGCGTTGCTGGTGGGGCGGTGGGAAGGGCGGCTTCCACTGTCACACTCGTCTTGTGGAGCCTATAGCCGCAGGTTCTTGCAGGGACCGGGGCGCACCTGCCCACAGCCACGCAGAGCACTTGGTGATCTTTCCGCCTGGGTCTCCATCGGCTCTGGGTGCGGCTACTCCACTAAATCATTGCCGGTGTGATTAGGGTACAGTGATGACTCCTGTGGCTTTAATGAGCGTTTCCTGAAGACCAGTGAGTTTAAGAATTGTTTTCACGTTTGTCGGTCGGTTGGCGATGCTCTTGAGATTTACTGACTGTGCACATCCTTTTGTTCATTGACAAGTGGCTGGGTTGTTTCTTCTTGTCCTTTCTGTCAGAGGTCTGTGCGTTTTGGAGCTGTTCACCCATTGCTTCTTATCTGCTGCAAATGCGGATGGCTCCAGACTGCCGATGGTTTGACCTAACCGTTTTTCATCTTTTCCGTGGCGTGAAGTCAACATGCACTCAGTGGAAAGCATCTTTGGGATTGCGGGTTTGGACCTCTTCCTGGGTTAGTGATGTGTGGTCCGATCATCTCCTATGATGTGGGGCAGCGCGGGCTCCCGTTAGCCACATGACCACAAGTGTCACCAACCCATACGCTGGTGGCCACTCTGCACCCAGGCGTCCCTCTGGCTCCCACTTCAGGACAGTATTTGGTACATTCCACGAGGCAGTCAGCACTCCTTGATCCAATAGGATTTAGGATGAACGGTCCTGCCCAGCCATGGGCTCACACGACTGTTCTTGCATATGGAAGGCAGGCTGGACTGAGCTCTGAGGTGTGGGAGGTCAGGCGTATGCATGCATTTTAGACTTAATGATGTTTTCAACGAAGGATGGGTTGATAGGGATACAACCCCATCGTGAGTCCAGGAAGATATGTATTTATTTTTTTTACAAAGACTTCATTTAGGGGCACCTGGGAGGCTCAGGCCATGCGTGATCTCACAGCTGGTGGGTTTGAGCCCCGTGTTGTGCTCTGTGCTGACAACTCAGAGCCTGGAGCCTGCTTCACATTCTGTGTCTCCACCTCTCTCTGCCCCTCCCCTGCTCACACTCTGTCTCTCTCTCTCAAAAATAAATAAATAAGTATTAAAAAATTAAAACAAAATAAAACCCACAAGGCTTTCATTTACCTGTTGATGTGTTTGCAAAGGCATTTGCTATGTAAAATTTCTCATTTTTTATGCTGCCAAGTGTGAGTGCTGTCTGTGCAGCATCTGAGGTCCCTTCCTGCCCAGGGATGTGTCCCTGTGCCTAGATCCTGGTGGAGTTTCTTCTGTTTCTTCTAGGAAAGCGCCTGTCGGACACCACCCCTTAAAAGAGCCTTGTCTTTTCTGAAACATCAATTAGCTCTGAAATAGGAGAAATACGGAAGGTGTAAAATTGTTGCCTGGATATTATTTTATAGCCCTGTGTCAAGATCCTATTGAAAATTGCTGGGAAACCCGTGTTGTGAGAGAACTTTGACTTGATTTTCATGGTGTATATTTCCTTCTTACCCTTTCCGCACTGAGTCCTCTTCTCTGGACAGTCTGGACAGTGGTACCCCCAATTTCTTTGGGGTAATGAATGCATCTCGGCCATCGAGGGCATTCTGGATTAGACCCATTGGTGTCCACTCTTGCCCCGTGAGCTCCCTGTGCAGCCAAGCCTGGTGGAGGCCCTCCTGAGCTGAGTGGAGGGCTGGAGGCGGAGAGTGGGCCAGGGGGCTGGGCCGTGTCTCTAAGCCCCTGTGCCTCCCCTGGGCTCTGTGTGCTTCTCTTCGTCAGAGAATCAAAATTACAGTTTTTATAACTGGCACGACGAAAGCGCTTGAATCCACTCCAAGCGCGAACTGGCCGGCCACTTACCCGTGTGGCTCCTGGACAAGGAGGTGCACGCGTGTTTTGGGGGATGAGAAATCACTTGCTAAGTAAGAGGCTCGTGGAGTTTCAATCAAACCCAGCACCTCTGGCTTCTGGCAAACTTTTAAAAGTATTACCACTCCTGTCTGCCTTTGTGCAAACACCCCCAGGCAGGGGTTAGAGGCAGGACTGAATTTTGCTGTTTGCTCACCTCTTAGGGCAGATTCCCCAGTGTCCCCTCCATCCCTCGCCATAGCTCAAGTGCCAGGAAATGAGTATTGCCATCTATCATCTGGCAGATTCCCAGTTCCCTCTGTTGGCTGGTGAGGAATCAGGTGTCTGGCTGCAGGGATATGCTGACTGTTTGTAAAATGGCTTTTTGCAGGGCCAGCTGAACTGTCATCCCCCCCACCCCACCCCCAAACTTTACAAAGTGCTGGATTCACCCCAGAGCCAGGAGCAGTTGCCCTGTGAACACATCAAGGCTCTGGAAGAGGATTTAAAGAATTTGCTTAAGAGAAGCTTTGAAAACCTCAAAGAGAGCAAAGCCAGCTCAGCAGGAAGCCTGGGAGAGGAGCCCTTTCCTGGTGGGGTTTAATTTTAATTTGCAAATGTGACCAGAGGAAGGAAGGCTCAGGAGAGCAGGGCACTAATGAAATAGAAACACGTTGTTTTCTTTCATCTCCTCCACATCGAGGCAGCCAGGGGTTCTGCAAGGTGGGTGCTCTGTCAGCAACATCCATGAACTTGGGAAATGAGGTGAAGCCACTCTCGGGTGCACAGCAAGTTCTTGAGATGCCCAAACTGGCACACACCATTCCCAGAGCCTGGCAGGGCTGGGACACATCCGAGTTGGATCTTTGGGTTTGATGCTCTTTCTCTCTGCTTCCTGCCCCTGCACAAGGTGACCAGTGGGTGCAGGCGGCAGGAGAATGAGCCCAAGGCCCTGGCTGTGGCTGTGGCTGTGGCTGTGGCTGTGGCTGTGGCTGTGACTGTGGCTGTGGCTTTGGCTGTCACTGTTTCATGACCTGAGTAAGTTCCGATCCGTTTCAAACCCTCATTCCCCCTCAGCACAATGGAGACAAAGATATCTCCTTTCTGGGCTCCCAGGGTCATTTGGAACATCCAATAAGGGCACAAATGTCAAGATAATAGTACTGACCATCACTGATTGCCTGCATAATGCTGGGCTCTGTGCTAAGTGCTTTCCATGCAGAGCACAGAGCATAGATTGGCTGCCTGCTTTGTGTAGGAGCACAGTGGGGCACAGAGTGCGAAGGAGGCACCCAAAGTCATACGGCAAAGCGATGAGTGAGGATGACGACCCACATCAAAGCTAGTGCTCTAAGTCACTGCTCAGAGGCTTCACACATTTCTTGTAAAGGACCAGACAGTAATATTTTCGGCTTGCTGGGCCATTAGTTCTCTACTGTTATCTTCTCATCTCTGCTACTGTAGCACAAGAATGGTGGTAGTTGCCAAGTAAGCCAGTAAGTGTGGCTGTGTTCCAATAAAACTTTATTGACAAAGACCAGCAGGGGAATGGAAAGACACTGCTTAAACGGTACAGGTTTTACTCTGGAGTTGACAGAAATATTTGGAACTAGATAGAGTGCGGATTGCACAGCATTATGAAAGTACTAAATGCCACTAAATTGCTCATTTTTACAATGATTAATTGTACAGTTTGTGACTTTCACCTCAAAGAATGAATGAAGAAAAAAAAAATTCGGGTGTTGAACTCAGTTTGCAAACTGTTCCTGGTCCCAAATCTAGTTAAATGAAGGTGTTCAAGAGACATTGGGAATGAACTCTTTCAGCCACCTGCCAGCATCTTAAACCAGCTGGTTCCTTGTAGGAAAAACAGGGATGTTCACACAGGCAGAGGAGACCACCAGCATGCTGGAGAGCGCCAGGCTCAGCACATCCTGCTTCTGTTTAGCACCCGCTGAGTCCGCATGCGCAGTGGTTCAGTCTCTCAGTTTGCTCATCTGTAGGATGGGGGTGAAGGGGATGAGCTGAGTCAGTGCGTGTGCACAACAAGAGTCTGCACGTGTTTGCCATTTTTTCAGCTTTGAGAGATGAAGCAGCTTTCCTACCCGTCAGGTACTGTTTGCTAATAAATGAGAGCTCAGCAGGCAGGTCTGGTTTTATTTTTCTTTTTTTCCTCACGTTTGTTGAGATATAATTAGTCTATACAATTGTGCAGACTTAAGGTGTACACTGTGATAATTTGATATGCCTACATATTGTGGGATGATAACCACAATAAAGTTAGTTAACACATCCATCACTTCAGAGACTTCCCTTGTTTGTTATGGTGAGAACATCTAAGATTTGTTCCCATGGCAACATTTCAGTGTATAATGTAGTGTTGTTAACCATAGCCACCATGCTGTATGTTAGATCCCCAGAACTTATTCATCGAACACCTGGAAATTTATTCTCTTTGACCAGCATCTCCCCATGTAACCAGCCCCTAGCTCCTGGCAACTGCCAGCCTACTTTGCTTCTAGGAGTTTGGATTTTTCAGATTCCACATATAAGTGAGATCACACAGTATCTGCTTTTCTCCATGCAACTTATTTTACTTAGGATGATGTCCTCAAGGTGCATCCATGTTGTTGCAACTGGCAAAGTTTTCTTCCTTTTCGTGGCCGAATAATATTCCACTTTGAGTGTATGTGTGTGTGTGTGTGTGTGTGTGTGAGTGTGTGTGTAATGCTTGAGAGAGAGAGAGACAGAGACAGAGAGAGAGACAGAGAGACAGAGAGATTGTGTGTCTGCCTGTGGAGCATATTTTCTTCATCTACTCATGCATTTATAGGCACTTAGATTGCTTCCATGTCTTGACTATTGTGAATAATGCTGCAGCGAATATGGGGTGCAGATATCTCTTCCAGATAGTGATTCTGTTTCCTTTGGGTATATACCCCGAAGTCGAATTTCTGGATCATGTGGAAATACTATTTTTAACTTTCTGCGGAAACTCCATGTTGTACTGGTAATGGCTCCATGGTAACGGCTGTACCAATCTATATTTCCACCAGTAGTGCACGAGGGTTCTTCCCATTTCTCTACACCTTTGCCAACACTCGTTATCTCTTGTAATTTTGATGATGGTCAGTCTACTCAGTGTGAGGTGATATCTCATTGTGGTTTCCCACGATGTGCATTTCCCTGATGTTTAGTGGTAGTGACCACTGTTTTATGCACCTGTTGGTTATTTGCAGGGCTTCTTTGTAAAAATATCCATTCAGGTCATTTGCCCATTTTTAAAGGGGATGTTGATGATGAGGATGATGAGGATTTTTCTATTGGGTTGTATGAGTTTCTTAAATATTTTGGATATTAACCCCTTATTTGGGACATGGTTTGCAACTATTTTCTCCCATTCTGTACGTTGCCTTTTCATTTTGTTGATCATTTCTATTGCTGTGCAGAAACTTTTTTATTTTGATATGGTGCCGCTTTTTAAAATTTTTGCTTTTGTTGCTTATGCTTTTGGTGTCACATGCAAAATAGCCTTGCCAAGACCAATGTCAAGGAGCTTTTCTCTTATGTTTTCTTCTAGGAGTTTATGGTTTCAGATCTTACACTGAAATCTTTGTAATCTATTTCCAGCTACTTTTTGTGAATGGGATAAGATAGGAATCCTAACTTCATTCTTTTGCATGAAAATATCCGGTTTTCTCAACACCATTTATTGAAGATGCTATCTTTCTCCATTGAGTATTCTTTGCTCCCTTGTCACATATTATTACTTGACAGTATATGCATGGGTCTATTCTTAGACTCTCAATTCTTTTTTTTTTTTTCTTTGAAGGTTATTTATTTTAAGACAGAGGAAGCACGAATTGGGGAGGGGAAGAGAGAGAGGGAGAGTGAGGGAGAATCCCAAGGAGCCCCCACAACACTATCAGTACAGAACCCAGTGCGTGGCTCAAACTTACAAAACCCGAGCCGATCGTGACCCAAGCCGAAACCAAGAGTCAGGCGCTTAACCGACTGAGCCACTCAGGCACCCCATGGGCTCTCAATTCTGTTCTGTTGGTCTATGTGTCTGATTTTGTTTTGTTTTTGTTTTGTCAGTATGATACCGTTTTGATTACTATAGTTTTGTAATAGTTTGAAATAAGGAAGTGTGATGACTCCATTTTTTTTTTTTTCTTTCTCAAGATGGCTTTGGCTTTCTGGGTGTTTGTGATTCTATGTGCATTTAGGATTGTTTTCTTTATTTCTGTGAAAAATGTCATTGGAATTTTGGTAGGAATATCAGTGAATCTGCACATTGTTTTAAGTACTATGGGCACTAACAATATTCTTCCCATCCATGAACATGGGCTATCTTTCCATTTCTTCATGTTTTCTTCAGTCTCTTTCACCAATATCTTATAGTTTCCAGTACACAGATCTTTCACCTCTTTGGTTAAGTTTATTGCTAAGTACTTTATTGTGTTTGATCTTATTATAAATGGGATTATTTTCTTTTTCAGACACATTGTTGTTAGTGTATAAAAATGTAATTGATTTTTGTGTGTCAATTTCGTATCCTTCAACTTTACTGAATTTAGTTTGAAGAGATTTTTGATGGAGTCTTCAGGGTTTCCTATAGGTAAGATGATGTTATCTGCAGAGACAAACTAACTTCTGATTTATAAACATTGTATTTCTTTTTCTTGACTAATTGCTCTGGCTAGGATTTCAGTACTAGGTTTAATGTAAGCATCTTTGTCTTGTTCCTGATCTTACGGAAAAGCTTTCAGCTTTTCACCATTGTATGATGTTAGATGTGGGTTTATCATATATGGCTTTTATTTCGATGAAGTTCATTCTCTCCAAATCTAATTTGTTGAGAGTTTTTATCATGAAGGGATGTTGAATCTTGTCAAATGCTTCATCTGTGTCTGTTGAGATGAGCATATGGCTTTAATCCTTTATCCTGTTAATACAGTGTAACACCTTTGTCGATTTGTACATAGCGAACCATCGTTGTCTCCCAAGGATAATCCCCACTTGATCTTGGTGTATGGCTGAGAAGGGCTGGCCATTTCAAGGTACGCACCTGGGACTGAGGTCTATGGGCCTCTGAGCCAGTGCAGATATGGGTATAACTTCCCCCAGAGCCCTTGACGTATGGGGATGGTGACAGGAGAGATGGCAGATGGTGCTATAGCTGAGCCTGCAGGGGCATGGACCTGTTTCTGGGTATATAGTTGAGACTGCAGTCAGTGAGTCAGCCACCTGGCTATGGGCCTCCATTCTCAAAATAGCGCTTGGACTGCATAGGGTTTCAGAATTTCCTACCTGGATCCCAAAGCTCCCAGAAAAGCACTGTTGTCTGTGGATAGATGCCAGGTTTTTATTGCTGAGCGGGCGGTGGGGGGGTGTGGATATGAACAGGGGACCTACTGTGCTACCACCTTGCTGATGTCATTCTCTCAGCCTGGTTATTAAGAGTCAGCACTGGCAAGCCCTAGATAAGCATGCTAAGGGAAGTTTAGAGGCAACTTCAGATAGATGTAGTTACTTCCCAGAATTCAGGAGGTTCTGTGAGCAAAGACCAGGCTTCTTAACTTGTGTTTGTCATGAATATAACACAAGTGGCTCCTAACTGCTCCATTCTTTAGGGCTCACTAACTCCCATTATTGTCCAGTTGACAACAGAAGGGCCTGTTTCTTGTTTGACCACAGAGGCCAATCTCTACTAGATCAGGCTTCAGGAAGGAAATAGACCACAAACTGGCAAAACAGAAGAATCAACAGAGATATTGTCCAGAGAGCGGCACATCAAGGAAACCCTTGGCTAGTGATAATGGGAGAACAATTTCCATCCCAGGACCTGAAGGAGTGGGGGAGGGGGCAGTTACAGGGCTCCATGGAGGAGAGCTGTAGGGAGCCACGGCAGAAGTGAGAGCTTCAGAAGGAGGACGAAGCCAGCTTGCAACAGTGGAGCAGAGAGGAAACCAGAAGAATAAATAACTCAACCATTCTTCCTCTTCAGCTGGGCTCTCTCGTACATGGACCAAAGCCAGCTACCAGCCCCTCTGTACTTACAGCACCTCCCCAGCAACTTTCTCAGCCAACATCTGATGGTTCCAGTGAAAGTCCCAGGGAAACTTTGCATTGGCCAGGATTGAGCCAGTAGGAGACCACATTCTGAGTGGCTAAGTCTGGTGTGCAAAGGGCTTCAGGCTAGAAAGAGAAGTTCTAATGCCAGAAGAATGAAGACAGGGAAGGGAACCGAGGAGGATTATATCCATTGACATCCACTGTACTTGTTCTTTTCAGACAGACCAATGCTCTGCCCTCCACACATCACCAGCATTTTGCAATTACATTCTCCGGAAGGATTAAGGACCTCCTCTGTTTCCTTAAAGTGGGATTAAATCAGGCTCCTTTCATGTTTATCAAAACTTCACGGAAATCTTGGAGGGACCAAAGTTGAAAGAAGGCTGTGATCTGAAGCCAGGTCCACCATAGCCGCGGGTCCCTGCTAGATGTGCTTCTCTTTAACCCTCAACCTGATACCATGTTTCTGCATCCAGTGCACCAGTCCCAGGACCCACCTCTTGCCTGCCATCAACCGCAGCATTTTGGGATCAGCAGAAAGAATGCTGCCCGCTTCCCCCTAGCCCCCCACACAAAGTCCTAGACTCATCTCCCACATTACACTCCCAATTCAAAGTTGAGTTCCATGCACAGCAGTGACACACTTCACATTATCACGCAAGGCTATTTCACATCTCCTTATTTAGAACCTCTCCATTCCCAAATAGGGGTTTGGCTTCTCCTTTGTAAAGTCAAAGGGCTCCTTGAAATGCTTTGTTTTGTTTTGGGTTTTTTTTTGGAAATAAAAGAGCAGTCTTCCTTTCCAAAGATGGTTCAGAAAATTGCTGAGAGATTTAAAATAGCAGCATGTCCCCACTCCCAGCCATCAAGTATTAAAAATATGAGGGTCTAGACTCAGAGTATCCAATTTACACAAGGATACATTAAAATCAAAATGCTTTATTGCAAAAATCTGCTTCCTGCTGGGAAAAGTTGACCTGCCATGTGTCAAGGGGGAAAATTCTAGAGAGACACCACAATTTTCCCTATCCATAGGGAATCATAGCTGGACCTCAGGGAGCTACAGGTCAGGAGCTCTGTCAGTTTGGCAAAATGCATTCTTTTTTCCTCTACCCACATCTGGAGCTACCTTGTAATCAGTCCCTCCTGAGTCCCGTTCTCATGTTTTCTTTTCTTTTGTTTTTAAGGTTTCTAATAGATGAGTTCTCTGCCACCCCCAGCCAAGTCCTTGCAGCTTCCATAATCACAGAGGTAGGAGATCAAAACAGAGGAGATTTTGTTCTGAGGTTGGGCGTGCATCTCTGGAATTAGGGGACATTTTGCCTGACAGAGATTTAATTGCTACCTTTGCATTCTGAAGATAATGCTACTCCATTATCTGTTATTGTTATAAACATTTTATGATTTTATTTTTTTTTTTCAACCTTTTTTTTTTATTTTTGGGACACAGAGAGACAGAGCACGAATGGGGGAGGGGCAGAGAGAGAAGGAGGCACAGAATCGGAAGCAGGCTCCAGGCTCTGAGCCATCAGCCCAGAGCCTGACGCGGGGCTCGAACTCACGGACTGCGAGATCGTGACCTGGCTGAAGTCGGATGCTTAACCGATGCGCCACACAGGCGCCCCATCATTTTATGAATTTAAAGAAAATCTTTCCTCTTCTTTTTTTTAATGTGCCTATGCTCAGATTTCCTTGTTGTCTCTTTTATTTGGGGAATGGTTACCACTTCCTCTGGAACTACTGATTGTCAGTGAGGAAAACAATTGAGATCAATATGGGCGTGAAGTATTGATCTACAAGTTGGGGAAATCCGTGGTACAGACCTCCAGCTGCTACCATGTCAATGCAGTGCCCCCCCACCCCAACTCCCGATTCCTCCCCAAGATGCCAGGACCTCCAGCCTGCCTCCTGTCAAGGCCGCACAGTGCCAGCGTCTGATTGTCCCCAGCTCTGGGTTCTGCTGAGCACACTGGGAGGCTGTGATGCTTTCAGCAAGGGCACGGGTCTGCCTCAAACCATTTCAGAAGTTCCTCCTGGGTCCCTGCTCTTTGTGCACAGCCATAGGTCCCAGTAGACAGTCAAAGTACTCTCTGGTGAGCACTCTTTGTTGGAGAGTTATTGACTTTCTATTCATGATACTGAGCCCAGGTCCAGTGAGCAGCTAAGTGAAAGGCAGAATCCGATTCTAAGGTGATCATTGTCCAGGGAAATCTCTCTCCTCCCATGATTTTCAATACAGGATGCTGTTTTTGGATCACAGTTGGAAGGGTCTGAGAAAGAAAATCTATAGATATGTAAGATTTTCCATGATTTCAGAAGGGCTCTAGCCTTCTTAAAGCCTCACCTTGGTTTCCAGGTTCAGATCCCCTAGTCTCTCAGCTGCTCTGAGGACATGTTCATCCATCCATCCATCCATCCATCCATCCATCCATCCATCCAATAAATGTTGTTTTGGGTGTCTATTAGGTAACAGGCTATAGTGATACCTAGCAGAATAAAATAGACATAGTTCCTATCCTTTGAGGGCTTATAATTTTGAGGGAGTTTCCAGACTATAGGCAAAATAAAGAAGCAAATAAAGAGTTATGACAGGTGAAGGTGCTATAAGCAAACCCAAATCAACAGTAATAGAGTGAATTGGCATTGGATGTGTGTGGCCATCCAGTAGAAACCTGGTCCAGGAAGTACCTTGTGAAGATGTAGCATTTAAGCCATGCAGGCAAAGTGCTGGTGAGCACGTTCTAGACAGAGATAGAACATGTGCAAAGGCCCTGAGATAAGGGGGTAGTCAGTTTGGTCCAGCACAGAATGGAGGCCAGCATGGTGCAACCCAGGGACCACAGGGGGAGGGAAGAGATAAACAGGATCGGATCCCTCAGGTCTTGTGGCACAGGTAGGAGCTCAGACTCTTCTTTTAAGTTTAGTAGGAAGTTAAGCAAGGATTGGATATGACAGCCCAATCTAGGTTTAAAATTCCTTTTTAGCTGCAGTGAAGAGAGTGTGCTGGAAGGAGAAGGAATGGGAGAAGGCCGTTTTTGAAGTGAGAGTTGATAACTTGAAGTCAGGTGGTCATGGTGGCGACGGGGAGAGGCAAACTAATTTGGGATGTAGAAGTGGCATGTTGGTAAGTGGTAAGCCAACAGTCTTAAAAACAAACACGATGAGTGTTACAATTCCATGACATAAACAACTTCACCGCTGGCTGATTGCAAGCTGCCTGGGTGATGTCACTGAACATGGAGTCAGGAAGCCGTGTGCACAGTCCAGCTGCAGTCTGGCACTGGTTAGCAGGAGGCACCTCAGGCAGGGAGGTGGATTGAAGAGGCCAGCAAGGAGGCATTGGAGACCCACACACGTTTTGGTTTGAGTAGCTAAGAGGATACCAGGAGGACTGGACACCTGAGGTGCATGCATGTAGAATGGACAGGCTTCTTTCCTGTGCCCTCTGGAAGCTGGCACTTACTCAATCTATGATGCTGGAAGGTGACAGAAGGAAGGGAGACAGACAGTCTTTGGGAAGAGGGTGTGCGTGACACCCACGGACTTTGAGATGTTCTGCCTGAACCCTCATCTCCCTGGGAAGTTTGGATTCTGAAGCCGCTCACTTCCCTGGCCTCCTATCCAGTAACAGACAGAGACCAAAACAGAAGACGGGGATCATGTGGAGGGTGGCCCCAGGGGGTGCTGGCCATGGCCCTGTTTCCTAGCTTGATGAGCTCTGGCCTCCCAGACCCCAGGCCTTGGAGCCACAGCTGTAACCTGCCTTTGCTGACACAGTGCTTCCATATGTTTGATTAGACATGCTAGGTGGACCCTGATTTAAATGACAGGATGTTCAGGGCACTACTTTGGTCACAGCATACCTGCAAAGAAGAAAAGTTGCAAGTAGGAAATAAGTCAAATACTGAGGCCAGGACCAAATCTCTGAGCAGCCTGGCAAGATTTACAGACCCTGCCTTGGGGCAAGGTCAGAGAATGCAGCTCACTTCCAAGGGCTTAGTGAGAAACAAGGGGCAGGAGGGCCCAAGAAAGGGGCTGTGGAGGGAGCAAGGTGATCAGGCTTCATGCTGCCCAGGGCCCAAGCGTGTGGTCGCCATCTCTGTAGGGACCCAGGAAGGGGCAGTGGGTGTGCTCGAATGTGGGCGAGCTGTGGGTGCAGGGTGGACGTGAGAAGGAACTTTGGATGCATGCGGCCACCTTGAGGGGGTGGGAGGAGCAGCCAAGTCTTCAATCCAGGCAGGTCTTTCTATTAATCATTTATTGAGCACCTAGATACACCGGGTACCATTCTAGTATCAAGGCTACAAATGCAGCAGGGATTCATCAGGTTCCCAACTCTGAAGTGCACGGAATACCTAATACCCTTACTTTCTGGCCATCAAAGGAATGAACAAGCTGAGCCTTCATCCTTCCTGGTGAGAGGAAAATTCAGCCACACTTGTTCTTGGGGGTCAGCTTCTGTCAGGGTTTTGGAGAACTTCCCTTGTTGGAGGCCGTAGCCAGGTGTGGAGGAAACTGCTCTGGCCACTGGTCACTAGGCCAGAGTGCCCGCGTCCCAGCATGAAGGTCCATGCTGTTTTAGGTCCATCCTGGACCACAAGAGTCTTTGGCCAAGAAGTCTGGGGTGTGAAGCAGGCGTACTGAACAGGTGTGCCCCTAAGATACAGCCAAGGCTGGGGCTACTTCCAGAGCCTCCCTAGTCCCCTCCTCCCTCACTTTCTGCTCCCAGAAGACACTTCTTTTCCTTTTTCCTGCAAATTCAACTCCATTTAAGATTCTCCACCTCATCTTGTATTCTCCCTGCTCTCTGCCACTTCTATCACTTGCTGAGGTTCTATCACCTGCCCCAGAGCCTTTGAACCTGCTATTTCTTTCTGTCATCAGTGCTGTTTTCCTTGGTTTAGCTCTGCCCTCCTAATTCTGATCTCATCTCAATATGATTTTCCAAAGGGCTTCCGTGGTCACTTGATTTTCATAGCCTTCAGTCATTGTCATATCCTATCAGGCATGCTGTTAGCTTGTCTTTATAAAGGACACTGCCATCTTACTGTTTTAAACTTACTTCTTTGTTACAAGTCCGTCCCAGCAGAATGTAAGTATTTGAGGATAGTCTCATCCTGTCCTGTTCACCACTGTGTCCTTCTCAGTGGCCAGCATTTAGTAGTTGTTCAATAAATACCTGTTGAGTGTGGGGTGGACAAACCCAGAATGTCTGGCTTCTTCCATGCTAAGTAGAGCTCACTGAAGATTCCTACCTCCCTCCTGCAGAGTCCCTCTGATTGGGGTGGATTGACTAGAGAATAGGGATGTTTTTATTTCTTTTCTGGATCTCATAGAATACATCTATTTCCAGCTTAATAATAAAAAAAAAAAAACAAGAGACAATAAAAACGCATTGTTACAGATTGGATGGGTAAAACAATTGGCTTGACAGTAATCTAGGAATTTAATTATAGCAAAACATGCCCATGTAATACCCAGATTTGGGAAAGAAGAGTTGAAGGGGTCCAATAAATCATTGTTTGTAAAAACAGAAGAAGCCTTTGTAATTGTCCAGTTACTGCTGATGAGGCCATAAAGAAGGCCTAAGCAGGCTGGGCACCATGCATCGAAAGCCTTAATGTGCAGGCGGCTCTTCGGAACGGGGAGCTGCCTGGGAAAGAGCTGAACTATGTGGTTATTTGTCTCCAATGGAAAGCAATCACTCAGGGTGGTGGGAGCGGTTTAGTGAAGATCCTTCATGGCCAACCGCACGGTCCCGCACATGTTTGGGCAGGAGTCTAAAGGAGCACGGGTGGGGGGGAGACAAAGATGTCCAGGAAGCACTCGCAGCCCCACTTGGGCAGAATTCCCTGGTAGACGGCTTCTGGCAGCTCGCCTGCCCCCAACCGGGCCTGCGAACACATCCTCCGGGATCCCCTGCCCGGCTAGCGATGCAGGTCCCCAAGCGCCCCTTCACGCCTCTTTGCGATGGCACCTCCTTCATGCACCAGCTCCTCAGAGAGCCTTCTTGCCTGTCCATGTAAAGAACCTGCTGCCACCACCCCTCCCCCTCCCCCAGTCCCTGGTTGATTTTCTTCAGAGCATTTATCACCATTGGAGAGTGTCTTACCTGAGGGTTTGTTCACACATTATCCGTCCCCGCAGTGTGACATAAACTTCGAGAAGGCGGGGGTTAGCTCACATTGCCACAGCCCCACATCTGGTACCTGGCACGGAGCCAGGCCCGCTAATGTGTGCGTAGCTCGTGGAGCGGTTCTCTAGTGGACCCAGGGACAGGATGTCCTGCCACCCACCCCCTCTTCAAGAAAGTGAGTGTGGAGAGGGCAGTGCAGGGGCGTTAGACACTGCCCAAGGTCTGCAGAAGGACACGTGGCTTGAGATCATAATTCATTTTTAGTTTTTTAAAGTGCTTATTGTGGACTAAGCCATGTGAATTGACTCCTACTCTCACATACATGTGCACACACACCACACATATGCATAGAGGGGAGTGTGCGTGTGCACGTACACCTGTGCACGTAAGTATATGTACATGTAATATTATCTGTAAACACAGGCAATATGACATGTATACATACACTACATATTATTATTGTTTACGAGTGCACTAGTCGTTAGTACGAAGCAATTTCTCTGTAGATGGTAGAAATACATCTATGTATATGGTCCCTCTCTGTGTATCTGGTAGAGTTACCTTTCCTGGCATGTCCCCTGTTGTGGGGGGGAGGGGTCAGGTGACCACCCCAGGTTGCCCAGGAGTTGTGAGTGGAGTCGGCACATGTCACTTCCACTGCTGGTGTGACATCCATGAGGCCCTCCCTCCCTCCATTGCCTTGAGCAGCAGAGGTGCCGGAACGGTGTCCCACTGGGGAGCAGAGCAGAACTCCCACCCACCCGCAGACAGTGTGTTGCTTCCTCAGACACAAACCTTTGCTGTTTTAAGCCACCATATTCAGGAAACCGTTTGTTACTATGGCATGTAGTTAACAGCCTGGTCCGTCCTGACTTGCAGTTTTTTTGTGTTTTTTATTTATATAAAAATAAAGTAAAACATTCAAATTCTCATATCACAGGAATTAGTGGAACTCTTCCAGGGTGTGTGTGTGTGTGTGTGTGTGTGTGTGTGTGTGTGTGTGTGTATGTACACACACCATACGAGGCAGGGAGACACGTCTGTGTGTCTATATGCTAGACTCTATCATCATGCTCAGTGCTTCTCCTTCCTGGTCTTCCAACCCTAACAAGTGGGCACATCTGAGCACAAGGCAAGGTCTTCATGCACTGAAGGTGTTTGCACTGAGGAACAGAGCTGCCTGGGCCACAAAGTAGATCTTCTGACTCCCCAGAGAGGACCGAACCTCCCACCTAACCATTTCCATCATTTCTCAGTTTCTCCCAGTGATGGGGGTTTTCCATTGTTTTACCTCGGAGCATGACATCGGAGGTATTTCAGACGTCTTCATTTCTCCTCAGTAACAGACCCCTCCTTCATCTTGCATCACACCCTTCTTTTTTTCTGATTCTGTGCATTGCATGCATATCCTCAGGCTGTTTTGTTCTTCTAAAGATATGAAACAATTTCCCAGGCCCTGGTTACTTCTCCATGGATTCAGGCTCTGTGCTGACAGCTCGGGGCCTGGAGCCTGCTTCGGATTCTGTGTTTCCCTCTCTCTCTGCCCCTCTCCTCTCCCTCCAAAAAAAAAAAAAAAAAATACAAACATTAAAAAAAAAAAAAAACATGGAAACCAGAGCTGGGGTGCAAGGGTGGAGTTGGCACTGAAGAGGAGTTCAGCCAGGAGGGAGAAAAGCATCTCCAGCAGTCAGCAGTAGTTCAGCAAACGTTAGGCTGTCTCCAGAGGCAGGGGCCCCCGTGGGTTACTACAGATGTAGTCACGCCTCAGATGGGGGCTTGCCCTGTGTGGTCTCCAGGGGCAAGTCTCTACACTTCGAGCGTGAAATAGTGACATGTTCTCTCTGTGTGAGTTCCTCAGTGACGAGCCTAGCTGCCTCCAGAAGCTGTTGGCGCTGAACTCCACGGTTCCTAAGCTGCCTTCAAATATTTGAGGACATTGGGAATGTTTCTTATTTGCCATGAGAAGTCCTGGGTGTGCTTTCCTTTCATAAATTCAGCCTAGATAACAACGCAAGAAGGAAATAGAAGACCTGAAAGAAAAGCATGTCTTGCATTTGCAAGGGCTCATTTGTGGAGTGACCTCTCTCTTGGTGAAGCTGCATCTTGGGTCAGGGTGTCCGGAAGCACACTCTGAGCAGAGGATCCATGAGCAGGTGCTTCAGTAGGAAAGTGATCCTGGGGAGATTGGCAGGAGCAGGGGGAGGGGCTGGGCTGGGCGGGGTGGGAAGGGAGGGAAGAGGAACCCTTCCTGACCCCACAGGTGGGCCCCAAGTGCAAGGGACCAGACCTGTCAACATCAAGGCCAGGGATGTCACTGGAGAATGCCCTGGGTCTCGGAAGGTGCTCAATGCTTAAGTAACAGGGCTAGAGGATGTGGTGTCTGTAAGGAGCTTTCTAACACTTCAGCCTAAAAGAAGAAACGTGCCTTTATGTATACACACATACACATGATTCTTCTGTTAAAAATCCCTACTTAATTATTTTATAAATATTTATATATTACATTTACACAATTTATATATATTCATATATAATATTTCTATATACATCGTTATAAATGGGTTTCTATATACATACTTATAAATGTCCCATATCTATATATCCATGTAGATACATAAAACACACGCGAATGATGCAAGTGAGAGTTGTACTTTTCACTCTTCTATAGGCTTGAAATTTTTAAAACAAAATGTTGGGGAGAAAGTGAACCACAATTCCACCTTCCCAAACTAAGCACTGCGTGAGTCCTGTTAATGTTTCAGTCTGTGGTTCTTTCCTCGCAGCTGCGGGAACATATGTCCAGGCACGTGCTTGCAAGATGCATCGGGAGTCTCTGTTAGCCTGGGGAGTTGGTTCAGGGATTAATATGTGGTTTGCACACAGGACCCTGGGTTGCCCAAACTCTCCCCGAGCCCAGGCACTCGTGTCCAAAAGCCCAGGCGCAGAGCACCAGTGAGCTGGCGCGGGAGGGTGAGGGAGTCTCCCCTTCGTGCAGGTCCCCTGGAATGCCCAGCTCCCCCGTGAATAACCCGGGCCCCCACCGTCTGGGGAGGCCAATGGCGGCCTGGCCCCTGGCTAGGCAGTATGCATGTGGTAGAGCCCCGCGTCCTCCTGGAGGGGTGGGAGGCCCAGCGCCACCCCTCCCCAGAGGCTGAACACTCAGAGGGAGAGAGAGACACACGTTTCTCACCTTGTCGGTAGAAGACACAGAGGGAAGCCAGTGCTGTGAGTTCCCCATCTGAAGAGGCACCCGGCCGTCACTCCTGCACTTAGGTGATTGCTTCCAAATTTCCAGCGGCGTGTCTGTCCTCAGTCCTCGGTCATCCTCCTGGAAGGTGAGGGTGGTGGGGGGTTGAGTGAGGAGTCTTGATGTCATCAAGGCGACAGTGGAACAGGCAGCGTGATATCCATAACCTCCTTTATCATTATTTTAAGTAATGGACTCATCGAGAGGTTTTAGTTCACAGAGAAACCTGTGGGGACTGCCAAGGCGCCCCCTGTATGTTCTCCCTCTTGCTCCCCCATTCCTCCCATTGGCAGCTTGCCTGGGAGGGTGCAGGAGGTATGGGCGCTGGGTCGGTGGGGATCCTCTGTCATTAACCGTAAAGCTTGCACTTGGCCTTAGTGTTCATTTTCGGTGTTGTACATCTGCGGACTTCCACAGACATGCAGTGACTTCCATCCACCATTACAGTGTCACTTGGAGTATTTCCCTTGAGGCTTGCCTGTCCATCTTTCCTCCAGAACCCTTGGGAATCACTGATCAGTTTGCTCGGCAATATACCAGGAACATTTTCTCATGCCATTAAATTTTCCTAAAAAGTGAACTTTTTAAAAGGTATTTGAATTTGACATTCTCCAATTATTAAATGCACTTAAAGCAAGTCTCTATGTTGGGAAAGTTAGGCCGTTTCCTTTTTTTTTTTTTTTTCCTCTGCCTCAACTGTGAAATTGTTGCAATGAACACAATTTTGCATCACGGTTTCTCACAACAGCACTGTTGACACTTTGGGCAGGATTACTTTTTGCCACGGGAGCTTTTCTGGCTGCTGCAGGATATCTGCCACCATCCCTGGCCTCCACCCAGCAGATTCCAGCAGCGTCCACCCCCAGCAGTGCCAACAGAAAATGTGTCCTCGCGCCACCAAGTGCACTGATTTACCTCTGTCTTTCTGCGCGCATCCGGCTCTTTCGGGGGCTAGGGCCTCATCGGTGGGATTAGAAGTTGGGATTGTTGCAAGACTAATAATGATTTCGGGAGCATGTGCCATACTGCCCTTCCTGGGTTGCTGGGTGGCTCATGGCTACAGAGTGTATCCTCTCTGTTCCCCAGGTCCTGGCTTAGAGGTGGACACGGGGAGAGTCTAACGTCCGAGGGGATGTAGACTGTGCCGAAAGACCCTCCCTCCAGGTGTGGGACGGAGGCTCCAGGGGAAGATCGAGTTCACCCGGGAGTACCTTTGCCAGCAACTGGCCTGAAACCAAAGAGAGTTGACTCTTGGAGCTCAGCGGTACTATCCACAGCTACTTGTCAGCTGTGAGGACAAGGGTCCCACCTCTGGCTTCTCAGTAAACCCCATTTGGCCATTTACATAGTGAATGATCAATGAGTGTGTTAGTGAATTCATGGGAGAACTGTTTTATCTCCCAGAGGACAGGACGAGCCCCGTTGCTATGCTGTGTCCATGTAATGGGCCCATCCGATGTCTAACAGGATGAAATACTTACTGTGCCTTGCTGGAACAGTGTGTTGGGGATGGACGAGTCTGAGCAAGAGTCTTCATTATACACAGTAGGAAAACGAACCCCTCTGCTGGGCAGGAAAACCGGTTCCTACTTCACATTCTTGTCGACAGACAGGCCTGGGGGCCAGAACAGGGTCCCGGGGTCCCCTGCCTCACCACAATATCCATGCAACGACTGAGGAGTGGAGAAGAGCTCACTTTGCCAGCAGGGAATTGGGGAACAGTACACCTCCTGTGTTCTGGGGCTTCATGATGCAAAGTGCAAGGAGGAAGCCAAGTTGTGGGATGCAGTTGCCTCCACTGCTGCAGTGGTGGACCCCGGAGCTGGGTGAATTAAGATGGAAACTGTTTGCGAGGGTCTGGGTGGCTTAGTCGGTTAAGCATCCGACTTCTGCTCAAGTCATAATCTCGCGGTCCTTGAGTTCCAGCCCCGTGTCGGGCTCTGTGCTGACAGCTGGGAGCCTGGAGCCTGTTTCAGGTTCTGTCTCCCACTCTCTCTGACCCTCCCCCATTCATGCTCTGTCTCTCTCTGTCTCAAAAATAAATAACCATTAAAAAAAAAAAGATGGAAACCATTTGGCCTGTGGCCTCAGAGCTGGTTTTATGGCCATGTGGGGACCGAGCCATGTCCTGGACTCGGCCTGAGCCAGGAGGAAAAACTCTGAGCAAAGTTTGTAAGTTCCAAGACCATGTAAATCCCCATGGTCCCTCCGTCAACTTAGTCCCTGCCATACTGCCTGCCCCCGCAGGGTGTGGGATGGGTGGGGAGAAACGTGGAGATGCATCAGTAGAGAGATACCACAAGCCTTCACATCTTATCCTGAGTGGTCGGAGCTCATTCTTTACTGTTGCAAATAAGCCGTGTCCAGACTCCCTGGGACTCCATACTGTACCCCCAAATCCTTAATTAGAGGTGGAAAACACAGCAGTTCTGAAGATGTGGTGCCGTGGGTGTCTGAGGACCATGCTTTGAAAACGAAAGACTTGGTCCCATCAGGACTTGTTCTCTGACACTGGGGATCGTGTGGCTTGAGGAAGGTCAGGGTACATTAGAAAGAAGCACCTCTCTGCTTACTCCCCCTCCCTGAGACTTCATGGAACAGACTTGTGGGTAACTGCGATGGCCCAAAGCTGGCCTGGGAGATGGCACCAAGGATGATCATTTGAAGAAGAATATCTCATACTGTGCAGGGAGTGAAGGTTCCATCTGTTCAGTCTGAAAGCAGGAACTATATGGAAACAAGGCACTGCTGTCATAATCCACAGAAGCGTCTCCCATCTCTGGCCACCCTCCCTCCATCCCCGTGACACTGCACTGGCTTCTCTTGAACATCTGGGACTGCAAAGAGTTTTCATGTCTAAGCTACCATGAGGAGTGACAGAAGAAGCTGGTTATTCATTTAGAGGATGGTTATCAAGTTGCAGCCTGCCAGGGGTCAGTTTTTATGGCTCACTCCTGATCCCCGAAATGCAGACTTGACGATGACAGTTTTTTGGGCAGCGCTTGGAGTTCCGTGGCATAGCAATAAAGAAATCTGAGCAGAACGCACTCTCCTTCCCAAGTAAGCCCCTCTGTCAGCAAAATTTCGCAAGTGCTTTTTCATAAATAAAATAATTCTGTGTTCCAGCTGAGAGTGCTGTGCACACCCTCCCTAGTTATGTGTCCATAGCCTGTGTTTTCACTGCTGGGCAGGATCTGTTGATGGGCACTTTATCGCTAAGTGTGTTGTCCCTTTGGGAGAAAAATAATTTTATCCCAGCGCGTGCCTCATCTCCAAGTCTACTGATCAGTGGTGTTATTATACTTGCAAGAGTCATTTGTAAGCTTTTCAAATGATATGTCAATGTGTGTGTGTTTTCCAGGTAAAGGAGAGGATACGCTAAAAGCAAAACCCTATATATCTACGGGGCGGGGGGGGTGGGGGGTGGAGGGCGTCAATCCAACCGAATCGATGTTTATCTTACAAGCACCGTCTATCATGAAAGGCCTGCTGGCTACTTTCTTGTGCATGTTCCGGAAGCAATACTCACTATTAAATAAGATTGGGAAAGTTGAATTGGAGAACTAAGCACCCGTCACGCTCCTTCTTAGCTGTCAGACCAAGGAAATATGGGTGCAAGATTTCAAGCCTTTGTTTTCTCATCTGTGAGAAGGGAGCAGTGCTGATGCTTAGTTCTTGAAATGGTTGTGGAGATTCATGGCCATGATGAAGGATGAGGGGCACAGAGTGCCGTTCCGGGTTCTCGGTACATCAGGAATATCTCTGTGATAGTCTCTGCTCTTGTGTTTCTTGTTCACTATGAGTTTGGCAAATCTCTCAGTATTTCAGGGGTGGTTGGTGTTTGAGACCACTCCTTCTTACGTTTACTGGTGATCTTAAACCAGTTTGGGGCAGAGATAGCATCAGTATCCTTTCCCCCCCCTCAAAATCCTGCAGTTTGTTACACACGTTTGCCTAGAGTTCATGCATCGCGTGCTCAGAGCTGACAGAGTTGTAGTATCCCTGAGAGGTGTGTGTGAGTGTGTGTGCACACACATACACCGGGATGTTCTCACGAGCTTCCCATAGAAGGATGAACTCCTACTCAGGGGACGGAGAAGCCTGCTTTGGGCTGACTCTCACATACCAGTCAAATCTGGGCCCCGGAAGACTAAGGGGTCCTGCCATCATCTCCACCAGTCTCCAGATCTTGATCCTGAATGAAGGTCGTCTAGTTTCATGACACGCGGGCCGGATGGGGGACAGTCTTGGTGATGGCTGGTGGCATATTTGTGCAGCCCCAAAGAGGCAGGTGTGACCATCACACAAGTGTTCTGAACATAGTGTGTGTCACCTTCGGCCAGCGTGGCTCCCGTCCCCACAAAGTGAGCTGCCACCTTCCTGCTGGTGGCTGAGGATGGGGCGGGGGTGGGGATGGGGAGAGCACATGGCAGTGAGCTCCTCACTTGGTTGTCGTCTCCCCAGGGCTGCCATGAGGATGCTCTTCCCACAGGTGAGGTCGTGTGGGCCCCTTCTTCACTCGTTTGTCTTGGCTGTCACCAGACTAGCTGGGCTGGTGGGGTCGGGGTGGGGGGGGCTAAGAGAAAACAATTCTCTTTCCACCAGTGAAACACAACATACAAGCCTATTTTTCTGTTGCAAACCTTGTATCCAGTACTTTTAAAGAACTGAATCTAGTACAGGGAACGTGCCCCGGAGTTGCCAGTTACCTTGCAAACCACCCCTGTGCTCTATGGTTTTCAGGGTGTGTGCGGTTCGAGCTCAGTCCCTATCAAATCACTATGAAACTGAGGGGCTGGGGGCTTCGCCGCCCAGGGGAGCCTGAGACTCAGAGATGAAGCAATTGCCTGGAGACATGAGTAATTTAGCGGGGGAGGGGAGGCAGGAATTCAAGCTCAGGTCCTTCTGACCCCGAGTCATGGGTGTCTTCTGCCCTGCCCCACTGGGGTCCAGCCCTGTGCAGAATGCCGGTGCTGGAGAACAAGGTTGCAAGGAGTGTATGTGCTCTGCAGGTGCACATGCTAATCAGCCCCCTTCCAAATGTGCACACAGCTCTCTGTGTCAGCTGCTGTTTGGACAGCCGAATCTCTAAGGAAACACAACATAATCCCTGATTCCTACCCTGGGAGTTAGAAAGTAACCCCAGGTTGGAAATGTAAATATTTTCCCCATGGGCAAGAACTGTTTTTAGCTGATTATAAATGGAAGAGACTGGCAGCTGTCAATATTGATGGTTTTTCCTTGAAAAATGACTTCAAGGTACTGGTAATCAATTGTCTCTCAGAATGAAGAATGGAGCACACAGCTCTCTGGGAACCTCAACATGTATTTATAAACACATGCCTTATCGAACACACAGGAAAAATGAGCCAGATCTTTGCAATGATGATGAGTTATTCAGAGTAAATACAACAATTATTAGCGTCTATATTGGACTTCAAATTGACAAAATTCCTTTAAAAAATGGCTGTTGCTGCTGTTTTGTGTTTCTGTTATTTAGTGTTCTCATCGCTACACTGAAGCATGCTGCTTGGAACTGAGCTGAAGACTTCACAAGGGCCGGGATTGTTTCTTTAGTACTCGGTAAATAAGTAGCTTTCCACTTGGCTAACAACGCCTGGATGAATTAGGCACTGGCTAACAACGTTTGCCTCGCCGTGTCTTCCTAAAACTGACGTTGACGTGCAAGGTGCAGGAGAATGCGTGTTTTACTGTGAGGACTGTGGGTTCTTCTTCCTCACACCCTTTGCTGGGGACTGGGGTGTAGAGGCGTGGCAGGCAGAATAAGATGACCTCCCAGAACTCATGTCCCTGGAATTCCCTTCCTTCTAGTGTGGACGTGATCCGTGGCTTGCTTTCAGCCACCGAATGTGGCAAAGTTTGGAATGTCGTTTCTGGTATTGCCCTTCAAAAGATTGTGACATCTGTCTGGTGAGGAGGCTGTCCCTTGTGCGCTGTGTTGAAGAACACCCCGCTGCCCCCAGGAAGCCAAGGTGGCAGGGCGCTGAGGGCAGGGCCCCTGTCTCAACAGGAAGCTGAGACCCAGTCTGCCAGCAGCGAGGGTCTCCCTAGCTCACCTGTGGCAGCATTTGGAGATTGCTGATTGACCCTTTGTTGCAGTAAGCCCTGGAACAATGATTTCAGAATCACAGCTTCCACTCCCCACAGAGGTTGGATACCCTCCAGTACTCTCCCATTCCACGCCAGGATTGGCTGTATTCATCCTGAACCATGGAAGGTGAGGGTGGAAGAATCACAAGACCTCACGCAGGCGCCTACTCCTGATTCCAGGACTCATTTCTTAATTTATAACCCAGGAATTTTTAAAAACAAGAATAAACGAGTACTGTTTCACTGTTGCATTAAAAGACGCAGAAGAAACTGTGTGTCATGAGGTCAGTGTCATGCCTCCTGCCCCAGGAGCAGACTCACAGTGAAGCCTCCAAAGTATCGTGAGCTTTCGGTGAAGCTTATAGCACAGTCCTCCACATCAAGGCACCGCAAGACCTGTGAACGTGAGGCCAACCAAGAGGCAAACGGGCTGTTCACGGAGAGCTGCAGACACATCACACACTCTCTGAATTGACTCACCCAATGTACGTAGACGTGGGATGCTCTACGTGGTGTCATCCTTGTCCACAGAGGGCACGGAGGTAAAGGTCCTTCTGGGCAGCTGGCGTCCTCCCTGGGATGGTGCCCTTCACACCTGACATTCAGTCTTTCATTTGATGCACTTATTGGGCACCAGCTGCATGCCATATGTGACATAGATGCTGAGAGGAAATCAGTGAACAGATCATTTTCTCCCTTCCTAAGAGGGGACAGTGGCTGAAGTTGTTCTACTCCAGGATGCAGAGGGCTTCCATCCTGTAAATTCACTCCACACATTCTAGTACTCACCGCACTAGATGCCTTTACCACAATTAACGATGTTGGCCATTCCTCCTTTTCCAAACACCTGTCCCCTTGGAACTGCGAGAATGAAATGACCCATGTGGGAATCCAGTGGTCAATATGGAGAAGTTTTTGCAAGTTAGTGGGAATTCAGATCAGGAACAGGCTATGGTCTGATTTGTTCTTGGTTAAGACACTCTGGCTTCATTGTGGGGGCTCATGAGAGAGAGAGGAGGTCCTTCTGACTGACTTCCAGATGGGAGACATGGGAAGTTCACCTCACTGTCTTCTGGATGAGAGAGTGGTGGTTCTCCAGACCGACTTCTGGATGAGAGAGAGGGGTGGTTCTCCTGACTGACTTCTGGACAAGAGAGGAGGGTTCTCATGTATGAGAGAGAGGGTAGGTTCTGCTGACTGAGTTTTGGACGAGAGAGGGGAGATTCTGCTGAGTGAGTTTGGGACGAGAGAGGGAAGGTTCTCCTGACTGACTTCTGGACCAGAGAGTGGAGTTGCTTGAATGAGAGACAGGGGGGCTTCTCCTGACTGACTCTGGACAAGAGAAAGGAGGTTCTCCTGATGGAATTCTGGACCAGAGAGTGGAGGTTCTCTTGAAAGAAGAGAGGGGATGTCTCCAGTCTGACTTCCAGGCAAGAGAGGGGAGGTTCTCCTGACCAACTTCCAGATGAGAAAGAAGGGGGTGGGGGGGGGTTCTCCTGCCTGAATTCTGGACCAGAGAGTGGAGGGTCTGCTCACTCACCTCTGGACAACAGTGAGGAGAAGGTTCTCCTGACTGATTTCTGGCCCAGACCAGGGGAAGTTCTCCTGTCTTATTTCTCGACAAGGAAGAGGGGAAGATCTCCTGACTTCAGGACCAGAGAGGGGAGGTTCTTGAATAAGTGAGAGGGGAGTTTCTCCTGAGTGGCTCCGGGATAAGAGAGAGGGGAGGTTCTGGTGACTGATTTCTGGATGAGAGAGGGGAGGTTCTCCCGACTGACATCTGTGCGAGAGAGGGGAGTTTCCCCTGACTGACTTCTTGACGAGAGAAGGGAGGTTCTCCTGACTGACTTCTGGACGAGAGAGGGTAGGTTGTCCTAACTGACTTTTACACGAGAGAGTGGGCAGGTTTTCCTGACTACTGGACCAGAGAGTGGAGGTTGTTGAATGAGAGAGATGGGAGGTTATCTTGACTGACTTCTGGACCAGAGAGTGGAGGTTCTTGAGTTAGAGACATGGGAGGTTCTGTTGACTGACATCTGGACAAGAGAGTGGAAGTTCTCATGAATGACAGAGAAGGGAGGTTCTGCTGACTGACTTCTGGGTTAGAAAGAGTAGAGGTTCTTCCTGACTGATGTCTGGACCAGAGAGGGGAGGTTCTTGAACGAGAGAGAGGGGAGGTTTTCCTGACCGACTGCCGGATAAGAGAGAGGGGAGGTTCTCCTGACTGATTTCTGGACGAGACAGAGGGGAGGTTCTCCTGAGTGACTTCTGGACCATAGAATTGAGGTGCTCCTGATCAACTTCCAGATGAGGGAGAGGGGAGGTTCTCCTGACTGACTTCTCGATGAGAAGGAGGGGAGGTTTTCCTGACTGACTTATGGATAAGAGAGGGGAAGTTCTCCTGACTGACTTCTGAATGAGAGAGGGGAGGTTCCTCTGACTGACTTCTGAACCAGAGAGAGGAGGTTCTTGAACAAGAGAGAGGGGAGGATCTCTGAATGACTTCCGAAAGAGAGAGAGTGGAGGTGCTCCTTCCTGACTGGTGGACAAGAGAGGGCAGGTTATGCTGACCGAATTCTGGAAGAGAGAGAGGGGAGGTTGTCCTGATTGAGTTCTGGAAGAGAGCTTGGAGGTTCTCCTGACTGACTTCTGGAACAGAGAGCAGAGGTTCTCTTGCAGGAGAGAGAGGGGTGATGCTCAGGACTGACTTCCAGGCGAGAGAGAGGGGAGGTTCCGTTGACAGATTTCTGGACTAGACACGGGAGGTTCTCCTGCCTTACTTCTGGGTGAGAGAGAGGGGTGTTTCTCCTGAATGACTTCTGGACCAGAGAGGGGAGGTTCTTGAGCGAGAGGGTGGGGAGGCTCTCTGAATGACTTCCCGACAAGAGCCAGGGGAGGTTCTCCTGACTGACTTCTGGACCAGAGATGAGAGGTTCTCCTGACCAACATTCAGATGAGAGACAGGGGAGGTTCTCCTGACTGACTTCTGTCCTGACTGACTTCTGGACGAGAGACGGGAGGTTTTCCTGCCTGACTTCTGGACGAGAGAGGGGAGGTTTTCCTGACTAATTTCTGGACCAGAGAGTGGAGGTTGTGCTGACTGACTTCCGGATGAGAGATGGGGTAGCTTCTCCTGACTGACTTCTGGATGAGAGAGGAGAGGTTCTCCTGATTGCCTTTCGGACTAGAGCGAGGGGAGGTTTTCCTGAATGTTTCCTTGATGAGAGAGGCTAGGTTCTCCTGAGTGACTTCTGGACCCGAGAGCGGAGGTTCTGCTGATCGACTTCCGGATGCGAGAGATGGGAAGTTCTCCGGACTGACTTCTGGATGAGAGAGGGGAGGTTCTCCTACATGACTTTTGGATTAGAGACCTGAGGTTCTCCTGACTGACTTCTGCATGAGAGAGGGGAGGTTCTCCTGACTGCATTCTGCATGAGAGAGGGGAGGTTCTCTTACAGGAGAGAGAAGGGTGATTCTCATGACTGATTTCCAGGCGAGATTGAGGTGAGTTTCTCCTGACTGATTTCTGGACCAGACAGAGGAGGTTCTCCTGTCTTACTTCTGGACGAGAGAGAGGGGAGGTTCTCCTGAATGACTTCTCGACCAGAGAGTGGAGGTTCTTGAAAGAGAGAGGGGGTAGGTTGTCTGACTGACTTCTGGACAAGTGAGGGGAGGTTCTCCTGGAAGACTTCCAGATGAGAGAGAGGGAGGTTCTCCTGACTGACATCTGGACCAGAGAGTGGAGGTTCTTTTGCCCGACTTCCGGACGAGAGAGTGGGTAGGTCCTCTGACTGATTTCTTCACCTGAGAGGGGAGGTTCCCCTGACTGACTTCTGGATGAGAGAGAGGGGAGGTTTTCCTGACTGACTTCTGGACAAGAGACAGGAGGTTCTCCTGACTGACTTCTGAATGAGAAAGGGGAGGTTCTCCTGACTGACTTCCAGACCGGAGAGTGGATTTTCTGCTGATCGACCTCCGGATGAGAGAGAGGGGAGATTCTCCTGACTGACTTCCAGGCGAGAGATAGGGGAGGTCCTCCTGACTGATTTCTGCACCAGACAGGGGAGGTTCTCCTGTCTTACTTTTCAATGGGAGAGAGGGGAGGATCTCCTGAATGACTTCCGGACGAGAGAGAGGGGAGGTTATCCTGACTGACTTCTGGACAATAGATGGGAGTTTCTGCCCACCGACTCCCGGATGAGAGAGAGGGGAGGTTCTACTGACAGACTTCTGGATGAGAGGGGAGAAGGTTGTCCTGAGTGACTTCTGGGCGAGAGAGTGGAGGTTCTTCTGACTGATTTCTTGACCAGAGAGTGTATGTTCTGCTGATTGACTTCTGGATGAGACAGAGGGGAGGTTCTCTTGACTGACTTCTGGACCAGAGAGGGTAGGTTCTCCTGACTGACTTTTGGACAAGATAGAAGGGAGACTTCCCTGACTGACTTCAGGACCAAAAAGTGGATATTCTTGAATGAGAGAGAGGGGAGGATCTCCTGACTGACTTCTGGACGAGGGAAGGAGAGGAGGGCTCCTGACTGAATTCTGGACCAGAGAGTGGAGATTCTCTTGAAGGAGAGAGAGGTGAGATTTTCCTGACTGACTTCCAGGCGGGAAAGAGGGTAAGTTCTCCTGACTGACTTCTGGACCAGAGAGTGGAGGTTCTGCTGATCGACTTCTGGACAAGAGAGCGGGATGGTTCTCCTGACCGACTTCTGGACGATACAGGGGAGGTCTCCTGTCTTACTTTGGGAAGAGAGAGAGGGGAGATTCTCCTTATTCACTTCTAGACCAGAGAGGGGGGGTTCTGCTGACTGAATTCTGGACCAGAGTGTGGAGTTTCTCTTGAAGGAGAGAGGGGGGAGGTTCTCATGACTGACTTCAGGCAAGAGAGAAGAGAGGTACTCCTGACTGTTTTCTGGAGCAGACAGGGGGAGGTTCCCCTGTTGTAACTTCTGGACAAGAGAGAGGAGAGGTTCTCCTCACTGACTTCTGGACCAGAGAGGGGAGGCATTCCTGACCAACTTCCAGATGAGAGAGAGGGAGGGTTCTCCTGACTGACTTCTGGGCAAGAGAGAGAGGTTTTCCTGCCTGACTTCTGGATGAGAGATGGGAGGTTCTCCTGAATGACTTGTGAACGAGAGAGGGAAAGTTCTACTGACTGACTTCTGGACCAGAGACTGGAGGTTCTGGTGACCAACTTCCCGATGAGAGAGAGGGGAGATTCTCCTGGCTGACATCTGGACCAGAGACGGGAGGTTCTGCTGACCGACTTCCGGATGAGAGACAGGGGATGTTCCCCTGATTGACAAGATTCTCTCTGGATGAGAGAATGGAGGTTCTCCTGACTGACTTCTGGACCACAGAGTGGAGGCTCTCTTGGAGGTGAGACAGGGGTGATTCTCCTGACTGACTTCCAGGCGAGAGAGAGGGGAGGTTCTCCTGACTGATTTCTTGACCAGACAGGGGAGGTTCTCCTGTCTTACTTCTGGACAAGAGAGAGGAGAGGTTCTCCAGAATGACTTCTGGACCAGAGAGGGGAGGTTCTTGAATGAGAGAGAGAGGGGAGGTTCTCCTGAATGACTTCCCAACGAGAGAGAGGGGAGGTTCTCTAACTGACTTCTGGATGAGAGAGGGGAGGGTCTGCTGACTGACTTCCGGATGAGAGAGGGGAGGTTCTCTTGACTGACTTCTGGATGAGAGAGGGGACGTTCTCCTGAGTGACTTATGGACAAGAGACTGGAGCTTCTCGTGACTGACTTGTGGACCAGAGATGGGATGTTCCGCTGACCAACTTGCGGATGAGAGAGTGGGGAGGTTCTCCTGAGTGACTTCTGGATGACAGAGGGGAGGTTTTCCTGACTGACTTCTGGACCAGAGAGTACAGGTTCTGCTGACAGTCTTCCAGATGAGAGAGAGGGAATATTCTCCTGACTGATTTCTGGACCAGAGCTGGGATGTTCTGCTGTCTTCATTCTGGACAGAGAGATGGGAGGGTTTCCTGACTGACTTCTGGATGAGAGAGGGGAGGTTCTCCTGATCGACTTCCAGATGTGAGAGAGCGGAGGTGGTCCTGAATGACTTCTGGATGAGAGAGGGGAGTTTCTCCTGACTGACTTTTGGATGAGAGAGAGGGGAGGTTTTCCTTACTGACTTCTGGACCAGAGAGAGGAGGGTCTTGAACAAGAGGGAGGGGAGGTTCTCCTGACTGACTTCTGGATGAGAGAGGGGAGGTTCTCCTGACCGACTTCTGGATGAGAGGGGGAGGGTTTCTGGCAGGAGACAGAGGGGTGATTCTCATGACTGACTTCCAGGCGAGAGAGGAGGGAGGTTCTCTTGACTGATTTCTGGACCAGACAGGGGAGGTTCTCCTGTCTTACTTCTGGACGAGAGGGAGGGGAGCTTCTTCTGAATGAATTCTGGACCAGAGATGGGAGGTTCTCCTGACCAACTTCCAGATGAGAGAGAGAGGGAAGGTTCTCCAGACTGACTTCTGGACAAGAGAGAGTGGAGGTTTTCCTGCCTGACTTCTGGGCGAGAGATGGGAGATTCTCCTGACTGACATCTGGACCACAGAGTGGAGGTTCTGCTGACTGACTTCTGGATGAGAGAGAGGGGAGATTCTCCTGACTGACTTCTGGATGAGAGAGGGGAGGTTTTCCTGACTGACTCATGGACGGGAGAGAGCGGAGGGTTTCCTGACTGGCTTCTCAACCAGAGAGTGGAGGTTCTTGAATGAGAGAGACTGGAGGTTCTCCTGAATGATTTCTGGACGAGAGAGGGGAGGTTATCCTGACTGACTTCTGGATGGGAGAAGGGAAGTTCTCCTGAGTGACTTCTGGGTGAGAGATGGGAGGTTCTCCTGACTGACTTCCGGACCAGAGAGTGGACGATCTTGATTGAGTGAGAGAGTTGGGGTTTCTGCTGACTGACTTCTGGACAAAAGAGTGGAAGTTCTCATGAATGACAGAGAAGGGAGGTTTTGCTGACTGACTTCTGGACAACAGAGAGGAGAGGTTCTCCTGACTGACTTCTGGACCAGAGAGGGAGGGGAGGTTCTTGAACAAGAGAGAGGGGAGGTTTTCCTGACTGGCTTCTGGATGAGAGAGAGGGGAGGCTCTCGAGACTGACTTCTGGACAAGAGAGAGTGGAGGTTTTTTTGCCTGACTTCTGGGTGAGAGATGGGAGATTCTCCTGACTGACATCTGGACCACAGAGTTGAGGTTCTGCTGACTGACTTCTGGATGAGAGAGAGGGGAGATTCTCCTGACTGACTTCTGGATGAGAGAGGGGAGGTTTTCCTGACTGACTCATGGACGGGAGCGAGCGGAGGGTTTCCTGACTGGCTTCTCAACCAGAGAGTGGAGGTTCTTGCATATTAAGGAATTTGCTGATAGTTGATCATGCGGGGGTCTAAGGGCATGAGCAATTGGCCCAGGACCAGTAAGGATGCAAAGGTGGGGGCAGGGTGTGGATGGGAAAGGTGTTTTCTATCATGCTGCAGTGTGGGGGAACCACAGCTTAGAAGGCAGTGATGTAATAACTTTTGCATGTTACAAAGTCCACTCTAAGGGGAGTAGAGATACGAGCTCCATCATGAGTCTCCACTGATGTCAAGCAAAGATACAGAAGGGTGCGGCATAGAGGAAATGTGGTTGCCATAGTATCCACAGAAGTGAGTTACTAATTGAATCATACTGGTGAGGGAAGGAGAGGAATTACACTAGGATAAAGAATAAAACATGCAGAAGCAAATTTTGGGAAAATGTGATTGTTTGAGGTTCTTTGTGAGATGACCTCTTTACAACTTGTAGGACCCAGTCAAGAATCAGAATGACTCAATTTCCTATTTTTACCCTATTTATACACTCTCCCTATATTCAGTGTGATTTTTCTCTACTGTGTAATGCCTGAACCTCTTGTGTCTTTCCTACTCCAACCTTGCCTAATTAATACCTACTCACTCTTTAAGGATTAGTTCAAGATAGCACACCACATGAAAAGTCCCTTACAACACTTCATCTCCTTCCCCTGAAGGCTGAGTTACATGGATTTTCCCTTCACACTCTCCTAATGCTCCATGCATCTTGGGATCATTACACCATAATATCTGTCTCCCCTACATGATTGTAAGCTCCTTGTGACTGTAAGCGGCTTGTGAGTAGGGTCTACCTCCTCATCTCTAATGTCCCAAGCATATAGCACAGTGCTTCGTAGGACTCAGTTGGCTCTCCGTGACTGCCGAATGAATTAATGAATCTAGAGTAGGAATAGGAACATTTTTGTCTCTCATACTGGGGTTGGGGTTGAAAGTTTTGTTGAAAGGTGTGATTATGAGGTCTGAGTGAGAGTTTGAAGGTGTCTACAATCTAAGTTCTATCTATGAAAGAAGAGTCATTTCCCAGGGAAAGGTGAAAAAGATAGGTTGAGGGAAATGATGGAGGTATGGAATAGCTGCTGTGGGGAGAAGACCGCTTAAGATTGGCAAGAAGCTCTGGGGTAGGTTGCCATCAGCAACCATAAAATCATAGTGAGTGACCCTAGTGACTGTGAGTCCCTGTAACAGTTCACTGGGCTGAGTGAGACACAAGATGGACTGACAGAGTGGAGGACTCATCCAAGCTTCAAGGCCACCTAAGCCGATGCAGCAGAGGACTAGGAGGTTCCAACACAAAGTGACATACTGAGGTGTATACACTGCATTAGGAAGGGAAATGGAGCCACAAGGGATGATATACAGGGAAATGAGAGGGAGGAAGTAGGGACCACAAGTCTCTATCAGGCTGAGGAAGAGAAGTTGTGAAGTCAAGTAGTGAGACACATGGTTAGGGGAGGTTATCTTCTGAGATATTGGCACGTTAAGTTTGACATTCTAGCAGGAGACATCTGGATGATCATGGAGCTCAGAGTACCATCACGGAAGTTAGCTACTGGAGGAAACTGACTCTTAAGGTTGTGGGAGCCAGAGAATTTAAAGAACACTGAAGCTACATTGCTAGAGCAATTTTACCAGGATTCTGAAATTGCCCACAACAGACGCGGGAGCAACATGAGGAGAAAGAAGAGTAGGAAGGGATTCCAGAAATGTCCATGAAAAAAAGGGTGGCGCTCTGGGATTGAATAGATGGACTAAGGAGGTGAAGGCAGGAACTTCAGGGGAGTAGAAAGATCATGGCCTGGAGGTGGTAACAAGGGGCCTGTAGATCACTATCCAGCCTCTCCCTTAACCCTGAAGGAACTTTCTCTCTGCTGGAGCAATGTCTCCAACCTCTACAACCTAGACAGCATTTATCTTTGTTCCTCATTCTGGCATCTTGATTCTGCTTGCTGAGACGTCTCTTGAATGGAGTCCCCTGTCTGATTCTTTTTTTTTTTTTTTTTCTCATGGGCATCACTACACGTCCCAGAATGTTATGACATCGAAACGAATATGGCCTGTTTTTCATTCCTTCATGTGACCAATAGGACTAACTCTACTGGACGTAGACTGAGTTTCACTCCAAATGATGATGGACTCAACATGCTACTTTGCCCAAGAAATAGACTTGTATCTCAGAAGATCCTCCCAGAAGCAACAGTAATACCCAACCCACCCAACAGAGCTGGCAATTAAGGCAGCCTGCTAAGAACACATCAAAATGCAATCATGTTTTCTAGTGCTGCATCTTTTAGCATGTAGGCAGGTAGTCCAAAGCCAAAGAAGTAAAACATTTTAAGTTAGGGAATGAAAGGAAGGTAAACTGCCATTAACATATTTTAAACTGTTGGGAAAAAGGAGTAGAATATGAGTGTCATAAACTCACAATCATTCATACAGGACATCATACATATGTTCCAGGAATTTTAAGATAAGTAACATGTGGTTCATATAGTAGAGAAAGCTCCACTATTGCCACTCTTTTGATGATCTGCCAATACGTGGTCACCATGAAAGCTGCCTGACACCTACTAAAAAACCCAATGAATAACAGATGATAACGGAGCGCCCATGAAATACCATGGTAGACATGTGTGGGCAGAGGTTATAAAGCCCAGAACATGGTCCCTGCCCTTAAGAAACCTGAACCTTAAGGGAAAGTGAAGTGAAACCA